>NW_004567111.1:52878294-52908324 GCF_000260355.1 Condylura cristata | reverse complement strand
CCCCACCCCCGTTTTTGATCCCATTCCCCACTCCACCCCCACAAAATGTCTCTGGTATATGGTTGTTCATTTCCCCCCATTTTTTAAGGACATTTTCTTTGAGAACTTGTTAAGTTCCTTTCATCTCTCTGAAATGTAAGACATCTCTTAAAAAGTTAAATAAGCCTCTCGTCAGATGGAGAGCACAGGCCCTTTCTCCAGGGCCTAGAAACCAGCCCTCTGAAAGGTAATCCTCGAGGAGGGAAAGTAGCGCTCCTGTCTCCCTACTTCCCTGGGAGTTTTCACAGGACCTGAGGATGGCCCCTTGCTCCAAGCTGCAAAACTACCTCTGGCCTGTACCCCAGTTCTGTATGCACAAATGAATAAATCTTTTTTTTTTAATGTAAATGAAACAGAATTCTGAGGCTCTGGGCTTTTCTTGAAGATCCCTTCTCTTAATGCTGTAACACTCCAGATTCAGACTTGTCTTTTCTAAGGAGAACAGAGAGGTTGGCCAAAGAGATGGGAGTGTTGGTTTCAAAGCTGCTGTCATGAGTTCTGGAACCTGGTGGGCACTCAGCTTGCAGCCTGCTTTCTATGACATCTACCAACATCTCAGTGTATCCCTTTTGTCCCTCACTAGCCTAAGACACTTTCAATTCCCAAAGCCCAGAATTAGTATCTCTCCCGTGGTCTTTAAATAAATTGAAATGATTTCAGAAGACTGGGAATAGATCCCACACTCAATTCCACCCTTCTCTAAAACCACTGACTTGCAGAGTCATCCCTGGGAACTCTGATTTTTATACACACACACACATAAACCAGATGTGTATACATATATGTGTGTACACACATGCACACACAACACATATATGTATGTATGGAATTGTTATTTACACTTTAATGTGAATGAATTCTCAAAATTTTTCTGTGCAGATTTTGTAAAGAAAGCAAACTAACAGCCGAGAGAGCCAAAAATATGGGTTGATGCCAAAAAGGAAAGGGCCGGAACTTCACAACTTTGTATAAGGCTGTAATGAATCCAGGTCACATATCACAGCATCCACTCAACAAGGCCCCTACTGTGGGATTTGATTCCAAGTCTTCTGAAATCACTCCTATTTATTCAATGTCGTAGCCTCTGAAAGAGCAGGGCTCATTTAAAGAGAACAGGAGAATTACTAATTCTGGGCTTTGGGAAACTTATTGAAAGTGCCTTAGGCTTGTGAGGGACAAAGGAGAAACACTGAGATGTGATATGATATATGATATGATATGATATGATAATGATATGATACGGTATGGTATGGTATGATATGATACGATATGGTATGATATGATATGATATGGTATGGTATGGTATGATGTGATATGGTATAGTATGATATGATATATGGTATGGTATGGAATGGTGTGATATGATATGATATAATGTGATATGGTATGTATGGTATGGTATGGTATGGTATGGTATGATATATGATAGAAGGCAGGCTGTAAGCTGAGTAGCCCAGCTGGAGAACAGAACTGACTGGCTGGCCCAAAATTCCCCCTTTAGGCTAGGGAGTAATATCTAATAATGTTTATTAGTATAACTAACAGTCTGACCTTCTCCCTCCTCCTACCCTTCAATTTCATTCCAGTACCTCCATTAAAGGGAAGCCAACTTTTAATGAAGACAAGTAGACATGGAACAGGGTAGATAAGTTTGAAAAATGGACTCAGGTTGGGGTGGGGAATGGAAATAAGTATGACAAGTTCTTTATATTATTTACAAAAGAAAATAATATGTTGTTAATATTTACAAAAGAAAGTAGTTATGTACAAAAGAAAATGCTGACGTGTAGTAACAGCCAGATAGAAGGAAGCTTTAGTCTTTACTTGGACAGTCACTTTTCTTAATTGTATCTATTAGTAGTCAGGTTGTAATGTAATCAGGATAGGTGTTTATTCAAAAATAGGCATAGTGACTTGGAATATGTCCAAAGAAACAGGGCCAGAACTGTCAGGGTCTGGGCAGAGAGTGGTTTGAAGGATCAAGTAGGAAGATGGTACAAGTTCGGTTAGTTGTGCTGATAGTCTGGGATTGGTTCCTGATTGTCTCTGACTAGTGGGTAACAATCTGTAGAGAGAACTCTACAATGTGGGGCCTGCTGTCATGATCAGTGAAGGGTGTCTTGCTTTTTTCATAAATACTGAATGGCTGAGTCAGTTTATCCAATTTTCATCTAGAAGTCTCAACATGGCAGCTGAGTTATAAGACAGAATCTGTCTGGTTCAAAACATGCTCCACCTATCCTACATTTCAAATGGGGATTCTCCCATTTGTTGTAGCAGTACAACATCATGACCGAGGCAGAAAAAGAACCAAAGATCACAAATTTCCACAGGCCGAATCCTACCCAGAGAGGGAATTCCTTCTTTTAAACTAACACTCCAAACTCTTCAAGCAAGTCATTTGCAAAAGTTCCTCTTCTTACCAATTTGAAGGTAGGACCAACTTCTCTTGGATGGTCAGATGGTCCCAACCAATCAAGAACTCTGGATGTAGTGAAAGGCCTCCTCCCATTTTAACCCTGTGACAGACAAGAGTCACAAGTTTCTTACATAAGCTTGGGGTGGCCTCACTACCAGACTTCTTGCCCCTCAGCCAGTGAAGATGAGTCAGGAAATTTCAGGATGGAGCTTAGATAGAACACTCGACCTGCAGGTTCATGCAGGGGCACATCTCAGGCACTTTGTGGCTATAAAACTGGGAGCTGGGTTCATACCTGAGTGAGAAGTTTGAATATTCACTCCCCCATTCTGGACGCAACATTCCTGTGAGACAACGATGAGTCTACTACCAGCAGGGATCTTTAGGAGGGATAAAGAATGTCACTGAGATTTGTGGTCAGTTTTTCTAAACAGTTATATGCAAAAGTTTGGTGTTGTTGTTGTTGTTTTTTTTTTTTTTTTGAGGTAACATTGCTTTACAATACTGCATGTGGTTCAGAAGTACAGATTTACATCTCTTCAGATGTATGTTACCACACCACACCCACCACCAAAATACCCACAATGGCTCACTTCCCTCTTTTGCTCTTAGCCCTCCCCCTTTCACTCTGGTAACCTCAATTTTAAGAGACGGTGGTTTAATGCTGTGAAATGCAACATAACGGTCCTCCCTGGTGGTGCAGTGGGCTAAAGTGCAGCACTGCAGGCAAGCCACAGCCACTTCAGTGCAGTTTGATCCCCGTCCTGGAGGTGACCCACATGACTCCCCCACTGCTCCCTCAGCAGTATACTTCATCGATCTGCCTGTTCTGCTCCCCACTATGTCTCTGGTGAAGCTTCTCACCCCCCTTTTCCTTTTGCCTTGACCCCCGTTTTTTTTTCCCCAATTAGTTTTTTATTTAAAAAAAAGGAATTGCACCTTCCTTTTGTTTTTAAAAAAAAAGGGGGGGTGGGCAACCTTTCCAGGGCCAAGGAAGGCGGGGGGGGGGTTACCGTGTTTTGGTTACCATTCCATTTTTGGAGGAGGGGAGTTTTTTTCCCGGCCGGGGTTAACCGGCACTAAGACTCCTGGGTATGTTTGTGTGGATATAGCTCAAAGGACTTACTCTGCTTACTCTATGCTGTGTCCTGGTCAATGTTGAAAGTGTATTAACTAAAGTAATGCCCCAACAACACCAGTTTGTATCCAGATTTTGGCCATGAGACACAGAGGGGTTAAATAATTTGCCCAAGTCACCCAGCAGAATTTTAATCTCTGCAAAGGTGTGGTCCAGAGGCCATGTTCTAACCGTTCACAGTGAGACACCAGCCTCCTGCACTAACTTCCAGGCTACCTAAGGAGTAGACATGTCCGTGAGTTCCAAAGCTAGGCTCCTGAGAATGGAACTGGCAGAAGGCCTGTTGGACGACAGAGCCCTCACAACTTTACTCAGGCCAGGATATTGCCTCCCTGCTCCCCAGCAGTATACTGTCAGTTTATTCTCTGGATGGACAGTGCAATGTTTGGAAAACAGGAGAATTTAGTGAATGTTTGTGGACTGACTGGTGAGTCTGCTCAGAGCAGACTCCTTCTCCACTCAACTCCCACAGTGAGGACAGTGAGGTTTATTTACCCTCCCTGCACAGGGCTGGGAGCAACTAGCGGAATTCTGAGCAGTTTGAGAGAAGATGAATGACACTGATAGGTGACACTGAATGATGAAACCATTGGCTCAGCAACTGATGAGTCTTTCTCATATGCCTAAGGCTCACACAAACTTATAGCATCTTTTGGGTACCTTTCTCTTTTTTTCTGTCTCATTTGTACTTTGAAAAAAATGTAACATATAGAAAAGTAGAAAAAATAGTTCAACAACACCCATACATCTGTATCTTCAGCTCTATACTTGTCAAATCTTAACATATCTGCCTTATCTTTAGACATGTATATACATACATTATTTTTTTGAGCTATTTGGAAATAAGTTGCAGACATTATAATTCACCCCAACATAGTTCAATACCTCTATCCAAAGAACAAGGGAATTATTATATATAGCTATAAATCAATTATCACACCTAAGAAAATTTTAAATGATTCCTTAATATAGTCTGATATTCACCTCATATTCAAGTTTTCCCATTGTCTGTAGGTCTTTTATATGTTCACACAATGCATTTGTTCTGATGCTTCCTTACTCTCCTTTCTAGACTAGTTCTCCCCTGTTTTCTCCATGTTGACTTTTCTTACCGGAAGAACGGTCTCATAGGTGACATTGTTGTACCTTGTAGTGACACTTGCCTTGTTCCTATATATTTTATAAATTCTGTCAATAGGATTTTTTTTTTAAAGATTTATTTATTTATTCATACAGAGCTGAGGCACAAGCCAGAGATGTGGAGAGTGAGAGGATTCACCAGGGACAGAGTGGGGAGCAGAACAGGCAGATCGATGAAGTACACTGCTGAGGGGAGCAGCGGGCGGGTCAGGAGAGGTCTGCCACGCCATGTGGTCACCTCCGGTGCAGGCGGGGACCGAACTCATGCGGAAGTGGTTTCAGCTTCTTAGTGCAGTGCTTTAACCCGCTGCGCCACCAGGGAGGGCCCCTGTCAATAGGAATTTTTATGTGAAGGTGCAACAAGATGCAGGTTTTTGTCAAGACCTGTAGGTGAAGTTCTCCACTTCACCTTGCTTTATGTCAGGGATGTATCTGCTTATCTTGCTAGGAGTGAAAGAAAGTTTGATGTCTTGGCAAGACAGTGATCACTAGATCTTCCCACTGTAACAGCACACTTTTGCTTTGCAAAAAAAAAAAAGTTAGTAGCTGACACAAGTGAATATCCTGTTCACTGCCCTTCCTCGAATATGAACAGGAAATAAAAGATGAAAGAACAGCTGAGAAAAAGCCTCCAACATGAAATAGAGCGACAAAAACAAATGGAAAAAAGCAACTGAGAGGAAAGAAAGCTTACTGAGGAAGCAAAAGAAAATTTTGCCCAGTGGTAAATAACCTTTGAAATAAGAGAAGATAACACATCCATGAGGAAGTTTGTTACTAGGATATATTTAGTGTTTATGGAAACAATAAAGCATTTTTGGAAATCCACACTGAAAGATCCGATACAATGTTAGAACAAAAATCCTCTGAAAAGCATAAAAGGATAAAAACTGGAAATCAAAATGTTAAAAAGTAGAGGATTAGTTGAAGAGTTTGGCATTAGAATGATGGGTGTTCTATGATCACAAATAGAGTAGATAAACAAAACATGAACATTTACTGGGACATATGAGCTTTCAGGTTGAAATGGTCTAAGAAGTGTTCAATACAAGTACATTTTATAAAGATAAAAAACAAAATCACAATGCTGTAGAATTTCAGAACATTCTAAAAGAGAAAAATAGATCACAAGAATCATAACAGCATTAAACTTCTTAATAACAACACTGAAATCTAAAGGATAAAGGAACAAAGTCTTCAAAATTCTGAGACCAGTCTGAATAAGATTGTATTAAATAAATAAAATAAATAGCTATGAGTGCATGCTGATATAAATAAATACATAAATGACTAAATAAATGGAAAAGGGACAGATTCAACTTACAAAAGAATTTCAGTGATAAATATAAAAGAAATGAGGAAAATAGGTAATATAACAGTAGTAACTATTGTAGACAAGATTCACCAATAATCACTAAAAGACAAGATTCACCAAAAATCACTAAAAGTAATGCCAAAGTAAAGTATCCTGCTTGAGGATAAATAGACTATTTGCATAATCTTGAAGTATATCCACCAATATAGTTAATAGTAATAAAATGAAAAGTAATAAATTAATAGTAGATAAATATGGTATAAGTCACTTAGTCAAGTGAGCATGATTAATATCACCTAGCAAGTCATACACTGTCATGTACCACTGTTAGGATGCTCGGAAAAGGCACATCACCTCTGTGGTGTTCTTGCCAAAAATCCCTAACCTTCATCAAGTCCGAGGAAAACATCAGACAGGTCCAATTTAAGGGACATTGTATGAAGTAACTGACCTGTATTCAAATCTGCCAATATCATGAAAGACAAGAAAGATTGAGGAGCTGACCACACTAGAGGAGACTACGAAGACTCAACAACTATATGTAACACGGGGCCCTGGAAAAAGAAAATGACATTACTGGGAAACTGCTGATATCCAAAGTCTGTGAATTAATTAGTTAGTACTGTGCCAATTTATTTTTTAGTTTTGATCAGTGAACTGATCAAAATGATGTTAGCATTAGGGAATGTTAATAAGTAAAGGTATTAGAACTCTACAATTTTTAAAAAATAATAAAATAGTTTATTTTTACATAATTTTGTGCCCTTTTCCATCTCAGTTGTAATCCCCATGGGCTTCCCCCATCACCAAATCACCCGTGTGCCATCACCATAGTCCAGTGCATTTTTCTCCACCCACTGTTTTTGATCCCATCCCCATTCCACCCCTGCAAAATGTCTCTGGTATATAGTTGTTCAATATTATTATTATTATTTTCTCACCTGGTCCGTTATACTCCTGCTACGAGTGAAACCATCTGTTATTTTTCCTTTTCTTTCTGGCATATTTCACTAAGCATGATCTTTTCCAGCTCCATCCATGTCGCTGCAAAAGGCATGTGTTTATTTATTTATTTTTGGTTGCTGAGTAATATTCCATTGTGCATATGTACCACATCTTTTTAATCCAGTCATCCACTTTTGGGCATTTGGGCTGTTTCCATGTCTTTCCAATTGTAAATAATGTAGCAATAAACATGGGGGTGCAGATATCATTTTGAATCAGTGTTTTTGTGTCTTTTGGGTAGATACCTAGGAGTGGGATTGCTGGGTCATATGGAAGCTCCATGTTTAGCAGTTTGAGGAACCTCCAAACAGTTTTCCATAGTGGTTGCGCTAGTTTACATTCCCACCAGCAGTACAGGAGAGAAATCTACAATGTTCTAAAAACTTTTCTGTAAATCTACATAAAATTATTTCAAAATAAAAGGTAAAAGAAAAAATTCTGAAGGAAAACTATTTCCTATCAAGAATTTAATGACATTTTAAAACATGCAAGGACTTCTGCGCCCTTTGTGGAGAAGGTACTGGTAGTTGTGCTTCTTCAAGAGAATAAAATCTAGATGAAGACATGGAGTACAGACAACATAGAATTCAACACCAGAGGGAAGGAGAGGAATTTCCAGAGCACTAGCTATGCAGAATATTACACAGCAACCAGAATGGTTGTATATGAAAGACAAGTGGTTGTTTGTCTATTTAATGTCAATGATGACATATGCTTTGATGGTTAAGGGTTGTAGCATTGATCAGTATGTAAAAGACCAAGCAAATAAACAACAAAAAATACCCAAAACCAATTATTGAAAAACAAAAGATTGCCCAGAAAGGAAATGCAATGTAACCATCGTATATTAATTGCTCTGATGAACACTTTTTACATTATCACAATAATGCAAAGACTACATTTTCCTTTAACCAAAATATCTATGGGGAGATGGGAGGAAATAAATATATTTGTGTGGGCAGAAGATGAGGAAGAGACTGTAAGAAAGTTAAAGCTTCCAAAGTAAGAAGAGAAAGGTTATTTCTAAAGTAGAAAAATCTAGAAACGCCACCACAAAGAGGAGCGGGGGGAGGTGCAGAAGTAAAGAAAACAGCAACAGACACAACTAAAATAGTTGCTTCTGGGGAAAATAAACTAGGGATGAGGCAGATGACTACTGTTTTCCATTACAAGCCTCTATTTTTATTTCATTTCTTAAACCAGATACCTGCAATTTTTTTTTAAAGACTACATTTTAAGTATTAATTGAGTGAAGAACAGGCAAAATATCATGGATAACAATGCTTACTTACTCAACTAATGTCGGTGGACAAACCCTGTGTCAGGATGTCAGACTTGTCTACCTGGTATTCCTGCTTGGATTCTTGAGTAAAGCTGACCTTCATCTGGCTGAACCCAGGACTTCTGATCTTAGTTATGGTCTCCTTGGCATCCATTTGTCAGAGCACAAGGCTCACCACCATCAGTCAGTCATGCAAGAGTTCTTTGGTTGTCACACTGTTCCCTTGCACTTCTGGTATCCTCTGTGTGTGCTTGCTGCCTGCTTCCTCCTCACTGGGGCTCCCTGGATCCTCCTGAGTGATCTCCTGGTTCTCAGTTGTTAGGGATCCCCTGAGCATTAGAGAAGCATGCTGCTGAGAAAACCAACCTCTAAGAAACAAGACTTTCTCCATTTTATATTTCTGCACCCTCTGGGTGTTGATCCAAGTGGGGACAGAGAAGATGGTAGTGTCAGACATGAAGACTTGGGACATCCTTTTTCCCTAGCTGCCCCGGGACGGCCCAGTTAACAGGCAAACTGGAACATGGGAGAAAGCCAGGGCTGAATGGAATTAGGACTGGGGAACCAAGCCCGGTGGGCTGACTCATGATGGGATGAGCTCAGGTTCACTTACGGGAGGGATCAGTGTCCAGGGAGAAGCCACCAGGGGTAGAATGCAGCCCTGAGGCAAGGCAGCTGACAGCTCTCATGAGGTGGCTGACATAGGGTTTGGCCAGTGCTTTCCAAGGTGGGCTCTGTGAAACACTAGTTATAAGGATGTGGAGAGATACTGATTTGAGAAGATTCCATGATCCCACAAGCTTGGGAAATGGTGAGTTCAGTAGAATTAAATAGGGTTCTCCACTGCAGGCATCACATAACTTTACTATGATGATGGGAATCGTCAACCTCTGAGGCATGGCAGATGTGGATATGAGTCAGTGTTTGATCACAATCATGAAACCCTTTCTATCCAGAACACAGCAATGGGCAAATGAACTGCTGACAACACTTTCCAAGGTAGGGGCTGGCCATGAGCCAGGAGCAGCACTAACAGAGAAGGGACCTGGTTCCTGTTTGTTGTCACCACCCAAGCTCTTCTCTATTGAGTAGGTCTTTTAGAGGTTCAGGGCCAGTAGGCTAATGAAATGAGGCTTGAGAGAGACTGCCCCATGGGAAACTAAGTGCTAACTAAACAAAGACAAGCACACAAAAGAGCAATGATAAGGAATCTAGGTACCCAGCAGGGGACTGGGATTTAGTGTACCTACAGATCTATATGTTGACAGCCCCCATACAAAGCCAAGGTCAAGCCTCCTCTCTACCATCTAGAGACCTCAAGGCTCACAGAATTCAAGGCATGACTTGTCAGGCTTGGCTCCAGAGATGGAAGAGGCATCAAAAGGAGACCAGCCTCCAGGCACTGGGACAACTTTCAGGCACAGCCTCCCCTTCACTGAAGGGTCTTGGTCTTTCTATCCCATCTTGCTAGTCTCTAGTGGTGCAGACACATTCACCCCAGGTACTAGTGAAGATCCCTCTTCCAGAAGCACAAACTTTGCCAAAGGTAAGGAATTACAAAGGCAGCTCAAATCCAGTCTCAGCTGGTCAAACTGACAAGTTTCTGGGAACCCAGGCTTTTGAAGGTTACCTTTTAGTCTCTCTTGGGTACCTGTACAGAGGCCCCTGGGTTCAGCTGGTCATTGTGCTCTCGACCTAAGCACCCTTGACATGTTCAACAGTTGGTGTTGAGACCATCTCTCACATAAAGGCAGTGGTGATATACATTTGGGGCCTGGACCATGCACTAGCTCAAAAGTCAAATAAATGTGAGCTTTTATTTGGATCAAAATATTTTGGTAAGTGTTTAAGGTGTGTTCATCCTCAAAAGCATACATGCCAAGTACTGTGATTCTCAGTCTCTGAAAAACAAGACTGAAGAGTTGCAACCTTCCTCTGGGCCCTCCCTGGTGGCTCAGTGGGGTAAAGCACAGCACTAAGAAGCTAAAGCCACTTCAGCATGAGTTTGATTCCCGCCCTGGAGGTGACCCACACGGCGCGGCAGACCTCTCCTGTCTCCCCTCAGCAGTATACTCTGTCTATCTGCCTGTTCTGTTCCCCACTCTGTCTCTGGTAAATACTCTTACCGCTCCTGCACCTCTGCCCTGTACCCCAGTTCTGTATGCACAAATAAATAAACCTTAAAAAAAAAAAACCTTCCTCTGGATCTCACCCTCATGAGGGGCAGAGTGGGTTCTAACTCGGCTGTGCTTGGTGGCAAAGCAGGAACAGTCTGGCTTCAGATTCCACTGCGTGGGCTTAGTGGTCATTTGCCTTTCTAATTGCTAGATTTTTCTTCCATAGAAGGAAGAAGATAATCTCAGTCCATGGAGCACTGGGATCATGTGAGGATTAGACAGTACAATGAACAGGAAAGCACAGTGAAGTGAAACGAACACAAAGGCAAGGAAGTGGCTGTTAACATTCACTTCTCCTAGATATCAAACTTGGCATCCCAAAGCTATCACTTTCTCTGACTCATGCTTACAAAGTGACAAGGAAGAGGAAAAAGACAGACGTTGTACATGGTGAAAGCCCACAGGAGGTTAGGGAAGAGACCCCACAGTAGGGAGACTTTGACCAAAGGATCCAGACATCAAAAATACCCAGCCACCTGCTGCCCAGGGAGGCACTAACGTACTGGTCTTGAGTCCCCAATCGAGGCCAATCATATTCCATAGGGCAGAGACCAGGCCCACAAAGTGACTAAACGCAGCTGACACAGCTCAACAGGTTAAGTTCATTTCTTCCCAACCTGGCAGCTCTCAGTAGCTGTGGTCTGCTCAGGAGTGGGTAGGCTGGGGGCAAATTCCTCCAGGAAGCAGGGGCAAAGATGAAGTGTTCTTGGAGCTGAGGTGTCTACTGGGTACAGGGTAATGGCAGGGAGAGTGTCCTAAGGAGGGTGGCACTTCCCAGGGAGAGAGCAGAGGCTCCTGTGGTGAGAGACATCTGACTTTATTACACAGAGTAAAGTCTCACCTCATCAAAATCCACAGAGCAGCCAGTTACTCCAGGGCCACCAGATGTCACTGTTACAGTGAGCATGAATTCTGTGGTCAGATCTCATGTCAGGCACTGAATTTATGGCGAGACAGTTCAAACCAGGACACACAGAGATGCACTGGTGAGGGCTGTTCTGTGTTTCCCCTTCTTAGTAATTAAATTCCACCCTTAGGAATTTCAATTAGTCTGACTTGCAAATATATAGCCAAGAAACACCAAAATGTGCTCACCTTTACTCTCAACAAGATATTTTTTTAATCAAAAGGTTTATTTTTCACTAAAATGCAGACATACTTGGTGGGGACTAGAACAAATGTGTCCCTGTCATGTTGTTCAAATTTGAAAAAATGGGGATCGCTGAGAGTGGGATCCTTGTTATCTACTCTCCTGAAAACTCACTGCATTACACGTTAATTGCTGGCAGGTGACTACCTGGTCCAACCAGTGAAATGCTAACAAGACAAAACAAAACAGAAATTCAAACAATGAAACTGAGAGGCTACTCAAGGATAGTAAATAGATCCAGTAGATCAGAAGTGTGCTTAGATCATTGGAAAAGTCCACAAAAGTGAATCATTTTCATAACTCGTAGAACCTGGGAATTGTCTAATACTTTTGGATTAGAAAATACACTTATTAATGAACATGGTCCCATCTTTCCAAAAGCTGAATGGCCTACAGCAGGTAATCTCACCCCTCCAAACCTGTCTCCTATGTAAACTGGACCTCCAAGGGTCCTTTTAATAAGCAATATACAATTCTAGGAATCTGTGGCCTTTCTAAACCCCTGGACAGCTGTACAGGTAGGCATCAAAAACAACAGTGCAGAGCTCAGATCCACTTAACTGGCTTCAACAGTTCAGTCTTTGCCCTTACGCCAAAAGACAGAAGGAAGGGCTCTGGAAGGGAAGGGATTAAGCACACAGGACATAACACTCTAGAGCATGCTCAGTGTACTTGAAGTGCTGGGAGGTGGCCGATCAAATATTTTAAGATGTCAACTCGATCTGGGTCAACATAAGCATCTAAGGGAACTGGTTTCCAAAAATAAATGATAACTGCATCTACCAAGCTCTGTAAGTGCATGAACTTCTCAGGAGTGGCGGCATGTCCTGTAATAGTCTCCACAGTTGGCTTACATGTAGATCTGCTACTTCTTAGATGGAAAATTTAGGGCAAAGTGGGGAGAGGAAGTGGCATTAAAAGTCTTTCTTCAAATGTTAAAGTCTCCCCAAAATGTTAACACATGTACAGACAAGAGCTTGAGAAGTCAAAACTAAATTTGTAGTAGTGGTTCTCTCTGATGATACTAGGCACAATTATTTTTTATCTTTTTGCTTAACTGAAATTCCTGTTTTTCAGCAAAAAATGTGTATTGATTATGGAATACATTTTTAATGCAAATCACTCAGCAAAGTAATATATCTCACCATTATCAGTTAGTAACTCCTTAATGTCACATGAAGGTAATTTGCTTCTTATGATGAAATGGTGGTAAGAAATAGACTTTGCTAGGTCTGCATTTCCATGAGAGTATATTGGGGAGTGGAAAGAGGGGAAAGAAGATGTAGAGATTCTAGAAGGGTAGTGGGTGGACTGCTGAGCCCTGTCTTATTTTGTGGATATTTAATTAAAATTAATGACAGCAAGTTATCCTTTTCATGCAAAACTTTGTACAACTAGTCTCTTTTTTAAAGTATTTATCTTTAGACCCAAACTCCAGCTTTCATAATAAACAATTTGTGGTCATCTGGTAATCATTCCTGCAGAAGTCAAGCACAAAGGACCCCCCCAACTTTTTACATGTTAATTTCCATCAAGTCCTTCTCTGATGACTTTAGTTTCATATTAGAAGGTATAGTCTTCTTAAAGCCCCATTGCTAGTACTTTAGGAGCAATAGAGATGAGAAAATGAAATATAAAGAAACTTCATCATTTAGACCCTGATTTTCAACAGGTTATGCTGATATTTGCTGTAGCATTACCTGGAAAGGAATGGCGTACAAAGGAAATTCATGGTACAAACAATATTAGAGAGATGGGACTGTATGTAGGACTCTAGTTGCCTACAATAATAAGAGCAATTCAGGATCCATATAAGTCATTTTATATATTCATCAAAACATGTTCCTTATCTATGGCCAGCTCCCAGACAAAAAATATGAGGGTATGGCTGTGGCTCAAGGAGACTAGAGTAAATGATCATTAAGATCCCACGCTAGGCCCTCCCTGGTGGCGCAGCGGGTTAAAGCACAGCACTGAGAATCTAAAGCCGCTTCCTCATGAGTTCGATTCCCGCCTGCCCCGGAGGTGACCACATGGCGTGGCAGACCTCTTCTGACCCGCCCGCTGCTCCCCTCAGCAGTGTATTTCGTTGATCTGCCTGTTCTGCACTCTACTCTGTCTCTGGTGAATTCTCTCACCCTCCACATCTCTGACCTGTATCCCAGTTCTGTATGCACAAATAAAATAAAATCTTTAAAAAAAAAAAAAAAGATCCCACGCTAAAGTTAGACTTTTAAAACAAATTCAAACCATCAACTCCATGTAGAGATACTATGGGTTGAAGAAGGGAGCTTCATTGAAAGGTGGTACCTTATTTAAATAAGTCTAAGATACCATCAATGATAAGATGTTACACAAATTTAAAAAAATAAAATCTGCCAACTAAACTATGGCACATCAAAATAATGCATCCTAATTTTTAAAATGATATAATGTCTGGATAAAAATATTAACATCCATGTAATAAAGTTACCAACTCACCTCACCCCCACCCCGTGACAGGGAGAGCACCAGTTAGACCTCCATTCGGGAAACCAATGTTCTCTTCAATTCACTTAGTTGTTAAGACATTTAACTCTGCCCTCACTTCACTTCCCTCACTTCACTTCAGAGTGTCTATCTGTCCTCCAAGCTCCTGCCTGAGTCTATAACTTTCATTTCTCTCTCATTCGATACCAAGTAAAAAATTCCCATGCTTTCAGCATGGCCTGCATTATACACAGTCCAGCCACTTCTCTGCTACTCTCAGATGGAGTCAGATCAGCTTTGGAAACAACTAGGAAACCCTTCTTGGTTAGGATTTTCAGGCCCTTTCTCTGATCTGGCCTTCAGCATACACTGCAGGAAACACACAGAAACAGCATCCTCTTCATGAGGAGCCACTAGTGACATTTTTCAGGGCTTTATACAAGGAATTAAAAAATATATAAAAACTTAAAATTGAAGTATAACATGCAGAGAAGCACACTATCTGCAAGCATATAGCCAATGAATTATCAAAAATAACTACCACACAAATGAACAGAAACAGTACACTGCCAGCTCTTGGAAACCCCTCATGATATCTTCTCATTAACTCTCTTCCCCAAAGCAACATTTATCCTATTTCTACTACCATAGTTTTATCTCATTTGAACTTTACATAAATGGAATCCTACAACATACAGTTTTTGGTCTGGCTTCTTTCACTTACCATTCGGTCAGTAAAGTCATGCATATTGTTAAGAGTAACAGTAAGTAGGTTATCCACTTTCATTGTATAGTGTTTGTTTATTCCTTCTTTCTTTTTCTTTTCTTTCTTTCTTTTTTTTTTTTAAAGATTTAATCATACAGAGCTGGCCAGAGGTGCAGGGGCAGCGAGAGGATTCACCAAGAACAGAGTGGGGAGCAGAACAGGTCGAATGACAAATTACACTGCTGAGGGGAGCAGCAGGTGTCAGGAGAGGTCCGCCACACCATGTGGGTCACCTCTGGGGTGGGGGATCGAACTTGCCCTGAAGTGGCTACAGCTAGCTTGCAGTGCTGCGCTCTAACCCGTTGTGCCACCAGGGAGTGCCCTAGTGTGTTTACTCTATTGTAGAAAGTTTAGGCCCCAATTTGTTCCTTTCCTATTTGGAGTCATAATGAAGAGTACTGCCACTTAGTACACAGAGAAAGCACTACTGTGAGGTACACACAGCACTGAAGACTCAACTGGATGGGTTATGTTCAGTTGCAACAGTTACTTCAAGTTTCCCATTTTACATGCCCATCAACAGTAAAATTTCAGAGGCTCTGCATCTTACCACACTTATCACTATCAGACTTTTGATTTTATTCATTTTGATAAATGTGCAGTAATAACTCACTGTGGCTTTAATTATCATTTCCCAAATTCCCTTTTTTTTGGGGATCTGGAGTATTTGTGTGTGTGTGTATGTGTGTGTGTTTTCCCACATAATCGTCCACTTTGCTGTTAGAGTGGTCTCTTTTTCTAATTGATTGACAGAAGTAGTCTACCTGGTAGCTGCCTTTTTTTACTCTCTAAATGGTGCTTTTTGATAAAGGAAGTACTTCATTTTAATGTAGTCAAATTTATACGATTAAAAAAATCCTTTTAAAGAATATATTCTTCTGGAAGCCTTATTGTTGCCTTTCACATTAAGATCAACAATTGCCCTAGAACTGACTATGAGGCATGGCGTGACACATTTTTTCTTACATGGACATGCAACTGACCTGACACCAGTTACTGAAAAGATCATTCTTGCTCCATTGCTCTGTAGGGCATCTTTGTTATAAACCCGGCACCTATATATGAGAACACCTGTTTCTAGACACTCAGTATGCCCCACAGGTCTCTTTTACTATTCCTGTGCCAATAATTTATCACATTAATTACTATAGCTTTAGGCTAAGGTTGGATGTCTGTAGAGAAAGCTTTTATAAAGTTGCCTTAGTTTCCTTGGCTCTTTGCAGTTCCATAACACTTTCTTAGAATCAACTTATAAATTTTTAAAATGTGCACCTTTTACTGATATTACATTAAATCCATAGGTCAAATTGGGAAGACGTGACTTCCTTTTTTTTTTTTTTTTAAGATTTATTTATCTATGCATACAGAACTGGGGTACATGCCAGAGGTGCAGGGGCAGTGAGAGGATTCACCAGAGACAGAGTTGGGAGAACAACCAGACTGACTGAAATGCACTGCTGAGGGGAGCAGCAGGCAGGTCAGGAGAGGTATGCCACGCCATGTGGATCACCTCTGAGGCAGGGGACCGAACTCATGCTGAAGTGGCTTTAACTTCTTAGTGCTATGCTTTAACTGCTACTAGGGAGGGCCCAGAAGTGGGCCTCTTTATAATATTAAATACTCTGCAAAACACAGCATATCTCTTTGCTTATTTAGGTCTTATTTAACTTCTCTGAATAATGTTTTATAGTTTTCTGTATAGGTTTTGTACATATTTTACTTTCTCCCTAAATATTCAAACGTTTTGATATGATAGTAAATATTATATAAAATTTGATTATTTACTGGCAACGAGTTTTTAATCTCACGAATACTGAATCTTGTTACTCAGTTGTTCCCTACCTGATGCTCAATGGCCTATCAACACACTTATTAAAGTAGTCTGATAAATATGTTGGGAAAAGGTTAAACAATTTAATTATTTTTTATTGTGAACTTCTAACACTTTTAATGCGCTAATAAATTTTTTTCAAACTTATTTGACTACATTTATTTAATATTCAATAAAATTCATAGTCAGGTATCATTTAGGATATAAGACAGAAAACAGAATCACTCCAGGTGTTTTAAGCAGCAGGATTTAACATAGTTCCGTGCTTACAAAAATGACTGGGGGCTGTGAGAGCATGTGCTTGGCTAATCTACGAATGATTACCAATGACCACAGAATGGTCCCTCTCCAGGAAGGTGGCACCTCTGTAATACTTCATTCTGGCTGCCCAACCGTAGCTGCATCTCAATATACCACAAAGGCAGCCTTTTTTTTTTTTTTTTAAGATTCATCTATTCACGCATACAGAATTGGGGTACAGGCCAGAGGTGCAGGGGTGGAGAGAGAACTCACCAGAAACAGAGTGGGGAACAGAACAGGCAGAGCGACAGAGTACACTGCTGAGGGGAGCAGCAGGCAGTCAGGAGAGGTCTGTGTCAGTGCCACGTGGGTCACCTTCAAGGCCAAGGATCAAACTCGCACTGAGGCAGCTGCTGCTCGCTTGCAGTGCTGTGCTTTAACGAGTTGTGCCACCAGGGAGGGCTTCGCAGTATTTATTTTAAAGAAATAGTAGAAAGCGGTAAAGCGATTTCCATGCTTTCACTTACCCAGGCCTCTGACAAGTGCCTCTGGAAGGCTTCTTCCAGGACTACAATCTGGGCCTCTGCTATGAGAAGGAAACCTGGGAGGAGGCAAGCAGCTGAGCAATGTGAGTGACAACTGACCACAACTTACCAAATGCCTGATGGGTGCACCAGGAACTTTTCTACACAGAGAAAGCACCTGTGAGCTGAGTCTAGTAAGAAAATTGGTCTTGGGCAAGTTAACGAGTACCTGCTGCCTCCTTGATAGAGCTGCTTCAATCATCTAAAACCAGTGCTTTATGAGCCGCAATGTGGTCATGTTTCCCTGCTGGTATTGAAGGTGAGTACTTTGCTTCTATCAATTACACATATGACAGCATGCATCTTATAATTTGTCTGATATTTCCCTATGTTTCTATTTTCTGGTTCACTCTTTATGAGGTACTATGCAGTTCCAGCAAAACCTCAACTCTTCCTTTGTGAAAAAGATCATCTACAAATCAATCAATATGTGTGACCCCAATGTTCACTTGTGAGGAGATAGCCCATTCACAAGAACCTGCTACTATCTTTTTTTTGTTGGTTTCACAAATTTCATAAAGTATAAATGTAAAATAGAAGCATTCACTGCACCACTGACTTCATTTTGCTAAATAAGACTAGGCAGAAGATTAAAAATTTCGATATAGGCCCTCCCTGGTGGTGCAGTGGGTTAAAGCATAGCACTAAGAAGCTAAAGCCACTTCAGCATGAGTTCCATCCCCACCTCCCCTGGAGGTGACCCACATGGTACAGCACACCTCTCCTGACCTGCCCGCTGCTCCCCTCAGCAGTGTATTTCGTCGCTCTGCCCGTTCTGTTCCCCACTCTGTCTCTGGTGAATTCTCTCGCTGCCTTTGAACCTCTGGCCTGTACCCCAGTTCTGTATGCATAAATAAATAAATCTTTAAAAAAATTGAGATAAATATTCTTTTGAATACAAAAGAATCGATGTTAACATGTTGATAACATGCTCTATGTACAGTATTGTACAAGTGACTTTATTAATGAGGAAAAAGTTAATGCTAGCCATAATATGTAAAAATGACAAGTTAAAATTTATTCTCTGCTGACATTTGATGAAATCGTAAAAAAAAGAAACTGAAATTTGCCACCTTACAATTTATTTGCAATAGATTGTTTAGGATCAGTAACATAAAAAAGACAGTATACAATGGAATGTACAATAGAGACATGTACTGAGAAACTCATCATTTGTGATTCTGTTGTATAAATGTCACTAAGTGTAGTTCCCACACACTCAGGCAGCATAGCACACCGCAACCTGGCCAGATGGTAGAGCCCACTGAGCCAGCTGAGACTGAATGTCATTAGTACTGATGCATGACAGTACTAGCTGAGCCGAAAAAAGGGTGATCCATAGTGATTAGCTCATAAAACTAAAATAGCGTTTGCGATTTTGAAAACTCACTGAAACTTCTTTGAACTGGTTCCTTTGTGATGCATTTTCTTCAGTTCTATCCACGACTGCCACAGTAACAGTCCTGGAATTAGAACCCACACACTATTGAAAAATACCAGGTAGACCCATAAGTACAGCCAATTGCTGGTGTTGAGGTTGGGGCTTCCTAGAAGCCAGTCTGGTGAGAAGGTCATCCATCCGCCGTACAGTTCACACACGCACAGGGTAATCTGCAAGAAGTGCCTGCCAGAGAGAACGAAACAAGGGATGAAGCTGCCATCTCAGCACACCTTGGCACCCCGAATTATGACAGAGTTTGTTTATTGTTTAAGTTGGACCTCAAGTGCAAGTACTGTTTTCTTTGGAGCAGGTTGAGCCGATTGTGAAGACACATGCTTTCTTTAGAGAGGTTACATTGCTCATTCCAGAAGATTAAGTGAGGTCAGACCTGACCCAGCAAAGAGAGACCTAGCTGGGAATCTTGCTGTTAACTCACAGTTTCACCCATTGTAGTGGAGAATTATGGTAGTCTCTTTCTCAAATGTTGTGGAGATTAAACAAGAGACATAGATAAAGCAGTACTCCACAGTACAGATTTTATAAATATTTGAAATAATAAACAAATGGGGAAAGGTAGTAAGCCTACAATCAAGGTCATGGAATCAAAGATATGAAGACACCAAAGAGAATGTAATTTTTCCTGCCAACAATAAATGTAAAATTGGGTAGGGAAAAGTGGCTGACTTTTAAGATCATCATGAAATTTTGTTATGAAGCTTTAAATACGACTTTTTGCATTAAGTGATGGAGGAAAACTGAGTGCAATTTTGCCAACTTGACATTGTTTTAGGGACTCATTCCCAGCACAGCCATCTATTTACCCAGTTCACGTTGGCGGTAGAAAGGACAAGCAGGGAAGGGAGGTCAGGAGGAGAGTTCCAAGTCTTAGAGTTTGACCGATGGCTGGCTAATCTGCTCTGACTCTGCTTTCCTTGTGCCCTTCACAACCTGCAGCTGAAAAGATTTCTCACTTACCTTGCATGTCCAACTCAGAATTGCATAAGAGGATTTATTTTACATCAAGTGAATAGCAGTTTTCTAGTTTTCTAGTGGGGAGGAGAGAAATATTATCCCTTCATTCTTTAAAATACTGGTGGTAAATTGTCCAATGCTATTACCATTGTATTTCCTTTTCAGTGTCAAAGTAGTTCTGTAATGATATGTCTAATATTTTTTATTTTAAACTGTCTGAAATATTCTGATGGCACCATAGTCCGTGTCTAAAATCAAATGACTTTCATCTCTACTATACTTTTCATCCAACAAATAAGTGTGTCATAATCAACTCCAAATGTCACTTAGGCTTTGGGACAGCCATGTTTCTGCTCTTTTCAGCAGAACAGGAAAGGGGCACTTACCGATAATACTTCTCTTTGACTATGGCATAAATGAGGAGCAATGCCAGAGACCCATCCAGTACAACAGTCAGAATTTCCACAGACACAATGGTTGGATCAAAATTTACCCATCTTGCATCAGCTTTGCCATATTCTTTCCCTAAAAACAAAACCCATTTTGTTACTCATCTGGCAATCATTTTATATGGAAGTGACCTTTATTTTTCCTTAATGAGAAGATAAAAAAATTATTGTCACGCTCTCTCTCTATTCTTCATAATGCCTTGGAAGGTGAAACCTGAGAAAAACATGCCTTTGCCATCTCATAGCAGTAATAACTCTAGGGCCCTCCTTGGTGGCACAACAGGTTAAAGTTCAGCACTTTGAAGTTTAAAGTTCAGCATTTTCCACAGCCACTGCAGCACTAGTTCCATCCCCAGCCAGGAAGGTGACCCACATGGGTGACAGACCTCTCCTGACCTGCCCACTACTCCCCTCAGCAGTATATTTAGGTCAATCTGCCTGTTCCATTCCCCACTCTGTCTCTGGTGAATCCTCTCGTCACCCCTGCACCTCTGACCTCTAGTTCTGTGTGCATAAATAAAGTAAAAAAAAAAACAAAACAACTAGAAGTAATAACAATATTGTTAATATTTGTAAGATAATTGTTTCCAAAATGTTTTTACAAGTGTGCTCTTTTTACTCCCACCTTTTTTTTATTATACATAGCAGATTTTCAAATTAGTTTGACAGATTCAGAATTTGCAAAGATAGTCTTTAATAATTATCTTGGTGAATGCATTACAATTCCCTACTTCAAATTTTCAACATAAAATCTATAAGGATAATTTAGATTTAGGAAAATTGTTATTAAGGCACTGCTTATTAAAACAAAACAAAACAAAACAAAACAAAACAAAACAAAACAAAACAAAACAAAACATGTTTAGGTCTTTCCCTGGTGGTGCAAAGGGTTGAAGCACCACATTATGACGCTCTCTGAAGCCACTGCAGCATGAGTTCAATCCCCGGCCAGGGAGGTGATCCACACGGCATGGCAGACCTCTGCTGACCCGCCCACTGCTTCCCTCAGCAGTGTACTTCGTCCATCTGCCTGTTCTGCTCCCTACTTTGTCTCTGGTGAATTCTCTCACCACCCCTGTACCTCTGGCCTGTACCCTACTTCTGTAAGCATAAATAAATAAATCTTTTTTAAAAAAAAACATGTTTATTAATAGTTTAAGAAAAGTTGAGCACTGAGGGGGCAGCAAGGAGAGAAGAGAGGAAATAGAGCATAAATCTACAATACACAAAGGGGTCATTTCAGTTTGCTACAGGGCCAGGACTCATTAATGAAAGTCACCACAAAAGATTCAACTGTGTTCATTGGGAGTGAGATCTTTCCAAACCCCATTATCAGGGTTTTTTTTTTTTTCTTTTCCTAGAAAGTGCCATGAGGCCAGAAGGTCTTTTTAGAGCTGAGCTGAAAGCCATGTACTAGATGAAATCTTTTCTCTCTTTCTTCTTTTTTCCTTCTCTCTTCTTCTCCCCTTCATTCTTTCCTCCTTTCTCTCTTCCTCTTCCCTCTCTCTCCCCTGTGTGCTTCTCTTTTTAATTTATTAAAGTAATACATGCTGGTCATAAGATCTCACATTATTTAGAAAATGCATGAATGGTCAACAATCAGCTGTGTTATCTGATAAATCTGAGCAGCACAAAGCTCTGATCTCCTAGTAACCAGGGTCAAAGGGTGCTAATGAAAGGCTGGCCTGAAAGAAGAGCCAGCCAGTAGAAAGGACCAGCTATTTACTGAGATAACACACATATACAGGCTGAGAGGAGGTGCTGTGAAAGGCCAGGCACACCCACAGGTCAGCAGAATGTCCAGACTGTCCTTAGCATGAACCTGCTGGCCAGGCATGAACTGGAGCGCAACACAATGAGGAAAGTAAGTTTTTTCTTTATATTTAAACATACATGTAAAGTCTAGTGCACCTGAAATCTAAGCAAATACAAAAAAAACCTCAATGCTTTAAGAACTAAGAGTTCGGTGGGTAATTAGGCACTCACAAAACTAACACCACTTACTCACTCTTGAATTTCAACTAAACTTCTGAAGTAGGAGGACTCTGAATGCAGAGAATGCAGTGGTGGCCTGCTGAAGGCTCACTTTTTTTTTCTAGTGGGCCACAACCTTGCTTCAGGGATGGTGGGAGAGTATGGGACATGGAGGAAGTGGCAGTTACGTCAGAATAGGGAGCTGAGGTGGCTACTACTCCCTCTTCACCTGTTGGTGAGAGAGGAGTTCCCAGTGTAGGATTCTGGGAATGGCAGGACTCACAACATGCGACACTGTTCATGGGGGGTCGATGGCAGCTTGTTAGTCACACACATTCACTGCCTGGGGGGGAACCATGAGCCACGAAGGGTCACGTGGGGACTGCACTTGTGAATCGTGTGAACCACACAGGCCTATGGCGGCAAGTTTTGTAGGAGCAAGAGGCTGGAGTAAACCTTGGATCTTGGGAGTATGGATGGGCTTGCTTCAATAATTCCAAGGACTGGCAGGTGCTCAGGGTTGTGCCAGTTCTGTGCGTGGTCCCTGACACGAGAAGAGTGGTTTGCTAGGGACTTTACACTTTGGCAGTCGAATGGTGGTGGTGGGGGAACTTGCATATGGCCATTTGAGGCCCTCCAGATTTTACCAGTTGTCAAGTCACACATAACATTGGGTCTTAATTTCAGGTTAGCGCTGGAGAGGAAGGCGGGGGGTGGGAAGGCTGAGGGGGTGTCGGGGGAGGGGGTCATCTGTCAAAGCAGACCCTGCTGTTGCCAGTCCCAGCACAGCAACCCCTTGGGCCTCTCCACTGCTACTACTTCACTCTGACCATCTCTTTGCTGGTCAAACCCCTACAGAGCAAAGGGCAAACAGAACTTGAATGGCCTGATGTTGTGGTCAGGATTGTTTCTTTCAGGTCTGCCAGACAGAGGTGGAAGTTTGGGAGGATAGAGGTACACTAAGGACTGAAGGAGGTTTTTACGACCAGCACCACGGCCGTGCACTCTGTCACAGAGACTAGGACATAAGTGGCCACAAAGACAACTGTTCACCAAGCTCAAATTGGGGTCCTCTGGGCTCTTTTCTCAACAAAATTGAAGGCTGGACTCTGTCCTCAGCACCTTACTCCAGTTTTAGCAAGAATCAAACCAAGTCACTTTAGTAAAAGCCCCTCATTCTTGGTATCTGATAACTCTTTTCAGCACCTAAAGTTTTACTGAGATGTAACTGATATAGAGCAATGTAAACATTTAAGGTGTAACAGAGCGACAACATAATAACTTGATGGATATATAGTGTGTGATGAGTACCCTAGTAAGTTTAGTTAAGATTCATCATCTCAAAAAAAAGATTCGGGCCCTCCCTGGTGGCGCAGCGGGTTAAAGCACAGCACTAAGAAGCTTAAGCTACTTCCGCATGGGTTCGATTCCCGCCTGCCCCGGAGGTGACCACATGGCGCGCAGACCTCTCCTGACCCGCCCGCTGCTCCCCTCAGCAGTGTACTTCGTTGATCTGCCTGTTCTGCTCCCCACTCTGTCTCTGGTGAAGCCTCTCACTCTCTGCATCTCTGGCCTGTACCCCATTCTGTATGAATAAATAAATAAATCTTTAAAAAAAAATTTATTCTCATATGCATAAAAAAAGCCTTGTCCTTGGTATGAAAATTACTCTCTTGACAATTTTCAAATGCACCATACAGCAATGTTAATATGTGGTATATACAGTGATCATGTATATATCAGATCCCCAGTACTTATTTATCTTAATACTGCAAATTTGTACTTTTCTCCATCTTTTATCTAATTCTCCCACCCCACTTCCAGTAACCATAAATCTCATCTATTTTTCTATGAGTTTAGGCTGTCCATATTTTTAGATTCCCCATATAAGATCATGCAGTATTTGTCTTGCCCTGTCTGATTTATTTCATTTGCATGATGTCCTCATATGTTGTCATAATTGGAGGGATTTCTTCCCTTTCTATGACTAAACAATATTCTACTACATATATATATATATAGTCATGCCATTTAATCATATTTTGGTGGACAGTGTATGACAGTGGTCCCCACAGGTTATCCTGGAGAGCCGCGGTATGACTACACGCAGACACTCACACAAAGGTGAAATTGCCTAATGATGCAGTTCCCACAGGAAACCCTAATCAAGCATCACTATACACATGCCACATTTTCTGTACCCATTTGTCCATCAAAGGACATTTAGGCTGCTTTCATGTCCCCGCTGTTGTAAATAAAGTTGCTATGAATGCTGTGGAACATAAGGGTCTTCATGTTGATGGCTTCATATTCTGTGGATAGATGCTCAAGCGTGGGATTGCTGGGTCACATTGGATTTCTGTTTTTTATCTTTCTAAGGTAAATCCAGATTGCTTTCTGTAATGGTTGCACCAGTTCACATATCCAGCAACAAAGCAATGAGTTCCTCTTTCTCTGTATCCTCTCCAACACTTCTTGTTGAGGGGTCTTTTTTATACGTGCCACTCTCAAGTGAAAGAGTCCTCTGCGCCAGTGTAAAGAGAAATAGCACTCCTATCATGAGGATTTTCAGAAGGAGAAGAAAATGGTATGGAACATTTATTTAAAATAATCACTGAAAACCATGAATAATTTTCATTTAACTTGTTCCACATAATATTTATAGCTCAGCTCTACATCTTGGTGAATCAAAGGAGAATCCACTGGTCAACATTTGGCTTCATCACAGACCCTTTAAATTCAGATTTGTGTTTTAACCAAGTTGCCCTGACAATTTTTTACAATTTTAAGTTAAACACACACACACATACACACACTACTTTACATTACCTTTTGAATTTTAACTTTTGTGAAAATAGAGAGCACCTTTATTATATGAACTCATTTCTTAACGATGAAAAATACAAATGTGAAGATGTTTGATGTATATTAGACATTTGTACTTCATGAGATTGAGCCAAATCTGGTCATTTTCTCAAATGCCAGACAGGGAAGCCAGTGTGGGAGGACAGAGACTCAGGCTGTAGTCCCTCAGCCTCTGGGCTTCCCTAGAAAGTCTCAAGGAACATTTAATACGGACTAGTCACTAAAAAGGTGCACACCTGCATTTTGCTCAGTCCCTGACACTGAAATTGAATCCAGTGCGAAGGGTTCAGGCTCCTCAGATCCCTCTACTGGACCTATGATGGTCAAGATGATGCATGTTTTGCTTTGTGGAACACTAACTAGAGCTGACTCAAATCTCTAGAAGAGTTTTCTAACACTAGTTTGAAACAAAGTCCCACTGCTAAGTCTGCTGCTTGCCCACAGTACTAGTCATGATTATCTTGACCATTTTGCCAAGCAATAAGGAAAGTCAATGATGGATGGGTTGACAAGCTTCTGCATATAAACTGTTTAAAACTCTTGTCATTTCTGCTTTTCAGGACTTAGATTTATGGGAGCTATCCCACTGAGCCTGTCAGGGTGACAAAAAAATCTCTCTCTCCACCTCTCTGAGTGCCATCTGATTTCTCTGGGAAGCTTGTAGAAGCTATCACCTTGTAGATTCTGGCTAGAGGACATAATTTCAGAAACATGGAAGAAACAATATAAACAATGAAGAATTTCAGAGGCAAAATGTGGAAAGTTGTGCAAAGTTCTCCAATAGTGGAAAAGAACCCTGGTGTTGCATGGCTCATTCATTTGGTAGTAGCGACATAATACATTTGGTAGTAGTAGGCAATATCGAATGCTCACTGACTTGCAGTAAGTGTGAAAAAGATAAGAAAAACCAGTTAACATCTCCACAGAGCAAGGAGATTTTTGGAAATTGTTTATAAAATTAAAGACACACAGAAACCATAAAAATAAAGTTGAGGGCCCTCCATGGTGGAACAACAGGTTAAGGCGTTGCACTGTGAAGCTAGCCACAGCTGCTTCAGCATGAGTTCTGCCCCTGGCCAGGGAGCTGACCCACATGGCACAGCAGACCTCTCCTGACCCACCCGCTGCTCCCCTCAGCAGTGCACTTCGTCAGTCAGCCTGTTCTGCTCCCTACTCTGTCTCGTGAATCCTCTCACTGCCACTTCACCTCTGGCCTGTACCCCAGTTCTGTATGCATAAATAAATAAAATATTTTTTTTAAAGATTTATTTATCTATTTGTGCATACAGAACTGGGGTACAGGTCAGAGGCTCAGGGGCGGTGAGAGGCTTCACCAGAGACAGAGTGGGGAGCAGAACAGGCAGATTGACGAAGTACACTGCTGAGGGAAGCAGCGGGTGGGTCAGGAGAGGTCTGGCTCGCCATGTGGTCTCCTCCGGGGCAGGCGGCAGGGGGGGATCGAACTCATGCGGAAGTGGCTTCAGATTCTCAGTGCTGCGCTTTAACCCGCTGCGCCACCAGGGAGGGCCAATAAATAAATATTTTTTAAAAATAAAGTTGATAAGGCCCTCCCTGGTGGCGCAGCGGGTTAAAGCACTGCACTAAGAAGCTAAAACCACTTCCGCATGAGTTCGATTCCCGCCTGCCCGGGAGGAGATCCACATGGCGTGCTCCCCTCAGCAGTGTACTTCGTCTATTTGCCTGTTCTGCTCCCCACTCTGTCTCTGGTGAATCCTCTCACCTTCCGCATCTCTGGCCTGTACCCCAGCTCTGTATAAATAAATAAATAAATCTTAAAAAAAAAAATAAAATAAAGTTGATATTATATGTATGAAAAACAGTTTAGGGCCTTCCTGGTAGCGTAGGGTTAAGTCTTGGTGCTATCACGCTATAATAAATAAATAAATCGTGGGAAAAAAAAAAAACCCACTCAATTTAAATGTCTCAAGCTCTTCAATCTGTACTCACTACATTTTAAAATATATAGCTTTACTGAGACCTAAGTCACATTCCATACAATTCATCTGTTTAAAGTACACTGTTCAATGGATTTTAGTATACTCATAGATGTAATCACCACTATCTAATTCTAGACATTTCATTATCATTCACTCCCCATTTCTCCCACCACGCCTCCCTTCCCTCCACCCCAGCCCTAAGCCACCACTAATCTATAATTTGCCCATTCTGGCTATTGCATATAAATGGAAATCATATAATACTGGAACTCATTTACTTGACAGCAATATTTGCAATTAATGCCCTCAAACATTTCAAGTACACACATTTTAAATTACTTACATAATGAAGCAATGAAGCTGTGGGAATCTGCAATATTTCCCGTGAAAGACAAGTAGACAAAAGGGCCTTCCTAGAAAAAAGAAAATGAAAACATGCTCTAATTTAGCATCGCAAACCACAGGATGGCGCTGCAGACAACACAGTGAGGCAGCACCCAACATCCCTACCAGCCAGACCCCGGTCCACCTCCCTCCCAGCACACACCTGCACAGGCTTCAGGGTGCCAACAGGAAGCCATCTTCTCCTACCTTGGAAATGGATATGCCTAAAATCAATGCTTACATGATAAACACTATTTGTCATTTTAAAAATGACTGGCATTATTAAATCAGAAGTGTATCCTTAAGGAGATAAATAAGTTGAAAAGTATGTCCTTAAGGAGATAAATAAGTTGAAGAGTCTATGTTATATTTATAAAACTAAAACTTTAATTACTCAGGGATTTTATACCTTTGAGAAGTATCTCACGGCAATTCTTTTGTCTTATCTCACAATATCTCAGATCTCCCTTAACAAAAAATAGCATTCAAATACACCAGAGTTGAACTAGTTATTTTTCCTGGGCAAAGTTAAAATGCTTGTGGCCTACATTTTAGATTTTAGATATGAATACCTGGAACTACATTTAATATTTCCCCATCACTCAAGTGTTCCTTATCTGAAATTTCACAAACTAACAAGATTCATTGAGATATCTGATTGCATATTGCTCCTTTGAAAAAAATCTGTTGGCGGTCGATATCTTTTTACCACATTTCTTTCTATTAAAGCAATCACTTATGTGATGTCACTTCTGTACCACATCCAGAGGTTCCCACTTAAACATTGCTATCTTTGGTTCTAGTGTCTACTTTTGTAACTTAGCTCATACTCTGCAGGTGTTTGTTACCTGTAAGTGCACATCCTGAAAAAAGTGATCTGATTTGTTTTGCTTTATTTTATATATATTTTACATCATTCTTCATTTTTGTACAATGTGTGTTCTCCTTTCATGTATCCCAGTGAAATTCCCACCACCAATTCACCTATGTCCCATCACCACAGCCCCTTGTGCACGTCCCTCCCTTGTTTTGATCCTTCTCCGTCCTCCTGCCCTGAAGAATATCTCTGGTTTATAGTTGCCTATTGATTTTGATTTTTAATTTACTATAATTATTTTTTTTCCTGAAAAAATGATCTAATTTATATTGCTTCCCATCTCTCCCCATCTCTTCTAGTTCTTGATAATGAGGCAGGAGGGCACTGCTTTCTCCATCCTAGATTTTGTAGCTAGACTAAGAATAAACTAACATTAGGCAGATTAACAAAAGAAAGGCATGCATATTGTATTTAATATTTTTACATATTAAACATATTAAAATATACATCAACCTAAAATATGTACATGGGAATTTTCAAAAGGAAAATGAAGAGCCAGAGAAGCTGTTAAGTTCCTAAAGTTATAGACATTTCTATACAAAGTGGTAAATTATGAGGATGTGACAAGACAATGGGGCTTGAACTAGGGCCAGTAAATTGAGGGAAAGTGGCTAGGAAATACATGGAGGGAAATAAAAACAGTTATTTTAGTAGTCTTGTTTGTACAGGTTCATTTCTGCGTTGGACCCTCTTTGGTGTAAAGAATGCTCTTCTGTCCTGTTGTGGGGAAAGCACCATTTTGTGGGAAATGTTATGACATGCTTTTAGGTAGAGAGGGAAAGGGCAGAAAGCCCTTCTGGCATTTCCTGTTTCTCAAAGATCTCCAGCTAAAATAATTATTGTGCCAAAGTGGCACGTTTTGGAGTGGTGTGTTCTGAACCTCTTCAATGATTCTCTTTATTTTCTTATTGGTTACTCAAATGTATGATTCAACAAACTTAAAGCCTCAGCTTACTCCATCAACAGTGCTGCCCACTATTTGGACATCTTGACTGTATAGGATGCAGTTCCCACCTTCTGTGCACCCCCCACCCCACCCCATTTCCAACTTCCACTTCTTTCCACTTCATTCCTACCTTGCTGAGATGACATTTCTATTCTTGTTCTGTAAGTGTTTTCTCCCCTATTTGACCTGCCAATGTACTCTAAGAGCTGAAAAGCCAGCCAACAACATTTATAATGTGTGGGTCTTATAAATATCATTCATTGCCATGATTTACAGCTTTCCTCAAGAGATGTGGTATTTTGACTTCTGTGTCATGGAAAATTGTGGCATATGGAAAAATCCAATTTTTGGGCCCTCCCTGGTGGTGCAATGGTTAAAGCACAGCACTATGTAGCTAGCTGCAGCCGCTTCAGCATGACTTCGATCCCCAGTCAGGGAGGTGACCCTCATGGTGCAGCAGACTTCTCCTGTCTCACAACCTGTTCCCCTCAGCAGTATATTTCAGCCAGTCAGCCTTTTCTGCTCCCAATTTGGCCTTTGGTCAATACTCTCACCTCCTGTACCTCTGGCCTGTACCCCAGTTCTGTATGCATAAATAAATAAAATCTT
>NW_004567111.1:52874384-52878089 GCF_000260355.1 Condylura cristata | reverse complement strand
CTAATACTTTTGGTACTTATGTATTCTAATCTCTGGTAAACAGAAATTTTTGAACTGGTTTGTCTTTTCTTGAACACTCTCTGTAAGCTATTTACTTAGTAGAAGTGATTTATTTCAGAGTCTATGTAAAAAAATATATTACTCAAACATTCTTAACAACTGCTTAGGAGATAAACAGCAATGCTTTTAAACAAATAAGTGTTCCCTGTTTACCTCACATTTTATTTTCACCAATCAGTTTTTATTTTTAGCAAAGCCATAGCAAAAAACTCACACCACGTCTCTGGCTTGGCCTGGAAACTTTTAAGCCAAAATACAATCACTGGTATGGCCAGCAGGGGCATAAGGTTGGGCTAAATTTGATCCTCAGACAGCTCAGTCCATCTATCTGTGAGACAAAGGACTTCCTATAATTGGATTGTGGATCTCATTCTAAAACAAGACAAGACTTCCTCTAGCAAACTCATTAACTGCAGTCATTGGTAAAACATGGATTCTGTAACCAGGTCTCAGCAGAGCAAGACAAGGAGCTGGAAGGCTATGAAGAACAGGGACCTATGAGCGCATAACAAATTTGTTCTCCTTTATATCCATCTGTTATGTCTGTACTACTTTTCCAAAGCCAGCTCAAACTCCTCCCAACTTCTAAGAAACTTCGCAAACTTTCTAGTGAGGATTAACTTCTCACTCTCCTTTGTTACTAAATTTGTGTTTCTGTAATTATCAACTGTATGCTGGTGATAGGTTTACAGTCCCTGATAGATCATACATCTTTGGGGGTGGGGGTGCTGCCTTCTCTGTCTTAAAATCCTCAAGAATCCAGGATGATATCCTATGCTCAGTGTTTCATAACTATGAATTAATGATAAATTCACATAGTGAATTACTTTAAAAGGTGCCTTTTGGCCTTCCCTGGTGGTACAGCAGGTTTAAGCACAGCACTATGAAGCTATGGCAGCCACTGCAGCACGAGTTCAACACCGGGCGAGGAAGGTGACCCACATGGCACAGCAGACTGTCCTCACCCACCTGCTGCTCCCCTCAGCAGTGTATTTCAGTTAATCTGGCTGTTCTGCTCCCCACTCTGTCTCTGGTGAATCCTCTCATCACCTCTGCACCTCTGGCCTGTACCTCAGTTCTGTATATATAAATAAATAAATCTCCTAAAAAAAAAAAGTACTTTATGTAATATAGTAAGATACACTATATATTTCTTATTAATGTAAGAAATCTCTCCCTAAATATAAAGGCAAGAATGCATATAAAGTATAACAAATATACTGGTGCCTTAGAATCTGATGAAGATGTTGCCTCCTCCAAGAAGCATTCACTGAGTCTCCTGGTGGGAGGTAGGTGCCTCTCCTACACTGAATCCTGATTATTTATCTCTCCTCAGAACTGTCAGTTCCTTCAGGGAAAGTCTTTGTCTTTTACTTTTCTATTTCGAATGCCTGTAAGATACATGGTACACACTAAAAAATATTAATTAAAAGAATACCAAATTAAAGGAAGAAGAAGGATGATACAATTCATGAATTAAAAGAAACAACCAGGCCTTCCATAGTGGCTCAATGGGTTAAAGCGCAGCACTGTGAAGCTAGCCACAGCCACATCAGCACCAATTTGATCCCCAACCAGGCAGGTGACCCACATGGCACAGCAGAGCTCTCCTGTCTCGCCTGCTGCTTCCCTCAGCAGTGTACCTCATCAATTTGTTACAAAGCAGGGAAAGAGGGGCACACCTGAACTCCCAAACCTGCCTGCTCTAAATAAGCTCTGTCATCTGCTGCATCAAAACAAAAACATAAAACCTTTAATGGAAAGGAACTTTAGTACAATTAGTGTGCAATATGGAAAAGTCAAATAATATAGTTTCTAACTCAAACACCTAAAGTTAACCATCCTCTCATGGGTAAAAGTCCACCCAAAAGGGATTGGCCCAAAGCAAGGCCTGAGAGCCTGCCACAAGCATAAAGCACCTTCTGGCCAGGATCCACGGAAAAGGGTCAGAAATGGCCAGACAAGTCTGGGAGGAAAAGAGCAAAGTCAAAATCAAGATAAAGGCTGACATAGTGAACCTCCCCATGGGTCTCTCAGCCACATCTGTTTCAACCAGTCCAGGGCCAAGAAGAAGCAAGTACAGTTTCTTCACATGTCTCTCTGCTCCGTGTGGCTCCCTCAGGTCTCCTCCTGTCTGTCCATCCTGCTTCCTTCCTTTCTGTCACCTCTCCAGATTCATCTCCTTCCTGCTCAGCTCCACCCTCTTTTGGGTGGGACAGAGAACCTGGAACCTCCCTTTTCCTAGGGACCACCCTGTTACAAGTCTGCCTGTTCTGTTCCCCACTCTTTCTCTGGTGAATTCTCTCACTGCCCCTGGACTTCTAACCTGTGCCCCAGTTCTGTATGCATAAATAAAAAAATAAATCTTTAAAAAATATATAAGAAAGAAACAACCAAACAGTCCCATTAAAAAATGGGCAAAAAGGCCCTCCCTGGTGGCGAGCGGGTTAAAGCACAGCACTGAGAATCTAAAGCAGCTTCCGCATGAGTTCGATTCCCGCCTGCCCCGGAGGAGACCACATGGCGCGGCAGACCTCTCCTGACCCGCCCGCTGCTCCCCTCAGCAGTGTACTTTGTCGATGTGCCTGTTCTGTTCCCCACTCTGTCTCTGGTGAAGCCTCTCACTGCCCCTGAGCCTCTGGCCTGTACCCCAGTTCTGTATGCACAAATAAATCTTTAAAAAAAAAAGGGGGGGGGGAGTGCTCGCTTCAGCAGCACATATACTAAAAGAGAAGATTAGCATGGCCCCTGCGCAAGGATGACACGCAAATTTGTGAAGCGTTCCATATTTTTTGGGGGGCCCTCCCTGATGGCGCAGCGAGTTAAAGCACAGCACTGAGAAGCTACAGCCACTTCAGCATGAGTTTGATCTCCGCCTGCCCCGGAGGTGACCACATGGTGCAGCAGACCTCTCCTGACCCCCCCCCAATGCTCCCCTCAGCAGTGTGCTTCATTGACCTGCTTGTTCTGCTCCTCACTCTGTCTCTGGTGAATCCTCTCACCCTCTGCATTTCTGGCTTGTACCCCCGTTCTGTATGAATAAATAAACCTTTTTTTAAAAAATGGGCAAAAAGATGAAGCAACATTTCACAAAGAGCAAATATATGTGGAAAGATGGTTAACATTATTGGACATCAAGGAAATGCTAACTAGAACCAGTCAGGTACCAGTATGCACCGATTAACATGGCTAAAATAAAAAAAAAATACTGAAATATCTAGTGCTGATGAAGATGTCGAGAACCTGGATCACTCATAAACTTATGGTGGGATTGCAAATAGTATAATCAGCCTAGAGAACTAGATTTTAACAGTTCCTTCTAAATCTAAAAATGCAATTACCATACAATTCAACATAAACATATGCTCACATAAAAACATACATACAAGTGTTTAAAGCAGCTTTATTTGTAATAGCCAAAAACAGTATTTGAAAGGGTGAATGGTTAAGCAAATATTTATACCTTGGAGTATCCCCTAACAATAAGGAACTCTTTATACTCAGCAACTTGGATGGCTCTCCAGAGACTTATAAGTAAAAAAAAAGTCTAGCCCAACAGATTACATATTGTATGAGTATCCTTATAAGGGACTTATATATATATATATGTATATATATACATATATATGTATATATATATATATA
>NW_004567111.1:52860270-52872414 GCF_000260355.1 Condylura cristata | reverse complement strand
GTAAAATCTTACTTTTTGCCCATGCTGCAGCACACACCAGGACTGCATGTCTTTCTAAAGCTGAATTATCTACTGTATCTATCCCACATCTTGCTTATCCACCTGTGGATGGACATTTGGGTTGCTTCAGTCTTTCATCACTTTGACTAATGCTGCTATGAACATTGGTGTGCAACTGTCTGTTGAGTTCTGGCTCCAATTCATTTGTGTCTTTTTTGTTTTAAAAGATTTATTTATTTATGCTTACAGAACTGGGGTATACAACAGGCAGATATACTGAAATACACTGCTGAGGGGAGTAGTGGGTGAGTCAGGAGAGGTCTGCCACTCCATGTGGGTCACCTCCCTGGCTGGGATGAACTCATGCTGCAGTGGCTGCTGAGAGCTTCATAATGCGGTGCTTTAACCCGCTGTGCCACCAGGGAGAGCCCCATTTGGGTATTTCTGTAGAAGTGGAAATGCCAGATCTTTTATAATCCATGATATCTCTTCTGGCTGTGCACTTCTACTGTTTTAACTATTAAAATTTACTAAAGGGCACACCCTGGTGGCACAATGGGTTGAAGCACAGCACTACAAAGCTAGCCACCACCACTTTAGCACAAGTTCAATCCCCCACCAGGGAGCTGACCCACATGGTGCAGCAGACCTCTCCTGTCTCACTCACTCAGCGTGTATTTCAGTTAATCTGCCTGTTCTGCTCCCCGTAAGTCTCTTTGCTTCCTGACCCCCAAACTTATTCCCCAGAAACACACTGATGAACTTTACCAATGCCTTCAAGAAATGTTCATATGTATGTTACTATGAAGCCATAGCTATTTAAAATAGCTTCTCTCTATTACCTTTCTATTATTAACCCACTGGGGATGAGAAGAAATCCATAATATTTAGCTATTAAAAATTTTTAAGTTGAAGGATACCGATGGTTTTACTCATAGAAGGAGTATAAAGGGCCAGGGGGGTGGAAATAACAATGAACTACTATCTATCAGGGGTGGAGTGGAGAATGGGATCAAAAACAGGAAAGGGGCACGGGGGAGTGCACTGGACTATGGTGATGGCACACGGGTGACTTGGTGACGGGAAGCCCACGGGGATTACAACGGAGATGGGAAAAGGCACAAAATGATATAAAAATAAACTATTATATTATTTAAAAAACTGTAGAAGATTAAATGCTATAATAGTGAAAAAATTTTAAGTTGTATGTATCAGGAATTTTGGCTTAAAAATATAGGGAGGTCATATTAAATGCTCTAAGATATAATGAAAGTATATCAAACTGAGCTGCTAACAAAATCATTTTAAAAGCTTATCACAAAGTAACAAAGGCCAGTCTCATTTTTCAGTTAAGGTGTTCCAGACATGGAATGTTAACAATGTATTTTATTGTCTTTTAGACAAGTCAAAGTTCAAATTTTTTAAAAGGCTTGAGTTGAGCAACTCCCAAATTCAATGGTCGCTTTGTAGAGAGGATTCTATCCCCTCATTTCAACCCTTAAAACATGTGGAAGAAGAAGGAATTATATAAATAAAGAAGAGAAAGGATAAGTTTCTTTTTGTAATTTGTGTTTGTATTCTTAATGAATGCATTTGAATTTAAAGGTATTTGCCAGGGCTGGGTGTTCTTTTGTGTGTGTGTGTGTGTGTGTGTGTGCATTTTAAAGAAGCAGTTGAGAAAACAGCAAAACACTCTCTGGGGATGAAAGAATAAAATGGAGTAAGAATAGCCATCAGTAGATAAGTCCTGTCAAAATTTATCAGCATTTCCTACTCTGACTCACAAGCTTGGTCTAATCAGACTTGATTTTTCCATGTCATGGCAACAGTATATATTATTGTTTCTGGAAATATCAGCTGCTTCAGTTTCCCACAGCACCTTGACGACACAGCTACAGTCACTTGCTAAGTGTCCAGCTGTCTTCACTTAGTGACCTCACCACTCCCATTTGATGGAACAGCAGATGGGTGGCACCTGCTATTAACAGTGGACTGTGCTGGCCTTTCCAGAACTTCTGATATCACACAACCACATGAGATTGATTGTTCCTACAATATGACAGCTTAGTATTTGTTTTAGGACTTGAAAAACATTTTTCCCCCTTTTAGAATCTACTCTTACCTGCCGAGACAACTATTAATTTTCAGATTAAGGATGAAGAAAACTTCAAGGTTCATCTTCCTTGGATATGTGGTAGTGTAACAGGGTTGTCCCCAGGAAAAGGGAAGTTCCAGGTTCCCTGCTCCACAGAGAAGGAGGGTGGAGATGAGCAGAGAAGAGAGGAATCTAGAGACTGGAGAAGAAGGAAGCAGGATGGAGAGCCAGAAGGAAACCTGAGGGAGGCACACGGAGCAGAGAGACATGTGAGAAACTGCGCTTGCTTCTTCTTGGCCCTGGACTGGTTGAAACAGATGTGGCTGAGAGACTTATGGGGAGGTTCACTATGTCAGCCTTTATCTTGATTTTGATTTTGCTCTTTTCCTCCCACACTTGTCTGGCCATTTCTGACCCCACCCTTTTCTATGGGTCCCGACCAGGAGGTGCTTTAGTCTTGACAGGCTTTCAGGCCTTGCTTTGGACCAATCCCTTTTGGGTGGACTTTTACCCCTGAGGGGACGGGTAACTTCAGGTGTTTGATTTAGAAATTATGTTGGCAGACCCTATTCAGAGCAGGCAGGTTTGGGGGCTCAGGAGTGTTCCTCTCTCCCTGCACTGTAACAGTAGTGTTTAGGTGGGATTGAGATGAAGATAAAAGATAATCCAAGATAGGATAAAGATGAAAATAAAAGATAACCCAAATGTGGAATATGGAGAGAAGGGGTCATGTGAGGGACAGAGAAGGAAGGTGCATTTTCTGAATTCTGCTAGAGGCCACAAAACGTGCCAGGTGTCCCATACCTTTGCTACTCAAATATGAGCCAAGAACATCATGGTCATGCCCTGGGGGTGTGTTTCTAATAGACTCTCCTGCCCTACCCCAGGCCCCTCAAATCAGAACCTACTTTATAAAAGGATCCTGGAGATCCCCACAGTGGGGTTGGGGCGGGGGAGATTCTGGGCATGCTTCTATTCAGCTGCACTGCCCTAAATTACAGCACTTTATTTAATCTTCATAAAGATGCTCAGCAGAATGTTCTTCCATACTTTATGGACAAGCGCTATGCTTTGAATACACCCCACCTAAACTTGTTGAAATCTAATCTCCAAAGAAAATAGTAGTAGGAGGTGGGGACTTTGGGAAGTCCTTAGTCAAGAATCCTTCATGAATGGAGTTATCACCTTATAAAAGGGGCTCCAGAGAGATCACTAGTGTCTTCTATTGCTCGAGGACACAGCAAGAAAGTGCCTGCAGTGAACCAGAAAGTGGATTCCTCCTCACCTGATCTCAGACTTTGGTGCTAGTGTCTTTCAGCCTGTGAGAAATAAATTTCTGTGGTTTGTAAATTGCTCAGGTGCTGGTATTGTTATAGCAGGGTGAACAGAGTAAGACGCTAAGTGTCGGTGAAGATGTGGAGCAAATGGCATTCTCAAGTAATCCTGTGGGGTGGAAAATGGAGCAGCCACTTTGGGAAAAAGTTTAGCAGTTTCTATTTTAAAGGTGCTTCCATATGACCCAACAGTCCCACTCCTAGGTATCTACCCAAAGGATATGTAAATATTGATTCAAAAGGACACCTGTACCCCCATGTTTATTGCTGCTCTATTTACAATAGGAAATACATGGAATCAACCCAAATGCCCAAGAGCAGATGACTGGAGTAAAAAGATGTGGTATATATACACAGTGGAATACTACTCAGCAATCAAAAAAGATAAACTCCTTTTTATATGTCTTTTGCAGCAACATGGATAGAGCTGGAAGGGATCATGCTTAGTGAAATAATCCAGAAAGAAAAAGAAAAATACTCATGTTTTTACCAATAGCAGCAGCATAAGGAACCGGTCAGGGGGTGGGGGGAGGGCAGAGAAAAACAAAGCAACTGTAGTAAAGAAAAAAATGAAAAACAATGAACAACTATATACCATAGACATTTTAAGGGGGTGGAGTGTGGAATGGGATAAAAAATGGGGTGGGAAAGGTGCACAGGACTATGGTGATGGCAAACAGGTGAACTGGTGGTGGTAAATCCACAGGGATTACAATTGAGATGGAAAAAGGCACAAAATGAAGAATGATGTAAAAATAAATGATAAAAAGAAGAACCTTACTACTTGGCAATACCCTGGAGAAATATAAACAAACCCCCACAAAATAAGTAGATACCAACAGAAGCAATACCTAAAGTCAAAAAATGGAAACAAATCTTCTGATAAATGGATAAATAAACTGTATGTTATTAACTGATAAATTGATAAATAAAATGACATACATCCATGAAGTATTAGTTGTGCTAAATAAGAAATTCCAAACTGTATAATTTCATTTATATAAAACTTGAGAAACAGTGAGATTTTAATGACAAGAAAGCAGATGACATTGCCTGGGGCTGGAGGTCAGAGTCTAGATCATCTTCAAAGGTTTATGAGAAAGCTCTTAAAGAATTGATAGAAATATTCTAAATTGTTATTGTGATTATACAACTGTAGACAACCATCAGAATTCATCAAACCAGACCTAAAAAATGGGTGCATTTATTGTGATTAATGATAATTCACTACAGCTAGAAAATAGAGAATTTAGAAAAGTAACTAGTTTTATATAGGTATAGATCGATCCTACTGGTTTTCACTTGTAGTGTCAATGATCAATTAAAATCAAGGGAAACATATCTCATAATAGCAATATAAATATAAAAGCAGAACTCAATTTTAATAGATTATGACAAGATTTAAACAAACTGACATTCACTCAGTTTGACTCAGCATTATAAAGATATTACTTAATCTCAAATCTATACATTTAAGTGATCTGAAACCAAAATTTCAGAAATTTGCAGAATCCATCTCAAGTTCATGTGGAAGGATATGTAATGATTTTTAAAATATTTAAAGAAATGTGACCAAAAGTTTGTTTTATGAGATATTAAAATGAATTAATTAAAATGTTAAAACATTTGTGTGAACAGAATTGAACCAAAGAAGTCATAAAATAGAATTTTTTAAAAATCCCCAAACATAACTACATGCATAAAATATTTAGTATATGATAAATGTATAACTTCAAATAAACAGAAAGAATAGATTCATCAAAAATGGACTTGAGACACTTATCAGCCTCAAAAAAGTTCGTAATAAAATGTGAAATTATGCATATTAACACAACTACCTCTTGGTCAGTGCAATAAGAAAAAGATGAAAAGCCCCATGGAAAAACAGAGTAGGACATCGCCAGAATCATGCAACCCCCGGATTCCTATCCCGGTGAGTTGCCCTGCTTCAAGAAAACATGAGGCTCAGTCAACAATGTTATCAGCTATGGTTAGAGTGAAACAAAGACGAGGTAATTTGGTTTTGGGGGGGACTCATATAAGTCTTCTGGGTTCTCATGAGACCCTATGAGAGAAGATTCCTAGTAACTGAGGTTGAATTTTCCAGCCCTAGATACTTAAACTGTTTAACGTGATGATTTCATATATATTTACCCTGTGAAGGCCTTCAAGACAATGGACACATCCAGCAGCTCATATATTTTCTTCTTTAAATTTTGATTTCAATAAAAGTGAGTACTAAAGCAAGTTAGGGTTAATTAGGCAGCTTCCAGGAGAGCCTAGGCAGGGGCTTCTGGGATAAGGACAGTAAACTCTAAGAGGTGCTAACCAAAACATACTCCAGAGAGGAGGTCAGAAGAGCCAGGAGGACTAAATAAGCAAGAACAGTAAAACGTGAGATAATAAGACATTGGACAGGGGAAGTAACGGAGAAAGTCAAAGATAAGAGCTGAGAAAAGGGGCACATCCTGCACAGTTGAGGAGTGCAGCCACTGGGGGAGAGCGCCAATTAAAAAGCAGAATGGGGCCCTCCCTGGTGGTGCAATGGGTTGGGTGGTGCAAAGCTGCACTGCAAGCTGGCAGCAGCTGCTTCAGTGACAGTTCGATCCGTGGCCTGGAGGTGACCCAGATGGCACCGCAGACCTCTCCTGGCCCGGCCGCTGCTCGCCGCTGCTCCCCTCGGTTGTACTGCTGGATCTGCCTGTTCTGCTCCCTACTCTGTCTCTGGTGAAGCCTCTCACCACCCCTGCACCTCTGGCTTGTACCCCAATTCTATATGAATAAATAAATAAATCTTAAAAAAAAAAAAAGGCAGAATGATGAGATTTTAGAATAGAGGGAAAAAAGTTTGAATACCCTTAGACATGGCCCAAGACAGCATCTTTGCCCCTCCCTTGCATTCTTCCTTTTAATAAACTGTCTTCAGTGTCTTGAATAAAGTTAGTTTCTCTCTGCTTACTATCTAGCGTGCAAATTCCTTTATATGGTTTCATGGGACAGAACCTGGGGTGGTTCAAGGATTAGATTATCTGTATACAGTGGCTTCAAAAGGGCCATTTCTCAGATGATACATTTTGTGGTAGGAAAAATGCCTATCTTAGATTTATTTTGGACCCGGAATGCCAGTTTTTAAATTTGTCCCACAGAAGAAAGTCCTGAGTGATAATAAAAAATTTTAAAGTAACCTAAAGTTTGCATGGTTGGTTCATAAGGACACACCTACCATATGCAGTATGCAATTATTAAGAAAAAAAAAAAACTATCTAGACTTGGGTTTCCTAGAAAGTAATATACTATGTTATATGACTTTCATAGGGACTGCTACCCCAGGGAGGCAGCAAGAACAAAACAGGAAATGAAACTTAGGAGAAGGACTAAAATATAAGACTGCCTTGCTGAGCTTAACTACTTATATAGTTAAATAGTTAACTGAGTTATACAACTCAATTAAATAGTTAACTGAGTTATACAACTCAATTAAATAGTTAACTTATTTAACTGAGTTATACAACTCAGTCATGAGCTAACTGAGGATTAAATCTTGAATTTTTCCAAAGGCTATGGGAACTATGGATTCTATAGAAAGTGCATCTTAAAGGAGAAGGGAAGAATTTATTCTGTGACGCCCAAATCTCACATCAAAGACCCACTCCATGGTGGGTGTGTGGATACTGAGTCTTTCCTGAGGAGTTCACATGCTGGAGCTCCGTCCATGAGGCCCAACAGGCGATGTGAGCAGAAGCTGTCTGGCTGGACCCGGATGAAGTCAGAGTTGGTTGCTTTAGGGCTAGCTGGATGGAACAAAGCATGTCAAGGGCCTAAGGAGGCCAAGACATGAGGTGGTGAAAAACTGGTACTGCTACAATAACAACACCTTGCACTGGCTAGGATGTGAGAAAGCAGCTGATGGGAATGTGAATGGAAACCATTTTTCTGGGTTTTAAAACTGGATTCCTTCAGACCCAGAAATTCTGCTTGCAGTATTCATCCAGAGTAAATGGTTACACAATGTGTGAAAATGCACCAAGAACATTTGATATCATTTCTAACAACGAAAAAAAGCCTCTAAATAATCCAATAATAGGGATTGGTTAAATAAAACACATATAAAGTGTGTCTAGTCCAATGCAGTTACTTAAAATAATTACAGAGTTTAATACACTGATATGGGCGGATAGTTAAGTGAAAAAAGTAACACTGAAAAAAGATTATTATTCTAGAATAATTTTTGTAAAAGGAACTTTGAAAAAAAATTACCTGTACATGTTTTCATATAAATTCCAGAAGACTTTAAAGAATAACTCATGACAGTTATTTTTTAACTGTATTTCTTCCTTTTAGATACCTAAATGTTTTACATTTTGCAATGATCATGAGAATATATACAATTTAAATACGTTCTATTTAAAAAGACTGACATAATAAACAAAGTCATTTTAGATATCTGTGTAATTTGAGGCTTAACGCGTACATGACTGATAATTATTGTAAGGATAACTACTACTTAAAGGGTCAATCAAGAGGATAAAATCATTCTGCCATTCATTAAATATTCACAAATACCCTGGCATATTTCCTCAAACTAGGCCCCACTCTAGATGCTGGAGATAGTGGAAGTCAAAATAGAAACAAATTATGTTGAGTACAAAAGGGGGAAAAAAGTATTTCCCTAGAATGTCCTTTTCATTTCAAAGGAAATAAATTTTGGTAGCATTAACACTTTTTTAAGTATTTACATACTTCTTCCTTATGCAAAAGATTTTAAGGCAATTACAACAAAAACAGTCAAGTAAGTGGTAAAGGATACAAAGAAAATTTTAGGTTTTAGTAATGAAAAAACACACAAATGATAAACCAAACCAAGTTTTTAGGAGAAAAAGGAATTTTTTATAGGGATTTTATATTGAGAGTGACAGAGCAGATATTCTCCATACCAAATAACAAGAGAAAAACTTTGTTCCATAAGTTCAGAGAGGACAAGGGTGATCCACTTTTTTTAAATTATATTTTATTTGTTTGTTTGGTTGGTTGTTTTACATCATTCTTCATTTTGTACAATTTTTCATCGCAGTTGTAGTCGCCATGGGCTCCCCACCACCAATTCACCTGTGTGCCATCACCATAGTCCCGTGCTCTCTTCCCACTCTAGCTTTTATTCCATCCTACCCCATACTATGTCTCTGGTTGATAGTTGTTCATTGTTCTCATCTTTACTTTATTACATCTCTCTCTCTCTCTCTCTCTTCTTTTTCCTTTTCTTTTTCCCCCTGATCCTTTACGCTCCTGCTATGAGTGAAATCATCCAGTATTTTTCTTTTTCCTTCTGGCTTATTTCACTAAGCATGATCCTCCCCAACTCCATCCATGTCTATTTTGTATTTGTCCAGCAAAGCACCTGGTACCCACCAAGGCATTCAAATATTCATGGAAACAAGGGACAACAGGATAAGATGTCATTCTGGGATATGGCTACAGAAGACAGCCATTACTATCGTAAAGTGATATTATCTTGTTCATGAGCCTAGAAAACAGACTGAATTTTGGTTTGCAGAAGTAGAAGGGTCATCCACCCACACACTAAAAAATGTTAGTGGGTTATTATAGCTTCCATCCATTGGGTTTCAATGGGTCCCATTTCTAAGTTTGTATTGAGGCAGGAATTTTCCCAGGTCAGCTTAGGCTTTGCTGCTTTCCCAGGACTGCTGCTTGGGGGAGTCTGTTGCTTGGGTTCTGTTGCTTGCTGGAGCAGGAATTTCCTGCAGTGTGCTGCTTGTCCACAGTAGTAGCCATGGCTACCTTGATCCCCTTTACAATAAAGAATGCTTATGCGATGATGGATGGGATGACAAGGTTCCTCAGACAACCTGTAGAAAAACTCACCACTCCTGTAATTTGGGGCTTAGCCTTTTGGGACCCATCCCATTGAGCCTACCTATGTGACAAGAAAATCTCTCTCTTCACCTCTCTGAGTGCCATTTCTCTGGGAAACTGCCACAATAGTATTAGTCAGGGCTGTCTACAGAAACAGAACCAATGGGATAGAGATCTGTATATTTTAATTACAAATGCATTTTAAATAATACATAAGTACGTATACAATAAATATATAGTATGTAATAAAATGAAAAGATTTATCATACAGAATTAGGTGGTATGATAGTGAAGACAGACATTTCATAGGGCTATATCACATTCAAATGCTCTATACAGTAAAAAAGCTGTCACTGAAATAAAAAGACAACCTACTGAATGGGACAAAAATATATGCACACCACACATGTGACAAGGGGCTGATCAATCCATGATCTACAAAGACACAGACAAATCAACAAAAAGGAAACAACACAATAAAATGTTTGACAGGTACTTCTTCAAAGAAGACAAGGAGATGGCCAACAGGCACATGAAAAATTCTCATCACTTGCTGTCAGGGAAATACTAAACAAAACCATAGTGAGAGACCAACTCACATCCATGGGACTGGTCCATATTAAAAAGACCAGAAATAATAAGTGTTGGCAAAGATGTGAAGAAAAATGAACCATCATGCACTGTTGTTAGAAATTTCTAGCCCCTTTGGAAGAGTATGGAGCTTTTCTCAAAATATTACAAATGGATCTACTATATGACCCAGCAATTCCACTCCTATGAATCTACAAGAGGAATGCGAAGTCACTAATTCTTATGGTCACTGCAGCACCATTATTTACAAAAGTCAAGCTTGGGAAACAGCCTAAGTGCCCAAAACACATGAGTGGATCAGGAAGGTTTGGAATATTTCTTAGCTATAAAAAATATAAACTTTTGTCATTTGTGGCAACATAGAAGGAGCTAGAGGGAGTTATGCTACACAAAATAAGTCAGAAGGAGAAGACAGATACCAGAAGGTGTCATGTATATGTGGAATATAGAGAAACAAAATAAAGGGTTAGATAAAACCAAAATAACGAACCTTAGAAATCTGTAGAACTGAGGCTACCACAGAGGTGGGAGAGGGGCAAGAACAAAAGAAAGGCATACAGTGGTTGACAGTAGGGGACTATAGGTCCCCTATAGGTGTTTTAGTGGTGGTGTGGTGTGGGAACACTGGATGGGGGATGTTTCAAGGTAGTAAAGACATCACCTTTTACTCCTCAGATATTTGTTTACATTTCTGTGTAAAGACAAGGTCTCTCTGGAGAGGAAGAGTGAGCAGGTCTCCAATAGCCCCATGCCAATGGGATCCTAACTGGGGGATTCCTTTCCTATAATGCACCCAATGCATGTGCAGGTACACCTGGCACCATGATGCCTTACGGTCTTGGAGCATCACCAAACTACCTGCTAATCTGTCAGAAGGAGAAAACCTCACGCCTTCACAGCTTTTTCTTTCTTTTTTTAAGATTTATTTATTTTTATGTATACAGAACTGGACTACAGGCCAGGGGTGTGGGGGCTGGGTGGGGGAGGATGAGAGGATTTACCTGAGACAGAGCGGGAAGCAGTAAAGGCAGATCAACGAATCACACTGTTGAGCAGCTGGAGAGTCAGGAGAGGTCTGCCACACCATGTGGGTCACCTCTGGGGCGGGGATCAAACTCATGCTGAAGTGGTTGTGGTAGCTTCACAGTGCTGCACTTTAACCCGTGCATCACCAGGGAGGACCCCCTTCACAGCTTCTTACTTAACACACCACCGCCAAATTATATTTTGAAAGAGCTGCTTTGACCATGTTCCTTCCTTGCTTAAAATCCCTCAGGGATTCTACTACAGAATAAAATTCAAAAACTTACTATTACTCAAGCTCCCTTTCCAGTCTGTTTCTTCCCTAAGTAACCCTGTGTTCTAGTCAATGTGGATTTCAAGATGTTTCCCCTAAATAGTCACACATCCTGCCTCCATGCTGTGACCATACCTACCCTGATATACTTAGATCGCAGATGAGGGGGAAATCCATGAAGCACCAGTGGTAAAATGCACATAGCAAACTTGGAGGAATGGTGAGACATCATTTATTTTTTATGCATGTTGTCATGGCTCCTTCTGGTGGGAAATTAGCCTGCCCTTCACCTTTGTAGTAACTGTGACCAGTGCTGCTGCCCCTAGCAACCACGTTCTGGCTGGACATTTGGGAAGGCAAACTATTCTCACATGACAAGTACAGTTTACAGGAGTAAGGAGAAGCAGCTCTTATTCCTATTGCTGTATGAACAAACACGTGGTTCAACACCACAGGCTTCACATTCTGATCTTAACTGACCTCGCATTTCTGGGCATACCTGGAATAAACTCCACCCACAGATAATAGGGGCAAGAATTTTTCCTGAAGGCGTCACATGCTTACTTCAAGTGCCCTCTTCACTGATCTCTAAGATAGATGTACAGAGATGCTGGCTGAAGCACCATGTGTGTGTAATAGCAAAATGAAAACATGCCCATTAGTGTGAGTATATTTCATATATCATATTTTGTCAACTGTAAGATACATCTCACTTTTATTGACATTAAAATAATTCTAAAATGGGTCCTCCCTGGTGGCGCAGCGGGTTAAAGCACAGCACTAAGAAGCTTAAGCCACTTCCACATGAGTTCGATCCCGCCTGCCCCGGAGGTGACCACATGGCGTGGCAGATCTCTCCTGACCCGCCCGCTCCCCTCAGCAGTGTACTTCGTCGATCTGCCTGTTCTGTTCCCCGCTCTGTCTCTGGTGAATTCTCTCACCCTCCGCATCTCTGG
>NW_004567111.1:52836683-52859470 GCF_000260355.1 Condylura cristata | reverse complement strand
AGGAGGTACACTGCTGAGGGGAGCAGCGGGCTGGCCAGGAGAGGCCTGCCTCGACATGTGTATCTCCTCCGGAGCAGGCTGGATCAAACTCATGCGGAGGTGGCTTAAGCTTCTTAGTGTTGTCTTTAACCCGCTGCGCCACCAGGGAGGGCCTGTTTTAGTTTTTTAATGTCTTTTTTGTATGTCTAAAATACGTTACAGAAATTCTTCTAAGTAATCTACTGCTCTTGATCTTTCCATAACCTTGTATCAGTTCTGTAAATAAAAGGCTGCAGGAACTATCTACTGCCTCTTCCTGGAAGTAAAGAGGGAATTTCAGGCCCTCCCTGGTGGGCAACGGGTCAGTTAAAGTGCACCACTACTAGCCACAGCGGCAGGCCGGGTGCTAACCCACAGGGCAGGGCAGATCTCACCTGCTGCTGCTCCCTTCAGTGGTGTGTCAGTGGATCTGCCTGTTCCACTCCTCTCTCTGTCTCTAGTGAATCCTTTCAACCCCTCCCCCGCACCTCTCTGGCCTGTACCCCAGTTCTTGTGGTCATGAATACAAATAAGTCTTTAAAAGACAAAAACAAAAAATAAAAAAAGAATTTAAACAGTTTCACCCAATTAATGTTGACTGTTCTGAAGGCATGAGGGTTTTCTTTTGCACAGGCCCTCAAGTTTCCGAAGTGAGTTCTTCACTGCTCCCTCAGCCCTCACCTCCTCATCCCTGCTCCCTCGGTAGTTTTCAAAAACTCCCTCAAATATTGCGCTGGTTACCAACCTAGTAAGCCAGGTCCTTTGAGCAGTGTGCAGTCAAAATAACAAATTAAGTTACAGAAGCAACCATTTTCGGGGGTCTTGTTTCTCAATCCGGCAGAGGAACTGGCCCCATTAGGCCGTGCTTTTTACAGACATGGAAACTCAGGGGTGCAGCTCCAGGTACCACGCGTACTCCGCAGATCTGCCATTGCAGGGGAAGGCGCAGGACACAGGTTTCGGCGCTTTCCAATATTGCCCTGGAAAGAGGGACGGGTGAGCCCGCGGGCCGCGGGAGCACTTACCAGCACGAAGTGCACGAGGGCGTCGTAGCAGAGCCAAGCGAGCACCCCGCGGTCCACCGCACCCCGCCCGCGGCCCAGGCGCAGGCCCAGCGCGCAGCCAGCGGCCAGCTGCGCCGCGCACAGCAGCAGAGAGCCGCCCGCCGCGGACCCCAGCTCGAACCCGACCACCATGCTTCCGGCTCCCGGCACAGCCCGCCCAGACTCGATTGGTAAGGTAGCGACCGGAATGGAAGACCCACGGGGCCGGATGACTCAGGTTTCGCTCCGCCCCTTTAGTCGGTGGGTGCCAGGGACTGCTTCTATCAGGCTGGTGGGTGCTCAGGAACACTCTTTAACTGCCGGGACCAACCAAACTTGTTCTCAGATCCAGCCCACACAACTGTGATGGGGCACATCTTTTGATGCATACTGATTTTTAACAAAGTGAAGTCCAGATGGTGGAACTTTGCCAATGAACGGGAGAGGAGTTTACAGACAAGGAGTTCACAGTAAGGTGTTGCTGAAAGGAGCCCACACGAGCAGTCCTAGAGAAGTTTATTGGGGTCAGTTTCCCGTAGGGACACCAAGGGAAGAGGGACCACGCCCAAGGGAATGTAGGATGAAAATTTATACCAAAGGGTAGGAGAGGAAGGAAGGGTCGTAGTCAGAACGGCCCAGGTGGAATGTACAGATGAGGAAGTCAAGGCCCAGGCGACCCTCAATCTGCAAAAACAGTTGTGCGTGCAGACGAGTCCCGTGGTTGTGACATCTGCCTCCTCCTGGATGCTATCAGCAGGCCACAAGGTCAGGATGCCCTTCTGGCCTCCTACCTCTGCTAGGATTGGCCTAACGGTACCAGGCAAAGGGCATTTTCAGACACCAGTGACTTACTCTGACCGTTTCCTGAAAGACCAGAAAAGCAACAAAAAACAAAGGCAAGAGGATCAATGAATAGTTTTGAAAGCTAAATGCTTCTTCTACACTGTCATAGCTAACTTCAAACAACCCTACCTGGTCAATGTTTCCCCCTCATTTTACAAATCTAAGAAGAGGTCCTCAGAGAGATCAATTTGTCTGCAAACAAGTGAAAGGGCCAAAGTCAGACTCATGGCTAGGTGTCCCTAATGGTTTTCAATGTTCTTTGAGTCATTAGGAAACTAGCTTTCTAGCAAAGCCCCACTCTATCAACACATTAATCTTCACTGTTTACATCTTACTGTTTGCTTTTAACATTCTCTCTCCATTTCACAGGCTACTGTTACTTACAGACTTAGTGCTGGAGCAGGGAGTTAAGAGTTTAAAAAATTTTAATCCTAACTGACCCAAGGTTTTCAATTTTGGGTCACCATATAAAATACAGACTGCCCAGACAAGCTTGAGATTAGGATAAAATGTGAATTATTTTTTCAGTGTATACTTATCCTGATGTACCAGAAGGGGACTTACACTAAAAAAAAAATTGCTTAAAAATATGCAATGGAGGCCCTCCCTGGTGGCGCAGCGGGTTAAAGCACTGTACTAAGAAGCTTAAGCCAATTCCACATGAGTTCGATCCCTGCCTGCCCCAGAGGAGATCCACATGGCAAGGCAGACCTCTCCTGACCTGCCCACTGCTCCCCTCAGCAGTGTACTTCGTCCATCTGCCTGTTCTGTTCCCCACTCTGCTCCTGGTGAATCCTCTCACCCTCCGCATCTCTGGCCTGTACCCCAGTTCTGTATGAATAAATCTTAAAAAAAAAATGCAATGGAATACTACTCAGTCATAAAAAGAAGTCCTGTCACATGCTACATTGATAAACCTTGAGGACATTAGGCTGTGTGAAATGAGCCAGCCACACAAGAAGAAAAAAACTTTATGACCCTACTTATGTGAGTTGAAGTAGTTCAGTTCCTTGACACTAAAAATAGAATGGTGGGTACAAATAGTTGAGGGGATAAAAATAAGGATGGGGCACCAGGCGAGAAAATAACAAAAATAATCAACAACCATAGACCAGAGACATTCTGTGGGGGTGGAGTGGGGAATGGGATCAAAAACGGGGGGGGGGGGGGGGAGGGAAAATGCACGGGACTATGGTGGTGGCAGGGGTGATTTGGTGATGGGAAACCCGTGGGGATTACAATTGAGATGAAAAAAAAATGTGCAAAATGATGTAAAAATAAACTTTTTAATAATTAAAAAAAATAAGGATGGGGCTTTTTAAAAATGGGGATAAAGTTTCAATTTTACAAGATGAAAAAACTGTGGAGAATTGTTGCATAATGTGTGAATATATACTTGACTCTGCCCTTAAAAAACAATTAAGATGCTAAATTTGTTAAGTGTACTTCACCACAACTAACAAATGTTAACACTAAAACTAAATACAAGTTCAGAAAATTTCTCTCCTCTTCATTACCCCTATAATTTTTTTCTATAGCAGCTACCAGCACGAAATTATTTACTTACACATACATTGTTACACATACAGAAGTATGACTAACCCTGTCTGTGCTCTGGATTCTCTCCTGTAAGGTACAAAATCAGATGATTGCTTTTCTCTTACACATTCAATGTCTTAACTAAATTGCCCCCACCAACTGGTACAAATTTCCTTTTAGCAAATGATTTCCCTTCTTTCCTCACAACAAAATAAAATCCTACCAAAAAACTGATTCGATTGTATTCTGTTCCTGATACTTAGTTCTTCCCACTCTACTTTCTACAATTACCAAAATGATAAAACTCTCATTAAGGTGACCAGTGACCTCCGCATCAGTAACTTAAGGACAGTTCTTGTTCTCACTTTGACTTCTTAGCAGCATCATTCTATGCTGAAATCTACTTTCCTTCATTTTTTGAGCACACACATGGTTTTCTTCCTTACCTCCCACATCTTGTGTTCTTTGCAAGTTCATCTTCTACTACATGCCCATTAAATGCTGAACTCCACAATATTGTCTTATACTGTTCTCACTCTAAATACAGGACCCAGATAATCTTATCCTCACCCACCACCAAAAACAGGTACTGGATACTGGGTTCCAGACTAGTGTTTTCGATTGTCCTACTTGTCTGTTTAGATGTTTCAACTCAACCCAAACTGATCTTAGCACCCTTTACTCCATTTGACTTCTTCCAGTATTCCCTAGCTTGTTACTGCCACTCATCAGTTATTACAATCTAGAACCTGGAAATCATTCTTGAGACTCCCCAAATTTCAGATCTAAGACAGCCAATTCCTTTCTATTTTAGCTGCCAAGTTTCTCACATTGACCTATGGACCAAAGCTATTCCCTATCTCCTAAATGCCTAGAACTTATTAACTTGTGCTCTACACACCATTAAACCCAAAGTATTCAAAGTCCTTTCCTTACCAACTAGTGATTGTTTCTAATACAATTCTACCATCCTGCTTGCTTACTTCCTTTTGCCCTTAGAAAATAAAAACCTTTATATAATCTGGCCTTTGGGTCTAGCCCCTAGCCCTCCTCTTCCCTAAAAATCATTATTTTTTGCTGTAGTTATAAAGCATGATCTTGAATAAGATAATTTCCATTCAATATGTCAAGCAGTTCCCCCCAATGTTTTTAAAAATTGATCTTGAACAAATGAACATTAGAAGAGATACTTTTGTTATATTGTTGCACTTGGAGTCCCAATTTTCAAGAGAAGAAAGTGAGAACTATACTTGCTTTCATTCCACTGAACTCCCAAGTGCTTCCTACACACTGTACATAACTGTTTTTTCTGCTAGAAAGTTTTCCCATTAACTCCTTTTTCATTACTATCAGATGTATAATTTTAGGGGTCCTCCCTGGTGGCACACCAGGTTAAAGTGCAGCACTATGAGGCTTGAGGCTAGCCGCAGCTGCTTCAACACGTTTGATTCCCAGCCAGGGAGGTGACCCACATGGTGCAGACCTCTCCTGTCTCACCCACTGCTCCCCTCAGCAGTGGCCTTTTGTCAATCTGCCTGCTCTGCTCCCCACTCTGTCTCCAGTGAATCCTCTCACCACAGCCCCCTGCCCCACACCTCTGGCCTGTACTCCAGTTCTATATGCTTAAATAAATCTTAAAAAACAAACAACAGGCCCTCCCTGGTGGCGCAGTAGGTTAATGAACTGCAAAAGAAGCTTAAGCCACTTCCGCCGGAGACCACATGATGTGGCAGACCTCTCCTGGCCCACCCGCTGCTCCCTTCAGCAGTGTACTTCGTTGATCTGCCTCTTCTGCTCCCCACTCTGTCCCTGGTGAATTCTCTCACCCTCCGCATCTCTGGCCTGTACCCCAGTTCTGTATGAATAAATAAATCTTTTAAAAACAACAACAACAAAAGATGAGTAATTTTGAGAAAACTTCTGATAATAAAATCTCCACAGGGTTGTTGAGTTGCTCAGATCAGTGGCTGGCACTACAATTCCATTATCTATCACCTTCCTAACTCAGCCAATTCCTCTATTATGGATCATTGTATACCTTTTTCTAGTATCTTTTACTTTTAGTCCTATTCCTATGTTGTTGTTTTTTTAAAGTATCCTGCACATAGCATACTACCTGGCATGTAGTCAGGTGCTCAAAGGAATTTAATGTTTGTAAGAGTGTAGTAAAAAATTCTTACAAAGATTGAAGACATGAAAAGGATATAGTTAATAAAATTAGAACTTATGAGGAAAACTAGGCTGAAACCAATAACGAAATTTATAAATTCTTTTATTTGTTTGAAAAGTCTATAAATGCTTTACTAAGTCGCAGAGCTAATAACAAAGGGAGCCAAGGTTGTTAACTAAACCACGTATCTAAATGAATCTGGAATATATGAAATAATCTCCACATTAATAGAATTGTGTCCAGATAACAGAATGTTTCCAGTCTAATGTATTAGAAACTAGTCACACCACACACTATTCCTGAGGTCTCTGAAATATATGAAGCTGACAGCAACCTAGTCCAGTAACTACTTTATAAGCAGGATGGCTGAAATGCATGTGGTGTTCAGATCGCGGAAGGGAGCTGATAAAAACAGATCCATCTCCTTCAACAGTCTGCAAATGACAAAACAATCTATTCTGAATGAAGTTAACTTATAATGATTGCCATTTAAAAGATACGACTTTTGCTCAACACTAAGAGAAGACATGGTAACAATTGTAAAGCTATTTAGCAAAGTGGAATAGGCATCATTGGAGTGAACATCTCATTTGCTTCTCAAACTCTTCCAAATCCCACTCCTGCATAAATGTTTTCATAAAATGGCCTGCCTCAAAATTCTGATTTTATCTTTAAAAAGTTAGGCAAACTTTTTAAAGGCCTAGTAGATTGTCCCAGGCTTATATGGTTATGGTTATAAACCTGTTTACTTACCATCAAGTAAAACTGATGTCCTATTTTTGAGGCATCACAATGTTACTTGGAACAGACCCATTTTTTCTTAGGGTACCCCAGTTTGGAAAAAGATAATTACTCAAGATGGATGGCACTTTGATAGTTAGAGAGATAGTAAAAAGAAATTCCCTGCATGTAGATACGCATACTTAGTATGACTCAGTATTATTTCCTCTGCTTTTAATCATTTTTGATAAACTTGTTAATGTCCTGAGGGAGTCTCTTTCAGCACTTCACATCAGTAGTTCTCAAAGTTTGTTGTTATTTTCTGATTACCTTTACTGATCCAACTCTAGAGAATTTAAATATCTTCAACTAAAAATATCTGAAAAACACTGCTGCAGAGGGACTGTTAAGATTGTGAGCATTTAATTAATGCATTTGATTAGTTCACATACCTTGTGTGAGGGATTAAGCCTCAGGGCTATTACACATTCCTTTTTTAATCAAAGAATAAATTTAAGAGGGTATATAATCTATATTCCCATTTCTTTTACAGTAGATGGGGCTTAGCATTACCTGAAATTCCCACAGAGTAGTAATATAACATGTGCGGTGAGGTCTTGTTCTGATTTCTCCTAAAAGTGAGAATGTCTCCAATCTCTGTCTTAATGCATCTGAGGAAAGCCTGGGACTGTTTGCACAACCAAAAGGCATGAACCAGGCTCTATAATTTGAGTGAAATTTCTGTCACATTTATTAACTTATACACCAATTTCTTTAAAATATATTTGAAAAAAATATATTTGAATTAGAAGTATACAAAAGTAAAAATAGTTATATACTCAAAAAGTTCAGCTACTCTTTTGTTCCTTTAATTAAGATGTTATAGAGCCACCACATCTGTCCAGCAGGTCAAAACTTTTAGGTTTATTTCAAATTACTCTTATACTATTATTTGTTTTCAAGGGTTAGCTAGGCCTTAACTAAAATTTGTGGGTTTTTTTTTTTTTTGAGGGCCATATCATATTATTGTCTCAAGTGGCCTTTGCCTAAGTATATAAACTTGGTAAACAAAGAATGTTATGTGATGATGAAGTCAGAGATTGGGGTGATAAAGTTAAAAGCTAAGGAATACCAAGGATTTCCAGCAATCGCCAGAAGGCATGAAGAGACAAAGATTATCACCTAGAACCAACATAAGAAGCATATCCCAGTTGCCATCTTGATTTCACGTCTGGTTGCCCAAACTGTACAGCAAAAATTTCTATTATTTTCAGTCATTTGATTTGTAGTACTTTGTTACAGCATATTTGGTAGTTAATTATCACAAAATAGTTTCAAATTTAGTACTGTTATTGCTAATCCTGGTTTGTTAAGCAGGAAGATACTGAAATATGGTAGCAGAGTAATGCATGATCTACCTCTACTGTAGATGATATGCAAAAAATAATTCTAAATTTAAATTAATTATAAAGAAAATAAAACCAGGAAATTAAGTTACTTTTAGAAATAAGTTCTTCAATATTTTATCATATTTGATAGCAGCTTTTTTTTATTGGTTACAAAACCTAAGCCCATATACAAAATTAGGAACACATTTAGATGCCTCTTTTGAAAGAATGTTTTAGTCTTTTTTTAACTGAGTTTAAAAAAAATAAAAACAATGCAATTTTTTCAACACTGTTTGAAAACATAAAAGTGCAGCAATATACTTAGCTTCCTTTATCTACGAAATGGTGCAATTCCAATTCCAAACAGATAAGGTCACAACAAATCGGATCAAGCAAGTGCATACGTAAGTCTGCATTACTTGATACTAATGTTTACTTATGTTAGTTCGCACTTAAAACACAAGAGAATATAGGAATCTGCACATTAGAGGCCCAATTTAATCTCAATGTGTGCAAAACTTAAAAGGTAACTGTCAGTAAATATGGAGAGTCCAGAAGAAACTAAACCAGAAGGGGTACAATTCACAATATCAAGAAGATTTGGACTTTAAGGGTTTCACTGAAGTTTGTGACCTTAATAGCTTTGACTTTGTTATTCCTACTTTTAGTGAACACCACACAGTTTCAAAAATTTACAGTGTCTGAACAGGATGCAGTTACCATATGAAGCTTTAACTCAAAAATTGGATAAAGAAAAAAAGGCACAATGAACTTCAACTCAATTTTATGTGCACAAGAGTTGAAAAATCTGAGCCACCTTAAAGAGAAATTGGTTCTAAAATTTATAAAACCTATAAATAATCAGAGGCCAAACCACTATATTAAAACAGATTCTCTAGCAAGTAAAAATCTTGCAGTTTAAACATACGCTTGTATCTACTTTAGATACAAGACAAAACTCACTCTTTAAAGTGGCTCCACCTTGGCAGATACATATATTTGTAATGAATGCACACCTGCTATGTGTTGTTTATCAGTGAAAACACCCCAGCTGATGGCATCTGTCTCATCTTCCTCAAAGTAAATACAACCCCCATAGAATAACTAAAGTAGTTTAGATTTTCTATCCCTTCACATCAATGTATTAGGGAATTATATATACCCAGTAAACAATAGCAACAAAACCGTTTTTTGTGATAGCATAAGTTATTCAGTTTAAAAAATTTCAAATCCATATTCTTTCATTAATAACTGGGTGAGACAATTTACCAAAAAGCAAGGACTTTACATAGTAATACCAGATTTGCAGCATTACCTAAAGATCACTGCAAATCAGGTTTATGTTAAATAACTGCAGATTATTCCTCTACACAGATCCTTGTCTGAATCTTTTAATATGTGACTATACTTTTAGAGTAGGATCTGAATTAACTTTCCCAATACTTAAAGAATGAAGTTTTATGACACTTCTAAATAGTTGCTGGTTTGTTGCCAACCACATTATCAAAAGCACTGGTTACTAAGTAAAAAATATTTTAAGACTAAATTACAGTAAACATGAAAGCTCCACAGTTTAAACCCAATATAAATCAACCATATCCAATTATCAATTTAAAATGAAAAATAACAACTCCTGAAAGCTGAAAGCAAGATTTTTTCTAACATCACCAATGGTTACTATTTAGACCTTCGCTTTTTATTCCTCTTATAGTCAGGGACTCTTGCTTTCAACTTAAACAGAAGTTCAAGTCCGTAACAGGTTGCAGCTCAGGTAAAATACCATGCACAGCATTTGATTACTTCAAAACAGCAGGAACACACAGGCTGAAGTGAGTGGTCAAATAGGGCTTGCTGTTCTCAAAGAATTAGGTATAATGGCAAAAGCATTACCATCCATAGCTAAAGTTCTTCCTCCAACCCTGGCTTCTGAGGCAGATAATAAACACATCAATTACTGGTAGATGAAGTACAGTTTTTAAAACTTATCTGTTTAATCAATAACCAAGTTTCTTTTTTGTGTGTCAGTTCCACCAATGAAAATCATTTGGTTTGTACTTTAAAATCTATTCTTCCACATAAGAATATGAAAATATGTTTGTGGAGGATAATGATGGAGGCTCAGGTCAGACTGCACCTCTTTAAAGTCTTCCAACGTGTATATGCATCATACCAAAATGTCTTGATCCACAGCGCACCATTTTCCAAAGGAATATCAAAGTGGGCAGCTGGCATGCCACCACTATGGAATATTCTAAACTGGAGACTGCAGTTGTCAGCGTGTGGCACCAGGGAACAGGGAAAGGTAGGGTAGTTGAGATTGGTAAGGAGAATTCTAAAACAGTTTAGGAAATCATGCATATGCATTTACAGTCCATGTGATAGTGACTTTTGGCAACTGCAAAGTGACTGAGACATGGCTTGCTTTAAAAGCATCAAAACGAAGAGGCATGTGTGTTTTGGAGCCTTTTGTTGTTGTTCTTGTCATTTGGTAGCCATCTGGTGGTGCTTCGTATTGAAAGTGGGAAAGATGCTGCACTCAACTGAACTTAAAAATTAAATTCTTTTGTTTGAAGATTGGCTGTTGGGTCAAAATTGTAAGTACCTCCTTGTGTTGCTTCAGGAATGAGGCTAGGATCTTCATCAATCTATGAAAAAAAGAAAAAAAATTCCTTATTATGTTAAGATCCTATCCATTATAAGCAGAAATGATTTATTTCTTAGAAAAGAATTTTCTAAGAATGTTTTAATCACCTAAATTATTTAAATATATCAACAATAATAAGAAATTCAAGAATTTACAGTCAAAACACATCTAAAAATTATCCTTTTTAAGTTCCTATTGCTGTAGATTTTACCTACCTGAATATACATCATTTATTGCTTTTTTAAAAAAAGATTTATTTATTAATGCATACAAGAACTAGAGTATACACCAGAAGTGCAGGGGGATGAGATGTTTCACCAGAGACAGAGTGGGGGACTGAACAGACAGTTCTACTGAAATACACTGCCGAGGGGAGCAGTGGGTGAGTCAGGAGATGTCTGCTGTACCATGTGGGTCAGATCCCTGACCAGGGATTGAGCTCATGCTACAGTGGCTGGCAATAGCTTCACAGTGCTGAGTGAGACTTAACCCCTTGTGCCACCAGGGAGGCTCCCTGAACATACTTCATTTCTAAAATTACTGTTTCTTCCCATTTAGATCACAAATGCAATAAAAATTATTATTACGACTTACCTATAGTGAAATTTCACAGTATTTAAAAAAAAAATGGCTGATGAAAAACAACTAAATTTTCTTAATTTAGATTTTTAAAAATAGCTGGGAAAATACCACTTCAAGAGTATCTAACGGAAATGCAGTATAAACTTAGATCATATTAATGACAAAAGAAAAATTCTTACTAAATTTGCATTTATAGATTTTAAAATACATGCAAACAAATTGTACTTACATCATCACCAGAGAAATACTGATCTATGATTTCAAAAGCTAATTTATATATGTCTTCATTTTCATGTTGCTGTAAAACTTCAATTTTCTCCAAGCCTAACAGAAATAAAATAATCAAAATAATTAAGCATCTCTTATTAAAAACTACTCAATTCAACCATAGAAAATCCTAAGGAACTCAGAACATCCTCCCACCACCCCCCAAAGATGATAGTTTGTCTAAAAAACAGATAAAAACCTGAGCTGCTCTGGTTGGAGGACCAGCATCCCACTAATTTCTTCCTCTTTAGAAGCCCTTGAGGTACCCTGGTCCCTGAAGCAGGCAGTTTAAAAAACACCTAAACACTCCATTTGACAGATGAGGAAGCTGTGGCACAGAGATGTAAAGGGATTTATTTCAGGTTGCATGGCAAGTTAGTGACAAAACTAGAACCAACTCTCCCCAGACTGCTTTAAAAATATACTCAAACGGCTGACTAGTAATTTTTCTTTCTCTTTGTTTTCCAAATGTAATTATTTTTATATAACAAAAATAAGTTTCAGAATTTTCAAGATAAATTGGTCTAGGCAGAAGATAAGCCTTAAAATTTCAAGTAATTTCTTTAAAAAAAAGAAAGAAAGAAAAGAAAAAAGAATACAGCGCTTACATCCCATGGCTGGAATGAACCTGGGAATAATTTTTCAGAACAGTAACTATAGGGTCCCTTCCTCATTTATATTCCCAAAACATTTTACTCCACAAATCAGATTTGTCAGTATAAATTCATAATATTTTTCTTTGAAATATATTTTTATGTTTCTATTATTTTTAGCTAAGTTATTTTGAAATAGTTGCATTTTTTCTTTACTTAGTAATATATAAACCTGAAAATGGGAAAACAGGCATTAAAGAAAATGAATTTGTTTTATAAAATACTAAGAAAATATGTACCCTAATTATAAGTATTACTGTCATAGACAGAACCAACTGTACTGATAAAAAGTTGAATAACAATTCCATAGCTCAAACTTTCTGGGTTAATTTGTTCTGAATTTGTCTACAATGATAATTTCAAATTACCTTAAAATGTCCTAAAACCAGAACGTGCAGTGAATAGCAGATGTGGATTTTAATTTCTACTAGAACTACTTCTATGATCATGGACAAGACACCTTAACATCTCTAGGATAATTTCTTGTTACTAAGAGAATACTTCCAGTTTGAATATTCTATGATGTTACAACATTCTCTTAAAAAATAGTAATCATACATATCAGTCAACAAAGTGTACAAAATAAGACATTCTATTAAGATAAATTAATTTATGGTTTGTGTAACTTAAAATAGTGAATAGGTACCTTTAAAAGTAAATTTTAAAATATATATTTCATATGTCATTACTACAGTAACTTCTGTGGTAATGACTTTAGCATATAGTTCTGACAATTGTAATAAAATATCCAGATTACACTAGTTATTTTTAAATAATAATCATAATAATCAAAATATCTAGATGAAGAATGTTTCACTGTCAAGAACTGTGCTGGATTAAATAATTAAGTTTCTCTAACTATATGATTTCTCAGAGCTTTATATTTGCTCTGGTGCTCTGTGCCTTCACAGGAGTATTTGTTTTCTAAATAAAGCAATGTGAATCTCTCAGAAAGTTATGAAGTATAACTAGTTTTCTAGTCTATTATTTTTGGAAAATCTTCTTAAAATGCTTATATAGTAAAGAACACACTTTGGCAATTTAACAATAATGTATCTAAATAGTTTTCTTTCTAATTAGCATCTAAAGAAATTGTTTCAGAGTTTTGGTGTTCAATATTCTTCAATAAATCCAATCTTACCTCCACATTCTTCGATTATTTCAGCTATTGTGCTTGCTTCATCACCAGCCATGATGAGAATGTTTTTCAGACCATCTAGAACCACCTGAACAACTTGAGAATCTTTTACTGAGAGTAAATTACAGAATGGTGGTATTACATTCTGTTGTACAAGGTACTCAACCTGGACAATAAAAGAGAAGAAATATTTTTATTTATATAATTATCTTTCCTTCTCAATGACTACAGGGTTTACAAACAATCAACTCCTAAACATAAAGGAGTGGTATATTTTCTAATATTAACAATCACAAGTTAGTTTTTCCAAACTCACTTGATCTTTTCTGCCACTTATCGTTAAGTTGCTAATTGCCCAAGCAGCTTCTTTTTGTGTTCCAAAGTCACCCTGAAGGTTAAAAAGGCAATCATAAAATAAGTTCTTTATTCAAAAAAGCTTTGGTTATGAACAAACATAATAAACTCATAATATGACTGACCTTAGCAAGCTGATGAATAATCATAGGGATTAGTCCAGCATCTATCACAGCTTGAACTTGTTGCTGGTTGCCTGCAGTTATGTTGGAAAGGAACCACACTGCTTCCTATAATTAAACAAAATACAGGGCACCCTTATTTGAACATTTTTATCTTTAATTCACTTTTGTTTTGATGTTACTTATACATACAATAACAAAATATGAGCTGCATTATGGAGGCTGCATCTAACAGTTACATAGTTATACAGACACTCTCATTTTTAATATGTATATATTGTCTACGTCATCCTTCATTTTTGTACAATATATGATTTCCCCAGGAAAATTCCACCACCAATTCATCTGTATACCATCACCATAGTCCCCTGTGCTCTTCCCACCCTGTCCTGATCTTCTGACGCTTCCATTTATTTTTTAAAGTTTTATTTATTTATGCATACAGAATTGAGGTATAGGAAAGAGGCACAGGGTGAAAGGGTTCACCAGAGCTAGAATGGGGAACAGACTGACAAAGTACACCGCAGAGGGAAGCAGTGAGACAGGAAAGGTCTGCTGTGCCATGCGGATCACCTCTGGGGTGTGGGATTGAACTTGCACTGAAGCGGCTGTGGCTAACTTATAGTGCTGTGTCCTAACCTGTTGTGCCACCAGGGAGAGCCCGACTCTCCCATTTAAACAAGCCTCAAGGATAAATTTTCTAACCATAAAATTAGGCCTCATCAACCTAACATTTATCCATGTTATAAGATATATGCTTACTACAAACAAGCACTATTATTTTTTAAAATATATTTTTACCACTGTCCATTTTTGTACAATATGTGTTTTTTCATCTCGGTTGTAACCCCCATGGGATTCCCACCACCAGTTCACCTGTGTGCCATCAACATAGTCCCTTGTGCTCTTCCCATCCCTGTTTTGATCCTATTCCTCTCTCTACCCCCACAAAATGTCTCAGGTTTATAGTTGTTTGTTGTTTTTAGTTTTTATTTTATTACAATTGTCTCCTCCCTACCCCCAACCCCTATACCCCCTCTTATGATCCCTTCCAGCGCCATTCCTATTGCTGCAAATGGCATGTTGAGCATTTTTGACTGCCGAGTAATATTCAGATCATTGTGTATATATACCACATCTTCTTGATCCAGTCATCATTTTTTTTGGTATTTGGATTGATTCCATATCTTACCTACTGTAAATAGTGTTGCAATAAACATAGGGGTGCAGGTGTCCTTCTGAATTAATGTTTTTGTGTCCTCTGGGTAGATACCTAGGAGTAGAATTGCTGGATCATATGGAAGCTCCATTTTTAGCAGTTTGAGAAACCTCCACACGACATTACATAGTGGTTGGACCAGTTTGCATTCCTACCAGCACTGCAGAAGAGTCCCTTTTTCTCCACATCCTCACTAACATTTGTTGTTGCTAGTTATTTTAATATGTGCCACTCTCACAGGAGTGAGATGGTATTTCATTGTGTTTTTGATTTACTTTTCCCTGATAATGAATGATGTTAAATATTTTTCACTGGCTGTTTGCATTTCCTCTTTGGAGAACTGTCTTTTAGCTCTTCTGCCCATTTTTTGATGGGATTGTTCACTTTGTTTTTGTTGAGTTGTCAACTCTTTGTAGATCTTTGTGGTCAGTCCTTTACCATTGGTATTGTGTGCAAAAATATTCTCCTAATCAGTAAGGTGTCTCTTTGTTTTGACTAATGTCTCTTTTGTTGAACAGAAGCTTTTTAGTTTGATGTAGTCCCAGCAGTTTATCCTTCCCTTCACTATCTTTGCTTTGGATGATGTATCTTTTAAAGATGTTACTGAGGTGTATGTCATGTAGTGTTTTGCCAATCTTTTCTTCTATATATCTTATTATTTCAGGTCCTATGTCTAATTCTTTAATCTGTTTTGAGTTGGTTTTTGTGTATGGTATATAATTTTTGTGTACAGCTCATTTTTTTTTTTGCACATAGCAGCCCACCCTTCCCAGCACCATTTGTTAAACTGTCTTTGTTCCACTGTATATTTTTTGCTCCTTTGTCAAAGATTAGCTGTTCACATATATGTGACTTTATTTCTGAGTTTTCTATTTGATTCCATTGATCTGTGTGTCTTTTCTTGTTCCAATACCATGCAGTTTTGATTATTATGGCTTTGAAGTCTGAGGGTGTGATACCTCCATTCCTTTCCTCCTTATTCAGGACAGCGTTGGCTATTTTTTCTGGCTCCATATAAATTTCATCAATATTTGTTCTATTTCTTTGAAGAATGTTACTGAAATGTTTATTGGAATAGCATTCAATCTATAGATTGCTTTTGGTAGGATGGCTATTTAAATGATATTAATTCTTCCAATCCATGAGCAAGGAATGTCTTTCCATTTCTTTCTATCTTCTTCTAACAATGTTTTCTAATTTTCTTTTTTTTTCCTAAAGATTTATTTACTTACACAAGAGCTGGGGTACCAGCCAGAGGTTTGGGGGGGGGGGTGAGAAGATTCACCAGAGACAGAATGGGGAGCAGAAGAGGCAGATGTATTGACAATACAATGCTGAGGGGAGCAGCGGGCAGGACAGAAGAGGTCTGCCATGCCATGTGGATCATCTCCCTGGCCAGGGATTGAACTCATGTTGTAGTGGCTTTGTATAGCTTCATAGTGCTGTGCTTTAACCCACTGTGCCACCAGGGAGGGCCCTATAATTTTCTTTGTATATGTCCTTCACCTCTTTTGTTAGGTATATAACCAAGTATTTGATCTTTTTGTTTTAATTATAAAAGGGATGGCTTTCTTGATTTCTTCTTCTTCAGACTGTTTGTATATAGGAAGGCTACTATTTTTTGTGTGTTGATTTTGTATCCTGCTACTTTACTAAACTGGCTGACTATTTTATAAGTTTTTCTGTGGTGTTTTGGGTTTTTCTATGTATATTATCATATCATCTGCAAACAGGGATAGTTTTACTTCTTCATTCCCTATTTGGATTCCTTGTATGCCTTTTTCTTGTCTTATTATTCTGGCCCAGACTTCAGTATTAGATTGAAAGGCAGTGGTAAGAATGGACATTTTTGTCTTGTTCCTAACTTGAAGGGAAAGAATTTAAACTTTTCACCCTTGAGTGGACATTGGCTATGGATTTGTCACATATGGTCTTTATTATGTTAAGGTATGTTCCTTCTTTCCAGAGAATTTCAAAAGCCTTTATCATAAATGGATGATGGATTTTAAAACAAGCACTATTTTAAACTATGTTGACAATGAATAAACCAAGTAAACAAGTTATCTTTGCTAATGGAGCTTACACTTTTGGTGCATTAGCTCACTCTGAAAGACAAGATGATAGAAATTAAAAAATGAATTTCATAAAACTTTGTTAAAACTACTTCTAAGAAAGGTAAAATGCTTTATTGTAAAAATCATAAGATTTCTCTAGGAATTAAGCATCTAAGGAACCTAAAATGGAGCTAAACAACAAACAGGTTTAGGGTAACTTCATAGTGTCAAATTAATTTTTCTAATTAAAGGAATTAAAAGTACAGACTCAAACATCTGTATGGCAATGCTCATTCCAGTATTATTTACAATAGCCTAAAGCAGAAACAAACCATGTGCCCACCAACAAATGACCTGATAAGACTTCAAAGTATACTATAAAGCTATGATATGACAAAGGAGCCAAGAATAGTTTTAAAAAGGAGAGCCTCTTCAGTAAATGGTGTTGGGTAAACTGGACAGCTACATGCATAGCATGAACCAGACCACAATCTCACACCACACACCAAAATTAACTCAAAATGGAGAAAAGACTTGGCTATAAGACCTGAAACTATAAAATATGTATTAGAAAGTACAGGCAAACCATTTCATCACATAAGTTTCAGTGATGTCTTTATGGATTTGTCTCCAATAGCAAGGAAAATGGAAGGGGATATAAAACAATTGGTTCCATATGAAACTAATAAGTTTCTACATAGCAAAAGAAATGATCATGAAACCAAAGATATACTCCACTAAATGGGAGATAGTTCCATACCATTTCTCTGACAGGGACTGATATCAAAGGTCTACAAAGAGCTCACTCAACTCAACAAAAAGAAAACAAAATAATCCAACCAAAACAGCAAAAACACAAAGAAGATAAACAGATGGGGCCCTCTCTGGTGGCACAACGGGTTAAAACACAGCACTAAGAAGCTAAAGCCACTTCAGCATGAGTTCAATCCCGCCCTGGAGGTGATCTGCATGGCGTGGCAGATCTCTCCTGACCCACCCACTGCTCCCCTCAGCAGTGTCCTTTGTCATGTGCCTGTTCTGCTCCACTCTGTCTCTGGTGAAGACTCTCACCGCTCCTGCATCTCTGGCTTATACCTCAGTTCTGTATGCACAAATAAAAAATAAATCTTAAAAAGAAAAAGAAGAAGATAAATAGATGGCCATCAGGCACATAAAAAACTGTTCAGCATCATTCACTCATAGGTAAATGCAAATCAAAACCATAGTGAGATACTACCTCACACCTGTGAAATGACCCATATTAAAAAAAAAAAAACAGAAGTGCTGGTGAAGGTATGAAAAAAAAAGGAACCCTCTTTACACAATTGGTGGGAATGCAAATTAGCTGAGCCACTATGGAAAGCAGTATGTAGGTTGCTCAAAAGATTTAAAAATGGATCTGCCATACAACCAATCAATCTCATTCCTAAGTATTACCCAAAGAATACAAAAACACCACCTCAAAAGGAAGCTTGCACTCCTATATTTATTGAATGCTATTTACAATAGCCAAGGTATAGAAACAACCTAAGTGTTCCCCAAACAGATGAGTAGATCAAGAATAAACTATAGTAAATATACACACAATGGAACACTACTCATTGATCAAAGAAGATAAATACATATCATTCGTAGAAACAATGGAAGGAGCAGGAAAGAATTAAGCTAAGCAAAATATGTCAGAAGAAGGCAAATGTTGGTATCACTTATATGTGGAATATAGAGAAACCAAAGTGTCAAAGATTTTAAAATCAACCCCTGAAAGTGAACCACACAACTGAGGCATTCAAAGAAGGGGAAAGAGGGTAAGAAGAGGGTGGGGAGACAGTACAATGGAATATGGTGGAAGACTAAGGACCATAGGTGCTCTGTTGAGGGCTACACTAAGATGACTACACCTGAAGGGGGATACTACACTTTCAAAATACTTATAACTACATAAATCAATGGCACTTCGATTAAAAAGATAACTGGATAAATAAAATATACAGGTTCAATGGAATACTTATACAACCATAAAAAGGAATGAAACTCTTCTACAATCTAATTTCATAGGAGATTAAATTATGACCTATATTTTATAAAAGACAGAAGTCATCTAATAAAGATTTTATATGTATTCTCAACTAGTGACTACTAATTTACTGCTTTTTATTACTGCTCAATCTAGTCAATAAAAATATTGGTTAGTATAAAAATTTTCATTATGTAATGTCAAGGCAGCAATGAAAACAAATAAATATTGAATCAAAATAACTGTGAGGTGATTTGAAATAGTTTTCATCTTTAAATGTAGTTGGTTTCGAAGAAAATCTCAAATAAAAGAAACAATAGAGCAGTTAAAATGAGTATACAAAGAGAAAGAAATGCAATATGAGCTTACCTTATTGATCTTCTCTTTTGGATGTGATAGCAGATTTGGGAAGTGTGACAGGACATCACAATTGAGAACAACCTGTGTCTGTTCATCAGTACCAGTCACTATGTTGCCAACCGCTCTGAGTGCTGCTGTCTATGGTAGGGATAAAATGTTTTCTATAACATTACTTGCTTATAATGAAATTGATTCTATGTATTTTTATAATCTTTAGAAACTATAAAAATGAAAGGCATGAATAAGTAACACATTTTACACTTTCAAAAAGCATTATGTGGAGTTGAGAAGTGAGTCTGAATTTTAAGTAATAGTCTTATGAAAAATGAAACTGGAAAACAGATTTAAAAAAAGGAAACTAAAAACATGCAAAGGTCCATTTTTAACAGCTGTTTTTTATCCATTACTAATTGGCACCACAGAAAGATTTCAAAGAAGTATGGAATGGGCACTGATTTCCATCTTGAAGTGGGATGAATAGGTCTATCGAGCATCTACCCCTAAATAAGAGTGAGGAGAAAGTGGACAGAGAGGAAGAAATGACATTAGGAGGCAGCTGAAAATATCTTGAAAAAAGAAAATAAGTCTTAAACTCAATCAGTGGCTCTAGGCAGACAAGGAAAATACAGATTTGAAGGCTTTATAATAAGATCAGGATTTTGTAATAAAGAGGAAACACATAGAGAAATCACTTTCTATTTTGGAGTATCCATAGGAAGGACAGCATTTGTAGATGATTATATGTTTTATTTTTGTAAATGACAACAGACTGCTTAAAGGAGTCCTTGGAGAATATATCCAAGGGTACAAAACCTGTATGAGTCTAAACTTGGTCAAAACCCAACAAAATCAGGATCAGTAAAAAAGGAGGAAAGTAGAAGATACATGCATATAGACAGAATTAAAACCATGTTGTATCTGATAACTGATTACAGAAAGAGTTTTATACAAGAACACTTCCAAAACACTTACTTGAACTTTCACTTCTTGGTGGCTCAGAAGGGGCACAAGAAATGGTACAACCCCTGAATCAATAACCATCTGTATCTGCTCATTGCCTCCATCTGTCAGATATGACAGAGCCCAAACAGTATCTACAAGAATCTACATAGAAAAGAAAAAGAAAATTACCATTTATCTATTTATTTGAATGCTCAAAATACCTAACACACTTCAACAGTGGTGAGCAAAAAATGTATTTTTAGCACGGTTAAGAAAAATTTCTGTTTACCTGACAAATTTATTAAGTAGTAGATAACTATCAGGCCTACCTCAGAACACACTTTTTATAAAAAAAAAAAGAGATACTGATGTCAAAGTCAACTTTGATCCCAAGTTCTCTACTTCTCTATCAAATGAATTTAAAAATTCTGAGAACCCACAAATTTAATTTTAATAACCATAAAAATCAACTTTATATACGGAAAGACAATAATACTCTATGCTGCTTCAAGTATAGAAGATGCCAAAAAGATCATCTATGTATGCCAGTGATTTTCACACATGTTCAGCAATATAACTACTTTTGAAACCATTAAATTTTAAAAATTACTTGACATTTTAACTTCATCTGTGAAAAAATTTATTTTCAAAGCCCTTGAAAATATTTTCCCAGTTAAAGAGCACAGTGTGTTAACTATGCCCTAATAACTATCTAATTTTGCAACTAACAAAAAGCAAAAAACAAGCTCAGGTTTGCTGATTCATTCAAAGTCAAAGAGTTTGTATGTAGCTTTCCCCAATGTCTTCACAAAAGACTATTAAGTACAGGTCTTTTGTAAAATCCAGAGGTGTATATTAGGGTATACAAATTAAAAAAACATTTTGTTGCTCTAAAATAAAAGGAGCCACCTGAACTCAAATTTGCCCATTTATACAGATTAATAAGAACAAGTAAATAAATTCATAATGGCCCATATGTTCAACACTACTAGGAGTAAAAGAATACCAGTATCTATAAGAAACCTTTGAAATTTGTAACAAGTTTCAAATTGAAAGAAAATGGGGCCCTCCCTGGTGGCGCAAAGGGCTGAAGCACAGCATTGTGAAGTCGGCCGAGGCCACTTCATGCGAGTTTGATCCCTGGCCAGGGAGGTGATCCACATGGTGCAGCAGACTTCTGTCTCTCCCGCGGCTCCCCTCAGCAGTGTTATTTTGTTAATCTGCCTGTTCTGCTCCCCACTCTGGCTCTGGTGAATCTTCTTACCGTCCCTGTACCTCCGGTCTGTACCCCAGTTCTGTATGCATAAATGAATAAATCTTTAAAAAAATTAAAGAAAGAAATGAAAAAATTAAATTCTGGCTTTTATCTGGAGCTCCTGTACCATGCCTGTGTGTGAGACTTCATAAAAAAGAAAGGGAATTGAGGTAAGAAAGAGCCCAGAGGTAACATACCCTAGTATAGCTATTTCACATTAGTAGGACAGAAACTGTAGGACCTAAAACATCTATGGCATTACTTTACGTTCATTACAGAAAAATTTGCCAACACCTTTACTAGAGGATGAGCTTTACTCAACTATGACTGAAAAAAAAATTTATTATGGATCCAAAACTAAATGTTGGGATAAAAGTGGAAGAATTATTTACAAATGTTACATATTCTACAAAACCAGAAACACTGCCACTTTAAAAGTGGGACGGATGCTATACCCATTTACAACCCCACCACAGGAATAAATGAGGCCTTTCTGCTAGAGGTGTCTGCAGAAACTATATGTGTAAGCTAAGTCTGTCTACTTCCCAGTCTGGTAGTAATAGGTGGTAAGATTTAAATAGAAGTCAGAGTCTCAAAATGCCCATTTGTAGGCTCCAATGGAAAATTGCTTATCATAGCAAGAACTAGGAACATTTCAACTCAAAAGGGAAAAGACCACCAACATGTACCAATAGTAAGGTAACAAAGATATTGGAATTATCTGATCAAGATTTTAAAGTATCACAAAATTATTCCAGTGAGCAATTGTGAAAATGTCTAAAATGAGAAGGGGGGAAAAAAAGGAAGTCTTAGAAAAGAAATAGAAGACATACAGCAGAACCCAATGGAAAATTTTAGTAACCAAACCTAAAGCTCATTGGTAAGGCTCATTAGTAGAATGGAAAGCGGGGAGGGGAAATTCAAAGACAGATCAATAGCAATCCAATCTGAATTAACAGAAGAAAAAGAAAAAGTAAAAAGAACAGAGCTTCAGATAATTACAAAAGCTGTAACATTTGTGTCTCCTAGAAGGAGAGGTAGTCAGAACATATTTGAAAAACAAAAAGGTAAAAAAATTTCCAAATTTGGCAAAAGACATACACTTGTATGTTAAAAAATGGGAGGATGAAGGATAAGAAAATGGAGTAAGTTCTTTAATTTTGTATGGTAATATCAACAATATCATTTAAAACTGTGCCACTAGGTAGTTAAAAAAAGGGCATTATAAAAGAACTAGAAAGGTAACATTAAAATGGAAACAAATCTTGCTAAAGAATTTTCAATGAGTTTAAAAAAAAGCACACTAAATAGAAAGTCAAACCAACACAAATTACACAAGATAATATAGCAGAGTTAAAAACAAAACGTATTGGAGCTCTCCCTGGTGGCGCAGCGGGTTAAAGCACAGCACTGAGAATCTAAAGCCGCTTCCGCATGAGTTTGATTCCCGCCTGCCCTGGAG
>NW_004567111.1:52805162-52836553 GCF_000260355.1 Condylura cristata | reverse complement strand
AAAAAAAAAAAAAAAACGTATTGACGAGAATGAGCTTTTGTATTTCCAAGCTATTTCCCTAAACAAAACCCAATTCTATACTGCACACTAAAGATATTCCTAAAACAAATTAATCCCAAAAGATAAAAAATAATGGGATAAGCAAAAGTACACCAAGTAAATCAAAGAAAGCGGAGATTGCAATTCTCTTTACAGACTACCAGAATTTAGGCTAAAAAGCATTATAAAAGATTACCACACAAAGTTACTGGAGAAAGCTAATCCCACAATTTATAATGAAGACACACAAACTATCTATTTACCATATAACCCTGCAATTATCATTATAATTAAGATGATGTCAAAAAATACAAGATACTACTGTCAATATGAGGAAGGGAGGTCAAGCAGACCAAAAATGAGGTTACAGCTATTATAGCATACTGAAATTAATACTGTGAGAAGATAACAACTTGCATATAAAGCACACACACAAAGGATTTTCAATATTCAACAAAATATTGATAAATCTGTACAAAAACAATTTGAGTATCAGAGCATGAAGATCAATTAGGAAAATATTTGATGTATGTATAACAAAGTATTAAATACATAACTATATAAGGAATTCATTAAAAGATAAGTCAGAGCAAAAGTCCAACAGAAAAATAGAAAATAATGATGAATAAGCTATTTGCAAAGATGTAAGAATGGCCCTTAAACACTGAAATGCTTAACTTTGCTCATAAAATATAAAATACAAATTACAAATGAGACATAGTTCCTCACTATCAGACTAGCAAAACATTTAAAATATGACAAAGTCCTTTTATATACACTGATGTACTTTATATACACTACAGGAAATTTAGCATTATGTATCAAAATCAATGCATCCTCTTTCACCTATAAATTCTGTTTCTAGGAATGTACTCTGAGTATGAAAATACACAAGCTTATTCACTGCTACATTTTTTGTATCTGTGAATTCAGGAAACAGTCTGAACCCTTATCCCCAAAAAGTGTGTTTGAATAAACTGTGTCCACACACACACACACACACACACACACACAAAATACTGTGCCAAACGTCTGGATGCCTTACTCTTGTGTTTTAAGAGGATGATAAATGAAATACAACTTTTTTTTCATTTCATGCTCCTTAATAATAACAGGAAACCATTTTATCTAACTATGAAACAGTGATCTAAAAAAAATGAAATATTTAAGATTTCTAGGTGGAAGTTTGTTTATGGTTTTCAATAGGACGTTCATGACAGTATCTCAGTGGTGGGGGAAAGTAAACTAGAGCTAGGGTAGGTCCCCTGAAGTGAAAGAGACTCAAAGCTTCTTTTAAATTTGTTTTATAATATACTGGATGGTCTTCATTAAAAATTTCATTATAAAATGTTTTAAAGACTTGAAATTCACAGCACAGGACTGTTAGTGAGGCAACTTTACTTTTTTCTGTTTTCATTGAAGTTTGCTTTTCTTATCTCCACCATCATGTGGACAGTTACTCAAAGTCATTGATACTTGTAAAAGGTCTTTTCTCACCTGGGCTGCTTCAACTACTTTACACTTTCCCTCTCCACAAGTCTTGATTCTCTTTCTCTTTTGATTGATTCTATGCTAAATTACCTGGTTTTAGTCACTAATACCAAATGAGAGGATTATTTTCCTTCTAGTTAATAATCCTATTAATTGGTTACTAACAAAATTCTTTAATAATACTACTTTATTTTCTATTATTCATATCTGATCTTCTTTTAGAAAGTTTTGAAACTTTTTTACTCCAGCAATATTTCAGATGCTTGAAGGTTTATTCTATGCACACCATCCTACTCACCCAAAGCACTGAGCCTGAGCAGGCAAATGTTTAAAACTAGTAATCTTCTTCAAAACCCGTATCATATAAACAGAAGTAAAATCTCTAATAATCAAAAGTCTACCAACAAGGAGAAGCTCAGCTCAAGAATTTCACTGATTTTTGTTACCACCAGAAAATATGCTAACAAATAATGTCCTGTTAAGCACCATTACCAAAAACTGCTATTAACCTATACAGCAGTTTGAGGAAGATGAGATACTTAAGGGATGTTATTACTTCACACATGTTTCAGCGATAGAGCTGAACCAAAGCCTAAAAGTATAAGCTTGGGTGCTAAAATTCTGCACATTCTAAAGAAAGGAATGGCTCTTGTTCAGCACCTGTGAGGTAAGTTTTGAACCTTTGGATTTTCTACCCAAAGACCTGAGATGAGGCTGGGATAGACTGTTTATGCAAACTGTAATTTTATGATAAGCACCTCTTTTTGTCTGCCTGTGCCCTTGTAACATGCTCCATCAGTTTGTCTGCTAGGAGTCTGGGATAATATCTAGTGTTTAACTTGGGTTTCAGAATAGTATATAGAACTTAGAAAACACTGGCAGTAGGGAGAGGCATAATGTAGCATAAGTGGCTTAATTATGTGGGTGCCTAGCAAGGATACTGGAACTAAGTAAGTTAGGAGAGAGGTAAGTACCAGATGAGTTCACCCATATGTGTAATATAAAGAAACAAAGAAAAGAGACAAATCTAAACCAAAACAAGCCCTAGAAATCTTACTATAGAACTGAGGTTACTAAAGGGGGAAGGGATTCAATGGTCTATGAGGAAGAGTATGGATATTTTAGTAGTGGCAAATTAGACAAGTTATTCTTTCTTTTAAATCACATTTATAAGATGGAAACAATGATAATCTCTAAGATATTTGTAAGGAATGAGAGTGTGTGGCACATTTAAAGCCCTCAATAAATACTAACAATGAACGCAGTAATTTTTGCCATCTCTGTCACCCTTTCCACTACTATCCATCTCCTGATAATGCATATTTCACATGTTACTTTCCTAATGAAGTTTTCTGGTGACTAGACAGAATATGTGCTCTATAAGCCAAGCATTTTGGTCATAATTCTATTATACATTATCTTCCTGTTTTCACAATATCTTTTGTGTTTTTGTGATTTGGTATTAAAAAGCAAAGGCCTCGGGCCTGCCTTTAATCTCAACTGTGGATCTTACTCACTCACTGTATAGCCTTAGTTAGGTTATTATATATCTTACTGAGTTTCAATTTCCTTACTAGTAGAACAGGAAAATAAAGCTTAAAAATAAAATAATAAAAATATTATCTTATTTTGTGAAATAATTTTATATTCATTTCATAAATAAGATTGCATATAAACACATTTGATTTCACTTTTGTGACATTTCAGACTAATATGTCACAAATATACTTCAGTTACCTTTCAAAAATTCTTTCTTAAAAAATGAAGTCCTAAAATGAACTAGAGAAATATGATTACATATTTATGTATTAAATTATATACAGTTCATTATAAAAAATATTTACAATGATGTATTTTATTCAATCTCAATGATAAATCTCATAATTCTGGCATACATATGTGTGTGAAAACAAAGATCGGATTATAAAAACATAAACAGAGCAAATCAGTAAGAGCTCTTAGTTAGAACAATAAAAGATACTTCAATGCCAAAGTCAATTCCAGATTATAAAATTTATACTTTTTTTTACTCCATGGAAGAACCACATTTTGTGTGACTACATTTAGGAGAATTTGCCTAATAAAAAAACTTACCAGAATGTATAAATGTTTACATCTCCTGAAGTATATATATCATCTAAAAACACCTTTGCATTTAAATTTATACTTGATATTTGTCACTACTATACCCAGAAAGTTGTACACTTTCTAGTTTCACAGAAATTAGAAAGACTTACTATCTAAAAACCTCAGTTTTGAAATCAAATTCTGATACTTACTAGCTTTACAACTTTGGATAAGTTTTATTTAACATTTCTCTGAGGCTCAGTTTCTTCTATTATGTAAAATGGGGAAAAAATATCTAGTCTGTCCTATTATAAAAATCAAAGGAGATTAAGAAAATATCAGTCCCTTATAAAGTTTTTACCACATTATAAGTATTAACACTTAAAAATGAAATAGATAAAATAAATTAACTACATGTGATCATTTCTCTAAGATCAGCATTTTTGTTATCTCATGATTAAACCATAAACCTAATTTACCTTAATTTATTTATATGAATAACTTATATTTGGGAAGGTCAACAAGTTAATAAGATACGCTGACATTTATAAAAGCTAAAAAATAAATAACTTTTTCCAGTCACATTCAGAGCAAAACCCCAAATTTCATGTTCTGCTTCACTTACATTTATATCCGTATGGTATATGAGGACACATAATGCTGGCAAAATCTGAGGAAAGAAGATAAACAAGTAACACTGAAGTTGATGTATATGTCTTTGTGAAAATGATTACTGTGATACAATACTATTTGCAGGACAAGAAAGACAATGTTGAATTTGTTTGACTCTCTAATTAGGTAAATGAAAAGTTCAATCTGAAAAACCAAAGTATACTCCAGATGTTCAATTAAAATATCCATTAATTCTAGCAGAGATTAATGTACCCTAAAAGAAAACACTTCTTTCCAATAGTTTTTATGACATATTCTTCAAGTGGAAAGAATGAAGATGCAAATGTACAGTACAACAATTTTTAAAAAGCTACTCTTAAAATTGCCATTATTGTCTCACTTACCTGCTTAAAGTAAAAGATTTTATTTAATAGGCTATTTAAAGTCAAATTGAAGTTTCTGACATCAGATTTTGCCCAAAAATTATAAACAATGAAGTACAAAACCTTTATTGGAAGAAGGCCTTATCATCGTTTTATAAATCTGAGTGAGAAGGAACAAGAATGGGGGTAACACATTAAGTCCCCTTTCCATAACAATAAAAGGTAGCAAAAGCTGGTCAAAGATGTCAATTATAAAGTTTCATAGTCAACATTTCCCCATAAGGTAAAAGATTAAAAGCTCCATAGGATTTTTTGAAACTTAATACCTATTACCTATTTATATGTAAATGTGAATGAAAGCTACTATTTTGTTTTATTTAACACAAAGTTGATTACAGTGTTAAGAACACTAATCAGCAATCAAGGGAAATTTCATTTGGACTCAACCCAAAATCAGTTAAGAACATTCACATAGAAGTATACTAGTTCTATCTAGTACAGTTTATCTATAGCAATTCCTTTTGTTTTTAATTATTTAAGCCAGCAATGCAATACAGGAATAAAACTTCGAGGTTTTATTTCCTCCTTTTGTATTTTTCTGTTTACATTTTTTTGCTTTCTTTTTATGAAAACACTTACTACAAAAATAAGAATTAGGGTGGACTCTTATTCTTTTAGGTGTGATAAGATACTCAATTTTTAACTCACCAATAGTAAAATTAAATAAACATTACTTTTAAAAGTCTCACACCTGCAATGTAAGCAATAGGTTATTTCATTCCCTGTGCATGAAAATCTAACACATAAACATAGGGAAAATATACCATCTGGCCTTTGCAATTCTTCATTTACCTCCTGAACTGTCTCCATAGGCGGTGGGGGGTCCTTATTCCTGCAGAGATTGACAATGACCCATGTGACGTTCCGAAGGAAGGTGATGGGAATGGAGGGATTGATGAAGGACAGAAGAGGTTTGACAACTCCCAGTGATATGACATAATCTCTACATTGAGGACCATCACCTACAGAAATGAAAATTGTATTTAAAAAAAAATTACATTCAAGATGAGAAAGTCTGAAATGTATGCAATGGCTCATGTTGGGACACTGATGTTCTATGTTTCCTCACCATTAGTCAAGGGCATCAAGTGTTGTTGGGTTTTCCAGATTTTGATTTGGGGAACACAAATTACTAATTCTTGATAGTAAATTGCATATCCATTTGAAAGAGGTACCATCTTAAGTAGTATTCACGTGGCAAGAGATAATCAACTCAAGTTAAAATTAGAGGAAACATAGTGTTAATGGCTATGCCAATGTAGGAAAAAAGTTAATTAAGATTCTTAATTGGAATTTTTTCAAACCTAGTGCAACTTACCTATAATGTTTCCCAAAGCCCATACTGCTTGTTCACAAACATTTTGATGTGGTGAATGGAGAAGTCTTAAGAAAAGAGGTACGGCATCTGTAGTAAAGAAAAACCAATACTGATATTGCAAAGCTTTGTAGAGTTTAAGATTTCAGACAAAATAACTCAATAAAATACATTAAGTTTGGCATATTGTAATTGTCCAATTATAGTTCATTGAATGAATAAATGTGATGAACACCGACCGTGACCCTAAAATAACCGTTTTCGTAGTTTCCCTTAGTAATAATATTCAAGTTACAAATCTTTTGACAATATCTAAAAGTTGCTATTATTGCTATTATGTCACTAAATAAGACAGCAGTATGACTGCCCAATTTATGGATCGTTTAATAAAGCTAACTGGAACTCAAAAAAAGAAAACAGCAGTATGACTTTTTTCTAAAATGCATTATAAAAAAGGGTTTCTACTACAAAAATACAACTTTAGAAAATACTTTATCCAGTGTGACTGTAACTGCTGAGAAAGGATAAACTCACTGACTATTCTCTTAACCAACTTACTTTAAATTTTAATATAATTTATCATTATTATCTTTATGCTTTACCTGGCTTACATTTTAACCATCTCCCAAATTCTAAAACAGGGGTAACATACCATATTGAACTAGGTAATGAAGCATAAACTAGATCACATTTTTTTTTTAATTTCAGTCAACTATATACTACCTCTAGAACTTTTTGCAATAGCTAATTATTTAATTTAAATTGATACATTTAATAAAATTATAACTTGGTACAATAAGTTACCTAAGTGTAGCTATTTAATGGCTTTCTTGGGGTTATGTGGTCATCACCACAATCTAATTTTATATGTCTAGCATTTCCCAAAGAAATCTCATATATAAAGTAGTTCTACTGCTCAACCCCCCAGTACTAGGCAACCAGAACAATAAAACATTTGCTTTTCATCATTATAAATTTGCTTATTCTGATTTTTTAATTATTTCATATAAATAAACCATACAACTGTATGGTTTTCATGCTTGACATATCACTTAGCATAATATTTTTAAAGTTCACATGTAATCGCAAGTATCAGTATTTCTACTTGTACTGCTGAAAGTATTCCACCATATACCACAACTTTATTTATTTATTCACCAGTTAATAGACATTGGGGCCATTTTCATTTGTGTACAAGTCTATGTGGACAGATGTTTTCATGCCTTTGTTCCATGTAGTAGTAAAACTTTTCATTCATGATAATCCTATGATTAACCTTTTGATAAACTGTTTCCTAAAGAGTGGTCTTGGAAAGGAACACACCACTGGTAGTTCTCACCGTGCTACTTGAAGAAGGAATAAGATTCTCCCATTCCACTGTTATTGCTAATAAGCAATGTTTGTAAAAATCTTATTTACCTAATTAACAGTTTAGGTTAAAATAAAGAAAAATATGAAAGAAAGCCTTAGTCTAAATCTCTTCCCTTTTTGTTATATGTAACTTGACATTACTGAACTATCTGAAAGAGAACCGAAATTGTCCGTATTGTGTATCTGATTCAATATAACGTCGTATATCATACACCATTTACAAACCATCTTGAGTATCATTTAAAGTCAATTAAGTGTCCCATACTTTAACAGTACTTGGCAACATCTAGTTATTTCCAAAGAGCTTTCATCAATTTGAGACAACATACTAATAATAGTTCATCTTTAGGTAGGCAAAAATCTTAAAGTACATATATTATAAACAAAAAGGCATAAGCACCGTGGAGATATTTGAAACAGAAATTTAAACACCTGTTGTTAAGAAAATGTCTCTACCTTAAAAAGGTGAACACATTTATTTTTTAGTAACAACTATAAACTGTTTAATGATAGATTAACAATAACTATGGAAGAGACAACAAAAGTAACTTGTAAGATTGACCAGTTTAAAAATGTTACAAGAGTAGATCTAGTTTTTATAACAACATTTCACTTCTCTTTTCTAATAAAATTCAGATGGCCAAGCCCATGGTAAATTGGGAGTTGGGTTAGGCTCAGAGGAAATAACACCCAAAAAATAAAGAATTTACTTACTAGACTGTACAACAGCCTGAGTCTGTGCAGAAGTTCCTGATGCTATATTAGTTAATGCCCAAGCAGCTTCAAACTGTAGTGAAGGACTATAAAAAAACAAAAAAGTTCTTGTCAGATATTAAATTTATGATCTGAAGAATGATATAACTATCATTTACTTTGTCCTTAAATTTCACCTACTTATTTCTAATAGTCTGTTGCGTATCTCCTCTAAAATGTCTCCTTGACTCCTGAAGTCAGTCATATTATACACCTGCTACTTCATATCCATTGGTAATTGCAACATTAATCCCTCATTGTATTCCTTGACTCCTTTTCTCTCATAGACATCTCTATGTCAATGTCAACTCAATTTTATCTGCTAAATATTTCTTACAATGATAGCATCACCTCCAGCGTCATGTTGCTAGTTGAGGCATCTACCATCTCACTTGAATAGCTGCTGTGTCTACACTGGCCTTACAGCTGGAACCCTATCTTAGTCCCAGACACCATCTGTTTTACCTATTGGTAAATAGGTTTGATATTGTGTGATATGAGATATAAGTTTGCTTAATTTTGCTGAAAAGTGAGATCACTATAATTTGCAACTGTGACTGAAGACTGAAAAAGTAAAACTAAACTAGCTTTTAGAAGGTGAATTAAGAAAGGTGCCATGACTGTTGGAAGTATCAATAAAAGTATCATGGATGGAAAGATCACAATGTGCATGGATGCCAAGAGATACATCATGAAAACAGAAGTCAACAAGTATGCAAAAATTTTAGAAGGATGAAATAGGAAGAGCAGGTTATTTAAGTGTGTATGTATGTGTATGTTGGGGTGAGTGGAGGGGAAGTAGTATTCAAATTCCAGGCTACAAAATTTAAGTAAAGCAAATAATACTGAAGTCAATTTTCTACTATCTACATTAAATTAGAATTGGTAGCTGAAAGAAAGGTAACAGTATTAAGAAAAAACTAAAGAAAGCCAGTGATTAGGGAAATTAGAACAAAATACTATAAAAACTAAGGAAATTAAAATTCTGGTACCAAAAGGTTAGAGAGTTCCAATACAGAAATTGTTTTAAGGGAATAAATGTCAGAGACATAGTAAGCAATGAAGTTAAGATGGACTAGATGAGAAAGTAGAGAAGTTGACAGGACTATTTGATGAATTCTGGCAAAAGGTGGGGACAAGAGGATATCAGAGGTAGAGGAGAAGTAAAAGGATATTAAATGTGAAGATATTGAGGCAGTATATGTTATCCCAGATTAGAAGAAAAAAAGGGTTATTTAGCTAGGCTAAATAGTTGGGCATGAGACTGGAAATGAGGCCCTTAAGTAACAAACAGAAAGATGTGAAAAATAAAATTATCAAGCAGGGAGTGTTTCTAAAATGTTATGTGAAAAAAGAGAAGTTTTATATTTTTATACACACACACAATAAGTATAATAAGCAGCAAACAAACATTTATTTTAAGTTTGATAGTGTGATATGTCTTGCATATACTACTTCTATTCCTTATAACCACTATTTTTTCTTTTTTTAATCTTTTCCTTCTTCCTGAGGTATCAACCACCTAATTTTTATAGATGACTATCTTGTTCAAAAGTTACTTGAGGGGTCCTCCCTGGTGGTGCAATGGGTTCAAGTGCAGCACTATGAAGCTACTGCAGCTGTATGAGTTCAATCCCTGGCCAAGAAGGTGACCCACATGGTGCAGCAGACCTCTCCTGACCTGCCCGCTGCTCCCCTCAACAGTGTATTTCAGTGCATTTGCCTGTTCTGCTCCCCACTCTGTCTCTGGTGAATCCTCTCACTGCTCCTGCACCTCTGGCCTGTACCCCATTTCTGTATGCAAGATTAAACAAATCTTTAAAAAAAAAAAATCAGTTGAATTTTGGTCAACAGAAAACCCTGTTGTTTTTTTTTTGTTTGTTTTTTTAAAGATTTATTTATTTATTCATGTAGAGCTGGGGTACAGGTCAGAGATGCAGAGGGTGAGAGGCTTCACCAGAGACAGAGTGGGGAGCAGAACAGGCAGATCTATGAAGTACACCGCTGAGGGGAGCGGCGGGTGGGTCAAGAGAGGTCTGCCATACCATATGGATCTCCTCCAGGGCAGGCAGGGATTGAAATCATGAGGAGGTGGCTTAGTTTCTTAGTGCTGTGCTTTAACCCGCTGCACCACCAGGGAGGGCCCAGAAAACCCTGTTTTTAAACCATGGTCTATCTGGCTCCAAAATCTATGGCATTTTTTAACACAATTTCCCATGACACATTCATAAGGTCCACTCCAAATCACTGACAATTCTTTTTTTTTGCTTTGGGTTGAAGTTACACAGTCTATATACTTTGGCATATGTTTCTAAAATATATGTTAGAACACCTAAAGGTTGGAAAGTAAAGGAAAAGAAGGAGTAAGAAACAGATCAAGAAGAAAAGGGGGTCCTTAAGGTGGGAATAAAACAAAACTTTTAAACTGCTGAAATAAAAATTTGCTTAAATATGACCTGTTATAGAAAATTCATGTGACAGTATGTGTTGCCGGCTTTTGGAGTGGTGTATAGTTATAACACACATGGAAACACCCTTCATGGCAACATTTATACACCACTATTTTATTCAGTAAACCAACAATTTCTAAATAACACTTAGCAAAATATCCCAAGTTTTAGTCTAATTAATGCTCATAAATGCAAAATAGCATCTGTTTTAAAGTATTTTAGAGTTCAAATTTATCAAATTAATGAGGTTTAAGATAAAGCACACCGAGATCATTATCTAAACATTAATGAAAATTGTATCTCAAACACTATCAGTGTTTATATATACACATAAAACATATATGTTTATATGTGTGTGTGTGTGTGTGTGTGTATACAACTTGCCCCTTATTTTTACTTTACCACAAATAAGAAGCATGATGTTGGATAACTAAGCTAGAGTTCTGTTAAAGGCTTTGCAGAGGATCACTGGGTCGTCTGGACTATTGCCAGAGTAAGAAAAAGCTACTCAGTTCTGGAAACCATTCATGTTGACTCAGTCATGAGGTTAATCTATATATAGACTTGAGCAAAGAGTGACTCAAACACTATTTGGGATGCTTTAAATATTAACTAATTAAAAAAAACGCTGAAAAGTAAAAATCTATAAATATTTGAGGTAACTTAGAACGAGCAATAAATAGAAGTTAAGATTTTCCTGGAAAATAAAAATATTAATAAACTATAAAGAGAAGCACTTCAAGTATGTTGACATTAAAAATACAAGACAACTGAAAAACATAATAAATGTAATACTTAGTCAAACTGGTTAATAATAACCTGAATAATAACCCTGAAATTTTAAGTTAACTGAAAAAAAGTGAAATAAGGGGTCAAAATCCATACTTACTTATCATCCCTTTCTAGACATTTGACTAGAATTGGTAAAATCCCAGATTTTATTAGGTCATCAATTGGTGGATTTCTGTCACTGGATAACAACTTCCTTAAGAAGAGAAACATAAAAAAATTATTTACTATAATTTTCAAACTTTGAATAGGAATAACAATGAACTACTATGTACTACTAATACTTTTAGGCCATCAGTTAAGACACTAAGGTACAAAAAACATATTCTCTCTGGACAAATTGGTATTTACCTTGCAGCCTGGACAGCACTCAACTGGACCACTGGGTTATCACTCGTGGCATTCTGCAACAACAAACACAAATTACAGAAAGTTAAAAAAGAATCTATTTCAGAATAATTCAAAATGAGAATATTAAATTAATAACATACCTGCAGTATAGCTTCTAGTGTTACATTTTGCTTAAAAAGAAAAAAAATAGTTTAGCAAAGAGTTTATTGTAAAATTGGTCTTATATTAAAAATGAGGTTCTCCAGTTGCTATATTTATTATTTTTAAAATACCTTTTAAGAAAAAGAAAACTTACTGCTTTAAAATCAGCATCAACATCTGAATCTTCTAAACTTTCTTCTTGCGGAACATTTCTTTTTTTCAGTAAGTGCTCATCTCTTTTGTTCTGAAATGAAACCAATAAGATATCTAAGAAGTCATGATGGCTGCTGTTAATTTATTTCAACTTCAGCACCTATTTATAGAGCAGCGAATCTCTACATAACATACTGTTAACATTAATTAAATGTACATACTGTGAACTAATGATGTGCCACATTCTGGCTCTGGTAACAAAACTTGTACAGTCCAGCTTACACACACACAAATTATTAAGTACAAACTGTATTCCTTAATACTATACTTCCCAATCTTTAGTGAGAATATTTAAATTTATGGATGCACTATAATCTAGCAAATATATTTCAACTAGCATGCTAATTTTCACTTACTTATTGCTAATGGTTACCTGAAAAAATTATAAAGAAGTCAAATTAATGGGAATGTAAGGAATGGGAACTTACCATAAATGCTTCCTATTTGCTATCACAACAGATTTAACCCTTAGCGATTTGACTTTTACAAACAAGAATTCTCTACTGGTAAATGTTTCTACATTTGATGGGATTTTAACTGTAATGGCAATCTGTGCCATTTTACTGAATATATAATGTTGGTATAGAACTATGTAGATACAAATGAGAAGACTAAATGACTAAAAAAGACTAAATAACTTCTAAGATCTCAACTTAAAATTTCAAAGGACTGCACTATTTAGTATTCAATACATAATTTGGAAGTGTCTATAATAGAAAGCTTATTACAGAAGTATTAATACAGATCTCAAAATTCCAAATAGAAAGTTATAGATATCAAAATAACCAAATAGAAAGTTAAAAGTAGAAATAAATCTTTATCTGATGCTTATTGACTACTGGCATATCCACTTTTGTACTACATGTAAGCTACCCTGGTTACACAAACTGATGCTCACAGATAAGGTGATCACTAGCTACCAACTTACACTTACATCACAGCATACTTCCTAGTAACAAGTCAAAACATCAATTCTACACTATTATGAAATTTTTTATAACAAATTATTACAAAATTAAATCAGTTCAAATACTAAAATTCATGTACTAATATTTTATATAGTCTCAAGTGGTTCCCCACAAATACTTACTAATTTATAATGGAAAAAACTGGCACACAGAATCTTACCCACCAGTCAAGGTTATGACCACCAGTGAAGAACAATTAATCAATGTTCTGTGGCTTGTGATCTGAAGCACTAAGAAAACATTACTGACATGCTATTCTGACCAAATAATATTATTCTATTACTACTAATAATAACCACCACCCAAGAAATATCAGTCAACTCAAATTTGCCATTCTACAAAAACTTGTCTATACTTTTTGAAGATGCAATCATGAAGATTAAAAACAGGAATTGTAGGGTTAGAGGAAACTAAAGAAACACAACAAAATGCAATGTCTAATTCTCAGTTCTATCTTAGATTTATAAAGGACATCATTAGGAACAACTGGAACAATATGAACTGGATCTATGGATTAGATAGTAGAAATCTACCCTTGTTAATTTGACAGATGCACTGTGGTTATGTAATAAAGCACATACAGGGTATCGTGCCTGCAATTTAACTGGTTCAAGATAATATTAATGTCATGTGTATCTATTACATATATTAGTGTATATTATATATGTAAATTGGAAGTAGAGTGAGTAAAGCAAATATAAAATACTAATAGTCAAGGAACTTGGGTGCAAAGTTAAGTGTGAACAGCTTTTATATTATTCTTGCAACTTTGAATTTCAAAATGCAGGTTTGGAATTGTGTCAAAATTTAAAAAAACTATGCATTGTACTTTGTGATTTATAACCATATAGCTAGTTAACTTAAAAATCTCTCTATATATGATAGCTTTTAACATCCCTTGGAATTTAATAATTTAAAAATTTTCAGCAAAGTGTATCTCTCAATAGATACAAGCAAAAATTATTTTAAATCCTGATTGCATTCTATTTCCCTCTAACTTTTCCAGGGCCTGAATTATTAAGCATCCAAGTCTTTTTTGGAATCCTATTCCCTCCACTCCCCCAAGCCCTAGGCATTCTAGGCCAAAAAGCACACAAAGCATCAAAACAACATTAAAGCCTCCTAGATACACAGACCATCAAACTGGAGAGAGCATATTATCACTTTATACAATATTTGTTCTCTTTTTGGATAAACACTCTATCTGATAAAGAAGCTTCTTTCTATTCCTAATTTGCTAAGATTTTTTCTTCTACCTTTATTAGGCCAAAGTAGGTGCTTAATTTCATCAAACTGTGCTTGTTTTGTATCTATTGAAATGGATGTATAATTTCCCCCTTTCATCTGTATATAGATTTTCTAAAATTAACCATTAAAGGATAAAACAATTCATGTTAATAAAGGATAAAACAGTTCATGTTAATAATTGGCTTACATCCTCCATTTCTGATAGATTAGTAGTATCACTGTTAATCGACCTATTGTCCTAAACTGGTTAGCAGTCCTCCAACTATTTGTTTTAAGTATGCTATAAGGAACTTGTGCCAGAAATGAGCTGTGAAACTAAAATACAGTTTAGTTCTGTAAATTAATTAACTTATTAGGCAGAAAAATTTTCTTGGTAAAGGAAGCAGTCATTTGTTTTATTTTGGCACAAATTCCTGACTTGTCACAGATCAGGGATTTTGAGTAGCAGTACTCTGTTTTTCCTAAAATGTCAAAAATGATATAAACCATAAGTAAAATTGAATTAAACCATCATTCAATTTCATTTTTGAATATTAGCATGTAACATATGTCTACTACATGTCCTGAATTTAACTAGGCATTTGGGATGGGCTAGAGAGACTTGGGAATACTAGGGGAGAGGGTTATTACCTGCATTTTAGAATCTTACAATCTAATAGAAATGGGTACAGCTTATTTACATAATCTGGGAACCAGCTCTTTTATATTTTTCAAGAAGCTCAATGTCAATAATAAAAATGTGATTTTCTCATAGGGGTACAGAATAACAAGGTTAAAGACAAAGATGATTTGACCACAGACTGAAGGATGTGCTCATCACATCTCCCTAGACTCATCAAAATCAATTAAGTTGTCTGAAATTGGGCCCTCCCTGGTGGTGCAAGGGGGTTAAAGCGTAGCATTGTGAAGCTATGGGTAGCCCTCTCAGCATAATCCCCAGCCTAGGAGGTGACCTACATGGCACAGCAGACCTCTCCTGACCTGCCTGCTGCTCCTCTCAGTAGTGTATTGCAATCTGCCTACTATGCTCCCTACTCTGTCTCTGGTGAGTCCTCTTACCCCCTGCACCTCTGGCCTGTATCCCAGTTCTGTATGCATAAATAAATAAATATATATTTAAAAGATTTATTTATTTATGCATACAGAACTGGGGGAGACCAAAGGTTCAGGGGCGATGAGAGGATTCACCAGAGACAGTGGGGAGCAAAGCAGGTAGACTGACTGAAATACACTGCTCAGGGGAGCAGCAACTGGGTCAGGAGAGGTCTGCCATGTGCCCTGTGGTCACCTCCTGAGCGGGGATTGAACTCATAAAGAGGTGGCTTTAGCTTGTAAGTGCTATGCTTTAACCCGCTGAGACACCAGGGAGGGTTCATAAATAATTTTTTTTTTAATTGTCTGAAATTTTAGGCTTTGTTTCAGGAAAAGTTCACTTTGCACTGCTTACTCAAGGAATTCTGAAATGTGAAACATGAAATTGCTTGAGATTTCTTTAGTTAGTTTTATTTCTGGTCTACCCACAGGATTTCCACAAATAGTAGTAATCGGGAAAGAAATAATGTTGTCCATGAGAGCAAAATGAAGTAGGGTAGCTTAGGTAACCAATGTAGATATTTTTAAAAAAGATGTGTTCTGACAAGCAAGAATTTTAATTCTAATAAATTAAATACAGAAGGCAGCTCAACATAAAGAGAAGAATAAATAACTATGTAAATATAAATAAGTAGCTTTGATTGTTAAGCATATGAGAAGGGCTAAAAAACTTAAAATAAGGGGATTCTGAATAACATCAAAATCAATATAACAGCTTTACAGTTATATTCCAAACACAAAATGTTAAGGGAAAATAAAAGCCCACATTAGCTGTTGTAATGCTAACAGATAACTATAAATAACTAATTACTTAATTCTAATATTACTCCTACTGCCACTATTAAAGAGAGTGATCTTTACCAATGAATGAAAAACGACACACAAAACAACACACACTATCCTACTAAGTTAAAATATGAAAAATAATCTATACTGCAATGTGAAAAATCAAGAAACACAGGTCTATTTAATTCTAGTGACTCACTGAAAGAATGTATATACTAGGAATCAAGACCTCCTTCTTTCTATAACTGAAAAGTTTTAGGATAGTAATTTAATATACTAATTTCAGAAGTGAATTAGATCAAGAAAAGGATCTAATCTCAGACTAACAGATTTGAAAATATTTCAAATATTTATTTTTAAACATACATGTATGTAGAGAATTCATTATGTGTATTTTCTTATTATACATGTAGAGAATTCATTATGTGTATTTTCTTATTAAGTGATTAAAAAATTTGATTAAAATAAAGGTAATGCTAAAGTGCTCCAAAAATAAAGAAAATAAATTTTAACAGTGGTCATATTCAATGGAAAAATATAAAGCTAGAATACTTTTATTGTTTGAAAGTATTTCTAAAAAGCATGTATAATTTTCACATGAGGAAGGTAGTGGAATCCTATCTAGTACACTGTCTAGTATACATGGTTCACAGAACAATATTAAGAAAAATAAAATCATCTAACTTCATCACATTTGAGAAATTCTATATTGGTAGCAAAGTACTTCACATATAAATGCTGTACCTGATAAAAGGAAGCCATTATGAGCATATACCATCATAAACTAATGGTATACTTTTATGCTATATAGTTTTAGGGGTGACCATAAATTTGCAATAGTATTGTCCTTATTCAAGTTATACATACTTCTGACATCAGAAAAATTTCCTAATGACTTTTCACAAAATGTAAACCGCCCTTACCTTTCGAAGTTCAACTGTCACTTCATTTCTGTGTCTTCGCATTGTCTAAAAAGAAAAGATGACATATAAGTAAACACTGACACTGCTAGTATATAAATCAGAGACTTAGGCTTTTAAAATTTTTAAATGTGGATCCTCCCTGATGGCGCAACAGGTTAAAGCGCAGCACCATGAAACTCCCCATAGATGCTTCAGTGCGAGCTCGATCCCAGGCCCAGGAGGTGACCCACATGGTGTGGCAAACCCCTCCTGACCCTCCTGCTGCTCCCCCTCAGCAGTGTATTTTGTCAATCTGCCTATTTTGTTCCCCACTCTGTCTTTGGTGAATCTTCTCATCACACCTGTACCTCTGGCCTGTGCCCCAGTTCTGTATGCATAAATCTTAAAAAAAAATAAAAATTTAAATGTTTTAGAAGTCATTTATTCTAAGTCAATTTTAGACTTTCAATTAATTAGAATAGATTAAAAAGTTATCTATTTTACCATCCATCTGTTGGTTAATTCTGTGTGGCATGGGAAGTGGAACCAGGTTGCTTAAATGTGTCCAAGGTTCTTAGGGAATTGTATACTTAATTGTACACAGTCTTGATAGAATAACTAATCTATTAAAGTATTATCTTTCTCCTATTTGAGGAGATTCAAACTATGATGACAGAACTCTCTCCCTTAACTCTGAATCTTGAATAAAAAATAAAAAAGAGAAGCACATTAATTTCCAAAAATGTATTTATACACAAGGTAGTGAATAATGCCAATATCCTGGACTTCTCTGCTATTCCTGCCTCTCTGGTGTCTCCACTCACTCTATAAAATGTCACATACTCTTCTAATAAATTATGGTTTAGGTTAAGTCAGTCAAAACTGGGTTTTGATGCTTACAACCAATGAATTTATCTCAAATGATAAACAACAAATAGCATTATGGCCTTAAAACAATATGAAAATAGATTTGTGATAGCTATTTTGTATCAAAAAATAAAGAAATACCCTAAGTTATTGAAAGGCTGGATCAGGTATGTCTTATCAGGAATTACTGAAATGATCATATACCCATCCCCCCTTTGGCATAATATAAATTGTTTTATTACATATGAAATATGGAAAAATCCTTACATTGCCAGAATAAAGGTTACATAAAAGCTCATGGTCATGATACATTATTATTCTAATATACGTCCAAATTCAGCATGCTACCATTTTATTTAATAATTCTTTTATTATAGTATCTCTGTCAAGGTTTCTTAAGCTGTAGCTTAAGAAACCAGAGACAGTGGGGAGCAGTCAATCCCGGCCAATTTAGAAACTTCAATGTTTGTTGCACACTAGCTATATTAAAGTTCCTTTCCATTGAAAGTCTTATGCACTAGAGTATATTTTGTCTTGATACAGAGCAGGCATGTTTGGGGGTAATGGGGTGCCCCACTCCCTGCCTTGTAACATTACTAGAGTACTATTTATTTTTTTAAAAAGGTAAAATCTGGCCCTCCCTGGTGGCTCAGCGGGTTAAAGCACAGCACTAAGAAGCTTAAGCCACTTCCGCATGAGTTCAATTCCCGCCTGCTCCGGAGGAGATCCACATGGCGAGGCAGACCTCTCCTGACCCGCCCGCTGCTCCCCTCAGCAGTGTACTTCGTCGATCTGCCTGTTCTGCACCCCACTCTGTCTCTGGTGAATCCTCTCACCCTCCGCATCTCTGGCCTGTACCCCAGCTCTATATGAATAAATTAAAAAAAAAAAAAAAGGTAAAATCTTTCATTTTGTGACAACACAGATGGAACCTGAGATGAGTATGATAAGCAAAATAAGTCAGACAGTAAAAGACACGTATCAAATGTTTTCTCTTATGTAGAATATTAGTAATTAAAGCAAATAAACTAATAAACCACACAAAGAAATAACTCTTAGATTACTACCAGATATTAGTAGAGTAGGAAAGGATGAGCAGTGGGAGGGAAGAGAAGAGGGCAGATAGGATACTATAGATAGCTGAGATGAGCCTTATACATAGGAGCAAAGATAGACCCTAAGAGTTATAGTTTTGTAATCAATAAAATTTTATTAAATAAATTTAAAAAAACTATGAGATATCATCTCATACCTGTGGAAAGGACCTCTCAAAAAGACCAGACAAAAATAAGAATTAGCAAGGAGGGTTCAGAGAAAAGAATCCTTTTACACTGTTGATGGAAATGTAAGTTGGTCCAGCATCTATGGAAAATAACACTTAGAAAGGCATTTTGAAAATAACTGTAGGGCCCTCCCTGCTGGTGCAATGGGTTGAAGGGCTGCAATATGAAGTTAGGCCAAGCCGTGGCCACTTCAGTGCAAGCTAATCCACATGCCGCAGCAGACCTCTCCTGTGTCTCCCACTGCTCCCTACAGCAGTATACTTTGTCAATCTGCCTGCTCTGCTCCCCACTGTTTCTGGTGAATTCTCTCGCAGCCCCTGCACCTCGGGCCAGTACCCCATTTCTGTATGCATAAATAAAATCTTAAAAAAAAAAAAAAACCTGCAAATGGAAGACCTCTTAGGTATGTACCAAAATTTTGTGGTGTGAGTTTACACTAAAAAAAAATAAATTAAGAGGTTGAAGTCTTTCCTCCTAGGCAAAACCCTACACTGAAAAGAATTATTATTGGGAGAGCACTCCCAAATGAGCAAGACAGACACAATCGGAACAAAGGAAAGAGAGGGCCCACAAAACAGCAAACCATGTTTTAATCATTATTTTTTAATCATTTTGTGAAGAACATGATGAAGTCTAGAGTGGTAAAGTTGGAAAAGGTCCCTTGCTCCAAAAAAAGTCCAGGAAATTTTATTGTGAGATGAACAAAAAGGGTTTGGGAGAAAATCCCATGTAATAAGAAATGGAAGAATAAATAGAAGAATATTGACATTAAAAGCTCCTGCAAAATACATACCTACAAACAGGTAAAAATTATATCCTAGGGTATTCTCTGGTAGTGCAATGGTAAATCCTCTCACCCCTGTACCTTTGGCCTGTACCCCAGTTGTATGCATAAGTAAATAAATATTTTTAAAAATTATATCCTAAAGAACATTATAAATCAGAATATGAAAAACTCAGAAATGAGGTGCTAGAAATCAGTAAAGCATTTCAGATAAAAGAACAATATTTCAGAAAGGAAATGTATTCAAAATAAGCTCTAATACACAGCAGATAATGTTTTAAGAGATATAGAATGTTCTGAGAAGAAATCTTAATTCTCATCAGCAGAAAAAAAAAATTGTAACTATGTAGCTACACCTGATGAACTATGGTAAATAGATTTATTGCAGTGATCACTTTGCAATGTATGCAAATAGTGAATCATTGTCTTGCACACCTGAAGCTATGTGCTATATGCCAATTATACCTAAATTTAAAACTGAACATGAAAATTACTAGAATGAAAGTGACAGTAAAAAAGATAAGCAGGCCCTCCCTGGTGGCGCAGCGGGTTAAAGCACTGCACTGAGAAGCTAAAGCCACTTCCGCATGAGTTCGATTCCCGCCTGCTCTGGAGGAGACCACATGGCTGGCAGACCTCTCCTGACAGGCCCGCTGCTCCCCTCAGCAGTGTACTCCATCGATCTGCCTGTTCTGCTCCCCACTCTCTCTGGTGAAGCTTCTCACTGCCCCTGTACCCCAGTTCTGTATGTGCAAATAAATAAATCTTTAAAAAAAAAGATAAGCAAGAGGTTCTAAACATATATAATGAGGCCTCAAGAAAGAAAACAAAAGCACCGTGACAGAGCAAATAATCAAGAGAAAAAAAAATTACTGAACCTAGGAGATTTGAAATATTGAGAGACTATACCATACTACACCAAATTGATTATCTGGGAAATCCAAAAACAAAACAAAAATACTGAGATCTACTGTAAAACTAATGATTTCTAAGAAAAAAGAAAAATTACTCTGGACATCAAGCAAAATAAAATACTGACTTTTAAGGGAGAGCTAATGAATTAAAAAAAAAAAAAGGTCACAAGATACCAGATAAAAATACAAAATCAACTGTATGTTTATATTCTAGCAATTAAAAAAAAAGGGCAACAAAATATAAAATATAAGCAGTGTCATGGGTAATATATCAAAGATATAAATGAACCACCTAACAATCCATGAATAGGACATAGATACTGAAAATAACACAATACATATGGAGGAATTAAAAGATAAGTAAATGGAGACACATAATGTGTTTGTGGAGTGGCAGATTCAACTTGTGTAAAAATGTCAATTCCTCTCACAATACACAGGTTTAACACAGTTCTACTCAAAACCCCAGCAAATTTAAAATTTTTTAAATAAATTCATTACATCATGCTTCATTTTTGTACAATATATGATTTCCCTATGAAATTCCCACCACCAGTTCACCGGTGCACCATAACCATAGTTTGTTGTGCTCTTCCCACTCCTGTCCAGATCTCTCCCCTCTTCTTCCCCTGCAGAATGTCTCTGATCTATAGGTGCCTGATGATTTTGATTTTTACTTTATTATAGTTACTTTTTCCCCCTGATACCTGTTTCATTTTCTCTACATTCCTCCTGTAAGTGACACCATTCAACATTTTTCTTTTTTTCCTGGCATATTTCGCTGAGAATAATTCCTTCAAGGTCCATCCATGTTGCTGCAATGGACATTTTGATTGCTGAGTAATCTTCATTATATAAATATACCACATCTTCTTGATCCAGTCATCTGCTTCTGGCATCTGGGTTGCTTCCATAGCTTACCTAATGTGAATTGTACTGCAATAAATATAGGGGTGCAGGTGTCCTTTTGATTTCATGTTTTTGTGTTCTTTGGGTAAATGCATACGAGTAGAATTGCTGGATCATATGGAAGCACCATTTTTAGTAGTCTGAGGAACTTCCACACAGCTCTCCATAGTGGTTGGATGAGTTTGCATTCCCACCAGCAGTATAAAAGAGTTCCTTTTTCCTCCACATCCTTGCCAATATTTGTTGTTGCTATTTTAATATATGCCATTCTCACTGGTGTGAAGTGGTATCTCATGTTTTGATTTGCATTTCCCTGATTACAAGTGATGTTGAACATTTTTTCATAGATCTTCTGACCACTAGCATTTCTTATTTGGAAAAGTGTCTTTCTAAGCTCTTCTGACCATTTTCTAAAAACTTATTTTATTTTTTTACAACATTCTTCATTTTGTGCATTTTTTTCATCTCAGTTGTAATCTCCATGGACTTTCCATCACCTAGTCACCCTTGTGCCATCACCATAGTCCCATGCACTCTTCCCACCACAGTTTTGATCTTATTCCCCTCTCCACCCCTGTAAAATGTCTCTGGTTTATAGTTGTTTTTAGATTTTACTTTATTACAATTGCCTTTTTTCCCCTCCCTTGATCCTTACATGCCTGCTATGAGTGAAAAACATCCATTCTTTTTCTTTTTCTTTCTGGCTTATTTCACTAAGCATGATCCCTTTCAGCTCCATCCATATGTTGCTGCAAAAGGCATGAGTTTATCTTTTTTGATTGCTGAGATATATTCCATTGTGCATATGTACCACATCTTTTTAATCCAGTCATTTATTTTTGGGCATTTTGGTTCTTCCATACCTTACCTATTCCTAGTAGAGCAGTAATAAACATGGGTGTGGAGGTGTCCTTTTAAATCAATGTTTTCATGTACTTTGGGTCAATATCTAGGAGTGGCACTGCTGAATCATATGGAAGCTCCATTTTTAGCAGTTTGAAAAACCTCTAAACAGCTTTCATAGTGGTTGTACCAGTACGCATTCCCACCAGCAGTGTAGGAGAGTATCCTTTTCTCACATCCTCATCAACATTTTTTGTTGCTAGTTGTTTTAATATGTGCCATTCTCACCGGTGTGAGATGGTATCTCACTGTGCTTTTAATTTGCATTTCCCTTATTACAAGTGATGTGGAACATTTTCTCATATGCCTTTTAGCTGTCTGTATTTGCTCTTTGAAGAAATGTATTTTTAGCTCTCCTGCCAATTTTGTGATGGGGTTGTTCACTTTGTTTTTGTTCATCAGCTCTTTGTATATCTTTGTGATTAGTCCTTTGTTATTAGTATTGTGTGAAAAAATTTTCTCCCAATCAATGGGGTATTTCTTTGTTTTGACTAATGTCTCTTTTGCTGTTCAGAAGCTCTTAAATTTGATGTAATCCCAGCTGTTTATCTTTTCCTTCATTTTCTTTGCTTTAGGTGATGTCTTTAAAGATGTTACTGATATGTATGTCATGTAGTGTTTTGCCTATATTTTCTTGTATATATTTTATGGTTTCAGGTCTTATGTCTAATTTTTTAATCCATTTTAATTTGGTTTGTGTGCATGGTGTGAGGCAGCAGTCTGGCTTCAGTCTTTTGCATGTAGCGGTTCAGTTTTCCTAGCACCATTTACTGAATAAGCTATCTGTTCCATTGCATATTCTTTGCTCCTTTATAAAAGATAAGTTGCTTATAAATCTGTGGGGTAATTTTTGAGCTTTCTATTCGATTCCATTGATCTGTGTTTCTGTGTTTGTTCCAAAACCATGTAGTTTTAATTATTGTGGTTTTGTAGTATAGTTTGTAGTATAGTCTGGATGTGCAATGATTCCATTCCCTTTTTTTTTTAGTCAGGAGAGCTTTGGCTATTTGATATTTCTTATGGCTCCATATAAATTCCATCAATATTTTTACTATTTCTTTGAAGAATGTCACTGAAATTTTTATTGGACTAGCACTGAATCTGTAACTATTTAGGTAAGATGGCCATTTTGATAATAATTTTTCCAATCCATGAGCAGGGGATGTCTTTCCATTTCTTTGTATCATCTTCTATTTCTTTTAGCAATGTTTTCTTTTTCTTTTATAATTTTTTACATTATTCTTCATTTTGTACATTTTTTCTTCTCAGTTGTAATCCCTGTGGACTTCTCACCACCATTTCACCCATGTACCATCACCACAGTCCTATGTGCTCTTTTCACCCCCATTTTAGTCTTGTGCCCCTCCTATCCCCTGTAGAATGTCTCTGGTTTATAGTTCTTAGTTGATGTTTTTTTGTTACTTTATTACTATCTTTTTTTTTACTGATCCCTTACACTCCTGTTATGAGTGAAACTATCTGATATTTTTCTTGATCTCTTTGGTTTATTTAGTTCCATCCACGTTGCCACAAATGGCATGAGTTTATCTTTTTGACTGCTGAGTAATATTCCATTGTATATATATACCATACCTTCTTGATCCAGTCATCTACTTTTGGGCATTTGGGTTGATTCTACATCTTCCCTATTACAAACAGAACAGCAATAAACACTGGGGTGCAGGTGTCCTTTTGAATATTGTTTTTGTGTCCTTTGGGTAGATAACCTAGGAGTGGAATTGCTGGATCATATGGAATCTCCATTTTTAGCAGTCTGAGAAATCTCCATACAGCTTTCCATACTGGCTGTAGCAGTTTTTACAAATGCTGTGGAACATTTTTTCATATGCCTGTTGACTGTATTTCCTCTTTGGAGAAGTATCTTTGTAGCTCTTCTGCACATTTTTTGATGGGTTTGTTCACTTTATATTTGTTGAGCTTCATCAGCTCCTTGTACATCTTTGTGATTAGTCCTTTGTCATTTTGTGTGAAAATTTTCTCCCAGTCAGTGTCTGTTTGTTTTATGTGGTGTCTCTTTTGTTGTACAAAAGCTCTTCATTTTGATGTAGTCCCAGCTGTTTATCCTTTCTTTTACTATCTTTGCTTTGGGTGATGTATCTTTAAAGATGTCACTGTGGTGTATGCCATGCAATGTTTCACCAATATTTTCTTCTATATATTTTATGGTTTCAGGTCTTATGCCTAGGTCTCGAGCTGGGTTTTGTGTATGGTGCAATGTAGTAGCCTACCTTCATTTTTTTTTTTTTTTTTTGCATGCAGCATCTCAGCTTTCCCAGCACCATTTGCTGAACAAACTGTCTTTGTTCCATTACATATTCTTTGTTCCTTTGTCAAAGATTAGCTGTCCATAAAGCTGCTGATTTATATCTGAGTTTTCTATTCAAGGTTTGCATGTCTATTCTTGGTCCAGTACCATGCAGTCTTAATTATTATGGCTTTACAGTACTGTTTGAAGTCTGGAATTGTGATAACTCCATTCCCTTCTTTCTTATGCAGAAGAGCCTTGGCTATTCCAGGCTTTTTGTGGCTCCATATGAATTTCATCAGTATTTTTTCTATTTCTTTGAAAAATATCACTGAAATTATAGGAATAGTATTGAATCTATAAATTTCTTTTGGCAGGATGGCCATTTTAATATTGTTAATTCTTCCAATCCACGTGCAAGGGATCGCTTTCCATTTGTGTCTTCTTCTATTTCTTTTAACAATGTTTTATAATTTTCTTTATAGAAGTCTTTCACCTCTGTTAGGTTTATTCCCAAGTATTTGATCTTTTTTGTTTCAATTATAAAGAGAATGGTTTTCTTGATTTCTTGTTCAGATTTTTGTTTGCATGTAGAAAGGCTACTGATTTTTGTGTGTTGATTTAATATTCTCCAGCAAAATTTTTATACATACAAAAAGGTTTACTCTACTCTAAAATGTATATAGAGAAAGCAAATTGTTTAGGGTAGCTCAATTATTTTGAAAAAGAAGTATAAGGAATTATTCCAGCCAATTTCAAGATTATATAGGTGGTGTAATAAGTGCTATGTGGGACTGATGGAAGGATATATACGTAGTTAATCAATGGAACAAAGTGGAAAACCCCAAAATACCTATACAAGTATGTTCAGTTGATTTTTGCCAAAGGTTTGAAAACAATATTTGAAAAAGAATCTTCAATAAGTGGTGCTGGAACATGTATACATTGATAGATAAATGCATGAACCTCAACTGAAGCCTCGTCCATATAAAAATTAACAAAATAGGTTATACTTAAGCATAAAACTATAAGACTTTTAGAAAAAAATAAGAAAATAATCTTTGGGATTTAGAGTTAGGCAAAAATTTCTAATGCTTGTTCCTTAAAGCATAAATCCAGAATAGGAGTAACTCATAAACTACACCTCATCAAAACTTTAAAATTTTGCCCTGAGAAACCCCCCATGTAAATGGATATAAAGATAAGACAGAGACTGGAAAACAGTATAAATCACATATCAAATAAAGGACTAGTATCTAGAATATACTGAGAACTCTTAAAGTTCAACAGCAGAATAATCAACTAAAACAGAAAATGGACAAAGAAACGTTTCATCAAAGAGAATATATATGGCAAACAAGCACATTAAAATATTATTAGTCATTAAGGAAATGCAAATTAAAACTATTACATACCTATCAGCACAGTATTTGTGACAACACCAAATACCTGCGAAGGTGTGGAAAAATTTAAGTTTTGCTGGTGGGAATCTAAAATGAAACAGCCATCTGTAAAACATTATCTTAAAAACAAAACATGCAAATGCCATAGTGTGCTACAACTGTATTCCTGGACATTTGTTCCAAAAAATGAAAACTTAAGTTCACAAGAATCCCGTGCACAAATATTTATAACAATTTTATTCACCATAACCCAAGCCTGGAAATTACCAAGGACTCTTTCACATTTTAAATAAACTGTGGTATACATTCGTACCAAGGAATACTACCCAGCAATAAAAAAGAACAAACTATTAATACATATAACTTGGATGAAATCGCCAGGGAATTATACTGAGATAGGGATAAAACCACTTCTGGAATTCATATGCCACATGATTCCATTTGAATAACATTCTTAAAATAACAAAATTATGGAAATGGGGAAGAGACTGGTGGTTGCCAGAGGTTGAGGAGAGTTTTAAGTGGGAGGAAGTGACTCTGGACACAAATGACGGCACGAGAGATTCTTGTGGTTATGAAAATGATCTAAAAGTCTTGACTGTATTTTTGTATATTACATATTTGTGTACTGTACATGGTATATTTGGCTGTATATTTTGCTTTTGTTTTACTAACAGATGCTACTACTGGGGGAAACTAGGGGAAGAGTACATATGTCTAAACACTGCTATGAATCTACCATTACTTCAAAATAGAGGTCAAGTTTTAAAAGCAGTTGTTTTTTTTTTTAAACTTATTTATTTATTCATACAGAACTGGGGTACAGGCCAGAGATGTGGAGGGTGAGAGAATTCACCAGAGACAGAGTGGGGAGCAGAACAGGCAGATTGACGAAGTACACTGCTGAGGGGAGCAGCGGGCGGGTCAGGAGAGGTGTGCCCCGCCATGTGGATCTTCTCCGGGGCAGGCGGGAATCGAACTCATGCTGAAGTGGCTTTAGCTTCTTAGTGCAGTGCTTTAACCCGCTGCGCCACCAGGGAGAGCCCTTAAAAGCAGTTTTAAAGAGAATATACTTTATATCATATGCTGAGGAGGGGGAAAAAGGGTAACAATAAAACATGGTACATTTTACAAATAAATATGTAGAAATAGAACTATTGAACATACAGGAAGAGGAGGAAATTAGGTAAAGAATGCAAGGCACCTAGGCTACATGTGGCTTTAGAATCATATGCAAATGAATTGCATATTGCATAACAAAATTAAACTCTAATACAATCTCTAAAAATTAAAAAAAAATCAGTGAACCTCAATGAGTATCCAGTTTGTAGCACAATGACACTATCTTTTGAAACTTTTCAACACTGGACTTCAGTCAACCTTAAACAGAGAAATAATAAAAAACTCTAAACTGCTTTTACCAATCTCATTATAGGGGTAATGTTGATATTGTATTGAAACTGTTAATGTGTGCATTTGGAATAAAGGAAATGAGTAATAACGTGGTAATCTTTTTTTAAAAAAGATATATTTGTTTATGCATACAAGAACAACTAGGATATAGGCCAAATGTGCAGGGGGTGAGAGGATTCACCAGAAACAGAGTGGGGGGTGGGGCGGGGAGCAGAACAAGCAGATCTACTGAAATACACTGCAAGGGGAGCAGCAAGCAGGTCAGGAGGGGTCTGCCACACCATGTGGGTCACCTCTCTGGCCAGGAATCGAACTCATGCTGCAGTGCCTGAGCACAGCTTCACAGTGCTGTGCTTTAACCTGTTTGCCACCAGGGAGGGCCCTAATGTAATATTCTAGTTCTATAATTCTTGATGCCAAAGAAAACCAGTAATTTTTGGCCAGGACAATGGAAATATAGATATGACACAAGAGGTTTGGTAAAATCCTTAAGTCTTGAATTTGAACTGGAAATACCAATATATGTATAATATATCGTTAGAAAAAAAATCCTAAATCTATCACTTAAAATTCCCAGAACTGTCAAAAATATGCAAGAGTCAAGGTAAAGTGGCTCCAATTGGTATGACAGTAACTTCAATAAAGATAATAACCACAATGAGCTGAAACTTCCTATTCCTTCCTATTTTTCAGTAATGGCAACAATTTCAGAATCACTGTAATAAAATACACTGAATGGCTTAGATTTTTAACTGTGTAATTGACAACATTTTGTTAAAATGTAGTTTTTCTTCATTGAAAGATAAAAGCCCTATAGGAGTTATTGATGACTTAAAATTTCACGTGGCTCTAGAACCATCAGAAGCCTCTGTCAGCTTTAGGGTATGAATTCTACAAATGAAAATAAGTAATTTTGCAACAGGACAGGTTGATGGAAGTATAGGGGGAAAGGACTGCCCAAATGAATTCTACAGATACAGGTTTTGCGTACTCCACCCCCACCCCAGACACCAGAACTACAAAACCCAATACCACCAAAGGGAAGCATGCTGGAATCTGAGGGCAGAGTTAAGAAGTTTGGATATAAAACCCAACATGTGGCTTTGGCAGGGGGGAGCGGAGAGTCTCTTGGCCTCATAGCTAGCAGCTTGTCTTGAACTTTTTACCAGCTTTCAGCATGTTATTGGTAAAATGGAACAGGTAGGCTATATTAATCAACTTATCTCTCTTTCCCTGAGTTATTCATTTCCCTTTTTCCTGTCAATAAACCCATTATTAACCTTTTTGTGTATGCTTGTTGAGTCTTAAGGGCATGGGTGAGGACCCAGTCAGGCAACCCAAAGTGACTTCTGTAAAAGAAATAGTCTAAAACTCAAATGAACTGGTTGCACAAATGTTTAAATTTCTAAAAATCAAACGTTAACACTAACAGTAAGTGAACTGCGAAGTATGTAAACTATACCTTAATAAACCTGCTTTTTTAATCTTCTGCAATACAGATATTTATATACTTGTTCCTTGAGCTAACAACTGTTTTTCTAAGTATAGTAACTGAACCAAGTATATAAATTTTATTTGGGAAAGAGGTAGGAGACTGTATAAGGATACAAAATTACCCTCTTCAAGTGCTGAGAGAACTAGAAAATGCTAGCTCTGGGACCAAAAGAAGAAAAGAAAGATAAGTCTAAAGGGTATTGTGCCTAAGACTGCCAGCAACTGAATAGCTGCATTTCAAGGTATTCAAGTAAAGCGAGGGAAGCCACAAGGCACATATCTTCAATGTGCAAGAACATTAACTTTGAACTCAGAATTCTAGCAAAGGAATGATAAAAACAAAACACCACTACTTTATAAATCAATGGTTGCTAATATCAAAATGAGATGATCTGACAATACGTACAATTTGATAGAAAAATATTTTAAAAAGTGAACAGCCAGTATTTGAAGTAGGAGAAAAGATATGCAAATATACCTAAAAGGGGACTTTTACTTAGCATCATAATGGACCCTTAAAATTTTAAAGTAATAATTTTAAAATGGGCAAAGGAATGGATACAGCTCCCCAAAGAAGATAAACAAATGGTCATAAATACATGAAAAGATATTCAACATTTCACCTGTAAGAGAAATCCAAATCAAAACCACAATGAAATATCCCATAGAGTGGAAAATTACAATGAAAGAAAAGTTCTGGTGAGATGGTGAAGAGACTGGAGCTTTCATGTACACAGGTGGAACTGCAAACTACTTTGGAAAGTAGTTTGCCATGTCCTCAAAAGGTCAAACACTGTGTTACCATATAATCCAGCAATTCTACTCCTAGCTACACTGCCAAGAGATATGAAAACATATGACTGTACAAGAACTAGTACCTTGGCTATCCCCAATAGCCAAAAAGGAGAAACACCCTAAATGCCCATCAATGGATAAATGGATAAATACTATGTGACATACCATACAATGGAACATCGTTCAGCACTGAAAATTACAGTACTGACAAATACTAACCTAGCAAAAGATTCTTTGCTATGCGAAAGAAACCAATTACAAAAGACCACATATTGTAATCGTCTATGTATGTGAATATCCCAGACAGGCAAATTAGGAGTGATGACACAGCACAGTTACCCCTTAGGTCTGGAGTACAGGGAAGGTAAGGAAATGTGTAGTGCCTGGTAAGGAATATAACATGTTTCTGCTGATAGTGAAAATTTTGTAAAATTAATTGTGAAGATGCACAACTCTAAGAATATATTAAAAAACACTGAATATATTTCAAATGAGTGACCTGTATCATATGTGAAAATGTGTATAAATCAGATCTCAATACTTTTTTTTTTAAAGATTTATTTATTTGTGCATACAGAACTGGGGTACAGGCCAGAGAGGCAGGGGTGGTGAGAAAATTCACCAGAGACAGAGTGGGGAGCAGAACAGGCTGACTGTCGAAGTACACTGCTGTGGAGTGCAGCCGGGCGGGTCAGGAGACGTCTGCCATGCCATGTGGGTCACCTCCGGGGCAGGGATCAAACTCATGCTGAGGTGGCTTTAGCTTCTTAGTGCTGTGCTTTAACTTGCTGTGCCACCAGGGAGGGCCCATATCTCAATATTTTAAAAAGAGATTTAATATCTTCCACAAATCAGTCAAAACCAATTAGCCAAACTTCTATATATCGCGACTAATTCACAGAAAATACAGAAGAGCAAGCAAAAGGATATACTAAAAAAATATGATGGTGCTGCAATCAGCCAAGTCCAGGGCAAATTACTCCATTTCTCTAGTAACAACAAGAAGCAATAAGACAAAAAAGGAGAGAGGAATGGAATAAAAACCTTTACCTTAAGAGATTTAAGAGACGTATCAATCACAATAATATTGGATACAAACTAATGTGTTTCATTCATGTACACATAAAAGACAACTGCAGAAATCAGAACACTAACTAGATATTTAATAGTAAGTTCGTATTAATGACTTTAGCTGTAATTTGAAAATTTGCTAATTTTTAAAGCTATACAATAAAAGTACTTAGAGGCCCTCCCTGGTGGCGCAGCGGGTTAAAGCACAGCACTGAGAATCTGGAGCCGCTTCCTCATGAGTTCGATTCCCGCCTGTCC
>NW_004567111.1:52782737-52804832 GCF_000260355.1 Condylura cristata | reverse complement strand
AAGCCTCTCACCGCCCCTGAGCCTCTGGCCTGTACCCCAGTTCTGTATGTACAAATAAATAAATCTTTTAAAAAAAAAAAAAGTACTTAGAGATTAAAGAAGAAAACCCTCAAACTCAAACATATATAGGAACTTGGTATGATAGAGATTACATTGCTGATCACTAGGAAAAAGACCATTAAATAAATGGTGCGTAATTATCCAAAGAGGGATGGAAAACGAAACTGGATACCCTCTACATCACCATACAGAAAAATCTATTCCAGATGTACTAAAAATTTGTGAAAGCAACAAGGAACATATTATTTTTTACAAGAAAAATATCCTTATGATGCCTAAATGAGAAAAGATTGCTTAGGCAGGACACAAAAATACTTAAACTAGAAGGAAATAAATCTACTATAAATTAGAATTTCTCTGCTTTGAAAGATGGCAAAAATGTTAAAAACGAAAAAAAAAGTCAAATTGAGTTTAATAAACTGTGAACACTAAAAAATACCTGGAATATATAAAGTATACATTTATATATCAACAGAAAAAGACAACAGAAAAAAGGGGAGATAATTTTTAAAAAGTTATTTCATAGAAGATAAAATAATAGCCAACACAAATGGTCAAACCTCATTAATCAGGAAACACAAATTAAGAGCACAATGGGCTACTATTTTGTACTTAAGATTAAGAAACATTGGCCCTCCTTGGTTGCCCAATGGGTTTAGGATGCAGCACTGCAAGCTGGCCACAGTGGCTTCAGTGTGAGTTCGATCCCCAACCCCGGAGGTGACCCACATGGCGCAGCAGACTTCTCCTGACTCGCCCGCTGCTCTCCTTAGCAGTGTACTTCGTTGATGTGCCTGTTCTGCTCCCCACTCTGTCTCTGGTGAATCCTCTCACCGCTCCTGTGGCTCTGGCCTATATCCCAGTTTTGTATGTGTAAATAAATAATCTTTTTTAAAAAGATTGCCAAACATTAATAGATATAACATCAGCAGTGCTCATAAAGGTGTTGAGCAACTGGTGAAGTCTGTTGGTAAGATCATTTTTGGAGAAAAAGTTGTTTGGAAATATCCAAGGATGCAATATTCTACTGCAAGGTATAAATCCTACATTAACTACTGCATAGTGCAGCATGAGACATATCTAAGTGGTTTCTGGTAAAACTGCTCTATAATAGCAAAATATAAAACCAAAAATACTGAAAGCAACTCAAATATTCACTAAAAGGGAATGTGACTTGTGAGACACAACAATTATTCTGAGAAATGAAGATGAAAAAATCAAAGTTACATAAGTGAATCCAAAAAAGTTAGTTACAAAGTTTTAAAAAAACTTATTTTTTTAATACTACAAATATGAACATTTCTATTATTTTTTTCTAATACAAGCAAGAAAACCTAAATGCTACTATGTATTATTGAAGAATATAGATATGTATGGTAAATCAAGAAAAGCAAAATAATATGTACATACTTGTAAAAGCGGATTACTTTTAGTAGGAAGCTAAGGATGGAATCAGAGAGAAAAGCATAGCCAGCTTCTTTTGTTCTGGCTCTTAAAAATGGTACTGTATTCAAAGATATTTCTTTTTATTACTGAGTCAAAACTGTTGATGTCAAATATTACATTTATGTTTAGTGTTTAAAGGAGAGAAACTACCATGTACTACTATGCATTTTGAGTTGTCAGTATCTGTGATCCACTGAAATTTTGTCTCCCTCTCACTTGTATCCAATGGCATCAACATATCAAACTGCAGCCATACAAAGTAGAAGCTAACACTAATAATTCACATTAGATTTCAATTCACAGAATGGAATTTAAAAAAAGTAATAATTTCAATACTACTCTATTGTCCAATTCAAACTCTTACTAATCACCTCATACTACACTTTGCTCTGATTTTCAAACTTAAATCTGTATCAGAATCACCTCGTTTGTTACACACTCTGAAATCTACTTACAGAGTTTTTCAAACAGCAAGTGGGCTTGAATAAGAACTTTGTTTCCAACTAGATCTCAGGTAATACTGATGTTAATGCCATCTACAGATTACATTGTTAAGAATCACTCTAAATTAACTTACATCAGATATATAATGATGCAATCATCATCAGAGTAGGAAACATCAAAAAAATCCTACTGAATGTTTTATATTTAAAAGCAATATAAACTATCCAATACACACTATTTATATTAGATAAAGAATATATAGGTATTAGATAAAATACAGTAGTATACTATTTTAGATGGCACAAAAAATAGTGGTTAGAAACATCTGCTCCAGAAGTCAGCCTTCTAGATCCTGACTGCGTCATATACAGACTTTAAGATATTTTTGGAATGTTACTGACCTTTCTTTGTGAGCTTTATTTATCTATAAAATGAAGATAACAATGCCTCATAAGGTTACTAAGACAAATCAAATTTGTGCTCAGTGTTCATAACAAGGGCAGTACCTGGCACAGAAGGCCCTCAATGACTTTACCTATATAAATGATCATTAATATTCCTATACCCCACGTGTCAAGATCAAAGGCTCATCTATCCCTTTGATACTTTAAAAATCACTGCTTCTAACACAGATCTGGAAAAGGTTAATACCATCTAACCAGATCACTTTGTATTCAATTCCATTTCTGTCACCTTCTCACTTTATTCAGACACCTCTGGCACTGGCTCAGTGTTCCTCTCTAAACCACATTCTGACAACATACCCCTGGTGTCTTCAACAACCCTTTAGACACAGTTCAAGAAGCTGGCCAGGGCAGACTGAGGCTCTTGTATTCTAAGTATCATTTTTACCACGACTCAAGATTCTACAGCAATTCTTTCATTGAAAAACTAGTCACAAATCTACCAGATCAATTAGGATACATTTAGATGTTATACATTTCATTCAAAACTGAAATGTTTCAACATTTTAATGTGAATCTTATCAATTTTTTCCTTAAATACTATGTAAAGTATTCTCTAACACGAGAAACCTCTGATCCCAGCAGATAAACTCTCCCTATATTCACATAAAGCATTAGACAATTTCCCATTAATTAGCCATTGACTATATCTACAAAAATTACTCACACAAAGATTACTTTAATAATCCCTTAACAACCTGATTTTCCTCACAATTTATCAACCCTTTCCCGTTTTTGCCTCCTTCTCAAATAGTGCTCTCCCCTTGGTAATTCTGCCTTGCTAGACGGGCAAATAGTTACCCTTGAGTAACTCAATTCTCATTCCAAAAATTGGGTTGCTAAGTGCTACAAGAGGAGGAGGAAAAACAACTTAACCTTCAGTATGGCTATTATCAGTTCTAGGACTCTTAATCCTAATCAAGCTCTAAGTGCTTGCCCTCTGGGAATTTTTCCAGACTTCCCTAAAGTTAGATTTTGAACAAAAAGCCACTGCTCGAGTCCCCGTGTTCTATCCTCCTTCCTCTCAGAAGACCACTAGTCCTCCTATGAAATTAAGAGAATGATCAGTGAGCAGCAATTCCCTCAACTATTAGGCACATCCAAGTCCTCCCAACTTTATCCCCAATAACCTTTATCCTCCTCAAACACCCTTGTTTCCTTTCACCCTATAACAATGACAGTACAAGAGGAAAACATACCTACCATACATATACCAAGAGCAAGATCCTAACTTTACATAGCTCTATTACCTTTTTTATCATTTTATTTTCAAACTGTTGCACCTTTGTATTTAAAATGTTCTCATGGAAAGTATAATGTCTGATCATCTTCTCGGTCTAACAATCTCTGTCTTTTAACTGAGGCACTGAGCCTATTTACACTTAATATAATTATTAGTATGGTTAAAATTAGGATTTTGTTTTGCTGTATTTATTTTCTATTGTTTCATTTGTTTCTAGTTTCCACTTGTTTGCCTTTTTTTTTTTTTAAGATTGATTTGTGCATACAGAACTGGGGTATAGGCCAGAGACTCAGGGGTGGCGAAAGACTTCACCAGAGACAGAGTGGGGAGCAGAACAGGCAGATCGACGAATTGCACTGCTGAGGGGAGCAGCGGGCGGGTCAGGAGAGGTCTGCCACACCATGTGGTCACCTCCCGGACAGGTGGGAATTGAACTCATGCGGAAGTGGTTTCAGCTTCTTAGTGCAGCGCTTTAACCCGCTGAGCCACCAGGAAGGGCCTTGTTTGCCTTCTTTTAGGCCAATCAAATTTTTTAGTATTCATTTGGCTGTTCTATTTGCCTTTTAGATTTCCCTTTTTTTTTTTTAATCCACTAGGGATTACAATTCACAACCTTAGTTTAAAACAGTGTATACAGAGTGAATATTTCACTCAAAAGACACACCATAGTGTGTGTAGACATGCATGCATATACCATCACCAGCAAATGTATTATATTGCAGACTGATAGAAATCTGGACAGATCTTATATCCAAATATTAAGACTCATTCCCCTGTAGCTTCCAAATTTCCAGAATGGCCCCCCTAAATTGCTAGCTGTTCTTTAGCCTGGATATCTACAGTCACCGAGACTGTACGATCATGCCCAAAGAAATAGAATAATTATGAAGCATCCTAGGGCAAAACCCCTCCAACTTTCAAATTTTATCAGACTGTTTTGTCTTAAGAATAGATTCCCCTCCAGTTTCTGCCTGCTTTTAATCATTCTCAAGTGACTTTAAATATATTTTGCTCAGATCTTAGAATCGCTGGTAACTATCTAAAGCACTGCATCATTACTGAAATCTAAACTCCACATTACTCTTATTACATAGCCTTTCCATTCTGAAAATGCCTTCAAGTAAATTATGAAACTGTTAGGTATAATTAATCGTTTAGTAGCAGCTTTATTTAGTTATAATTTTCTTTTTTAAAAATATTTATTTATTCGTACAGAACTGGGGTACAGGCCAGAGACACGAAGGGTGAGAGATTCACTGGACAGAGTGGGGAGCAGAACAGGCAGATCGAGAAAGTACACTGCCGAGGGGAGCAGCGGGTGGACCAGGAGAGGTCTGCCATGCCATGTGGCCACCTCCGGGGTAGGCAGGGATCGAACTCATGCGGAAGTGGCCCAAGCCTCCCTGTGCTGTGCCCTAACCCACTGGGCTACCAGGGAGGGCCCTATTTAGTTATAATTTATATACCCTAAAATGAACTTCTTTAAAGTAGGCTTTGGTATATTCAGAATTGTGCTATTACCATTATCTAATTTCAGAATATTTTCATCAACACTAAGAAACTACATATTCTCTATCATTCATTCCCTGTACTCCTACAATGCCTGGCACCACTAGTCTACTTTTTTTTTTATATCTAAGAATCTGACTGCCTATCATAAAAAATGGGATCATAATATGTACATTTTTGGCTCTGAAGTATAATTTGGCCATGTCATAGCATGTATCAGTATTTAACTTCTCTTTACTGCTAAATAATATTCCATTATATGGAATTAGCACATTTTATTTATCCATTCATCAACTGATGAACACTTGGCTTATTTAACTTTTTGCCTATTATGAATAATGCTACTATGAATATTTGTGTACATGTTTTCATTATCTCTTGGGTATACACCTAGGAGTAAAATTGTTGGGTGTTGCATCAATTGTTTGATTAGTATTCTGAAAAACTACAACACTGTTTTCCAAAATGGTTGCTCTACTTTGCAATCCCACCACACAAGTATGAGAGCTCTAATTTTTACATATCCTTTCCAACACCGTCTTATCTGTCTGATTTAATCATTAGTGAGTATGAAGTGATAGCTCATTGTTCTTTTGATCTGCATTTCTCTAACTGCTAAATACGTTGAGCATCTTTTCATGTGCTTCAAGTTTTTTTGCCCATTTAAAACAGAAAAGTCATTACTGTTGAAAGGCAATTCTTTATGCACTCTAGACACAAAATCCATTCAAATGTTATCAGATTTGTAGTAAATATTTCCTCCAATCTGCAGGCTGCCTTTTCAACCTACAAACCTGAAATACATGTTTTTAATTTTGATAAAGTCCAATTTAGATATTTCTTTGGTCACTTGTATTTTTAAGGAAATATTAAGAAAACATTGAGGTCACTAGAAAGCATTGCCTAGTATATCCTAGTATAGACTTTTATAGCTTTAATTCTTCCATTTTCGTTGTGGATCAACTTTGAGTTAATGTTTTTTTATGTTACGAGGTAAAATTATATTGTTCTACATGTGGGTATTCTGTTGTCCCAACACCATCTGTTGAAAGCCTATTCTTCTCCTGTTTATTGTTTTGGGGCCTTTGTTAAAAATCAAATGACCTACAAAACAGTTGTAAATATGAGCTTACTACTGGACTTTCAATTTCATTCCACTGGTCTATATATCTATCCTTATGCCAATACTGCATATTCTTGATGACTGTAGGTTTATAATAAAAGTATGAGATCACCAAATGTAATGTTTCCAATTTTGTTCTTTTTCAAGATTGTTTTGACTATTTGGGGTATCTTACAAGTCCGTATGAATTTCTGAATCAACTTATCAATATCAGCACATGTGCGTGCCCACACATACACAAAGAAAGGGGGAAAATGGAAAGGCAGCTTGGATTTTAATAGTAATCTCATTTAGTCTATAGGTCACTTGTGGAGAATTACAGCTTAAGAATGTTACAGGTGCAGCAAAAGAGACATTACAAAAAACAGACACCCCACTGACTGGGAAAAAAATTTTCTTGCACAAAACTAGTGATAAAAGATTGACCACAAAGATATACAAAGAACTGATGAAACACAACAAAAATAAACAACTCCATCCAAAAAATAGGCAGAAGAACTAAAAAGACACTTCTCCAAAGAGGAAATGCAGATGGACAACAAGCATATGAAAAAATGTTCAACAACAGTTGTAGTAAGGGAGATGCAAGTTAAAACCACAATGCGATACCACCTCACACCAGTTGAGAATGGCACTTTTTTTTTAAAGATTTATTTATTTATACATACAGAACTGGGGTACAGGCCAGAGGTGCAGGGTGGTGAGCAGAACAGGCAGATCAACGAAGTACACTGCTGAGGGGAGTAGCGGGCGGGCCAGGAGAGGTCTGCCGCGCCATGTGGTCACCTCTGGGGCAGGGGGGAATTGAACTCATGCTGCAGTGGCTTTAGCTTCTTAATGCTGTGCTTTAACCCTCTGCGCTACGCCACCAGGGAGGGCCAGAGAATGGCACATCTTAAAACAACTTGCAACAACAAATGTTGGTGAGGATGTGGAGAAAAAGAACTCTCCTGTACTGCTGGTGGGAATGCAAACTAGTGCAACCACTATGGAAAACTGGAGATTTCTCAAACGGCTAAAAATGGAGCTTCCATATGAACCAGCAACCCCCTCCTAGGTATCCAACCAAAAGACACAAAAACACTTATTCCCCATGTCTATTGCTGCTTTATTTACAATTGGAAAGACATGGAAACATCCCAAATGCCCAAAAGTGGATGACTGGACTAAAAAGATGTGGTACATATACACAATCGAACATTACTCAGCAACCAAAAAAATAATAAACAAACACATGCCTTTTGCAGCAACATGGATGGAGCTGGAAAAGATCATGCTTAGTGAAATAAGCCAGAAAGAAAAGAAAAATATTGGATGGTTTCACTCATAGCAAGAGTATAACGGACCATGTAAGAAAATAATAATAAAAATTAGAGACATTTTATGCGGGTGGAATGTTGAATGGGATCAGAAATGGTGGGGGGGGGAGGGAAGTGCACTGAACTATACTGATGGCACATGGGCAATTTGGTGATGGGAAGACCACAGGGATTACAACTGAGATGGAAAAAGGCACAAAATGATGTAAAAATAAACTATTACATTATTTAAAATATACATACATTTTCAAAAGTAAAAAAAAAGTACTGATAACTAAATTTTCCTGAGTTCTTCTTTACTTCATTCAATAAGTTTTGACATGTTGTGTATATATCAAAGTATATTCTAATTTTCTCTGTAATTTCTTTGACCCATTGGTTATTTAGCAACATGTTATTTAATTTCCATATTTATTTATAAATTTTCCAAGTTTCTTGTTGTTACTGATTTATAATCCTATCCCACTGTGGTTAGAGAAGACATGTAGAGTAGTATTTTTAGTATTTAGTATATTTAGTATTTAGTATATTTAGTATTTTAGTATTTTTCACATAGTGTAGTTTTAGTGTTTTTATCATGACTTCTTTTATAGCCTAACATACCATAGGATCTACCCTGAAGAATGGTCTATGTGAAACTTAGAGGGTGTCTGCTATTCTGAGTGGAGTATTCTACAGATATTTGTTCTATAACCAAAAAAATTCAAAGTGGTAGAACAAAGAAGTTTTACAACTAATAAAATCGGGAAAAAAGTGGGGAAATTTTTTGCATCAGCAAGATTAGGATAAATATTTCACAGAACATGAGCTATAAAATAAAAACTGATAAACTTTGAACATTAAAAACCTTTGTTCTTCAAAGGACATTGCTAAGGAAAAAATAAGGTAGCTGACAGACTGAGAAAACATTTGCAATATAATGAAAAATTCAACTTAAGAAGAAATTAACACAATTTTTTTATCATGGGCAAGAGTTAAACAGATTTATGCACAAAGATACTGCTTAACCTTTCATATATATTTAGGAAAATCTAGACACTAATCACCACAAAAATGCAAATTAAGACCATAATGGATATACCACTAAACACTCACCAAAATGACAAAATTTAAGACTGATGATACAAAGTATTGGTAAAGGTATAAAGAAACAGGAACTCACATACTGCTGATGAGGATATCAAACACTACAATCACTTTGGAAACAGCTTCTTAAAAAGTTAAATACATATTTACCATATAACCCAGCCATTTTACTCTTAGATTATCCAAGAGAAACAATGTAAACAAGAATCACATAGGTTTTACTCATAATTAAGAAAGATAAGAGAATTCAAATATCCAACATCAGGTCAATGGATAAACTGTAATACACTGATATAACAGACTGTGAGTCAGCAATTAAATAATAAACTCAAATAAAACAATTATCGTTATAACAAAAAATCTATGTACATTTACATGAAATTGTGGAAAAGGCAAACTAATCTATAATGGCAGAAGCATATTATTATTTGTCTTGGGCAAAAGGATATGGAGTACTTATTGCAAAAGAACATGGGGGAGTCTTAGGGGAAGACAGGTGTTTTCTCTTATCTTGATTGAGGATTCATTTGCAAAAACTCATCAAGCTAAACATTTAAGCACACCTCAATAAAGTTTATTAAAAGTAGCCATAACAGTAAGGTACAAGTGAAAGTGACAAGTTTCATTTTTTCCTTTCAATTTACATTACCAAATAGGCATATTATCTCTATAAAACAAGTTCATTATCCTACTGTGAAAGACATAATTTAAAAGTCTAAGTTAATTGCCTCAAAGGTTAATTTTTTATAAAATAGAATTTTCAGTAATATTTGAATTGGTTCTCCAATTAATACTTTATTATGCACTGGATCTGTGGGGCTTATCACTACTGTGGTAGTTGATAAATATGCCTTGCAATTCCAAAATTTATAATTGGTCAATAACTAACTCTTAAAAGTATTATAGCTTACAATGTTTACATGACACACTTAATACAGTACTTTATTTTATAGGGAGTTTTATTTATAGTAAGATATAGCCAAATAAATTTCTAAAACCTACTAGGTATAAGAACTGAAGAAGTTCAGAAAGATACTGAGTCATCTCTGTAGATCTCTAAAACAGCACCAGATAACTCCTATTTCACTAAAAAATATTTACGTATGATGCACCAAAACTATCCCTTTCCTCGTCACTTTAGCCCTGTTCATAGACGAAAGAAATTTGGGGGCTTGTCTTTCTCTTCTTCAGTACTCTGTAGGGGTGGAAGAAGGGATATTTTAAGACACATCAGTCCCAATAATTTATATTCTGAATCACTATACAGCAGAAATTACCACTAGAGCACCCTTAATTCCCCAAGTCAGTATATTTGGCTGACTCATGTATTCTGAGCTCTAAATTCAGAACTTCAAGTTTCCTACTCTTTCCTGTTTCTTTGATCCTTCTTTCAAGGTTGTCCCTCTCTTAATCAGATTTTCCCAACCTGTCTCTACCAACCAAGTACGTGTACTGCTATGAAGAGTACACATAAATTTTTCATAAATAGGTACAGTACTTAAATATATTTACCAAGGGGAGAGCATATAGAGAGATATTAGTCAGCATATAGAGATATATTATTTTTACTTTTATTAAATGATCATATTCTATTTCATTTTTTTAAATTTTCTTTTCTTTTTTTTTTTTTTTAAAGATTTATTTATTTGTACATACAGAACTGGGGTACAGGCCAGTGGCTCAGGGGTGGCGAAAGGTTTCACCAGAGACACAGATCGACAAAGTACACTGCTGAGGGGAACAGCGGGCGGGTCAGGAGAGGTCTGTCACACCATGTGGTCACCTCCGGGGCAGGCGGGACTCGAACTCATGTGGAAGTAGCTTAGCTTCTCAATGCTGTGCTTTAACCCGCTGCGCCACAAGGGAGGGTCTTAATTTTCTTTTTTAAAGATTTATTTATGCATACAGAAACGGGGTGCAAACCAGAGGTGCCAGGGTGGTAACAGAATTCACCAGAGGCAGAGTGGGGAGCAGAACAGGCTGACTGATGATGTACACTGCTGAGAGGAGTAGCAAGCCGGTCAGGAAAGGTCTGCTATGCCATGTGGATCACCTCCGGGGCAGGGATCAAACTCGCACTGAGCGGCTGCTGCGTCTTTACGCTTACCAGATGCACCACCAGGGAGGGCACTCATTGCAGATTTCAATAGCTGTGACATAAACAGTACAACACTCAAAGCTGGAAATATTTACATTAAAAAAAATATTATGACCCTTCACAGAAAAATATTATTAACTTCTGTTCTAAATGGTAAAATATACCAAATACTCTTAAAATGTTTTTCCTGCCTTTGGACCCTAACATTATTGCTATTTTTTAGTCATGTTGTCCATTTCTGAGGTGCTGAGTGTTCTATAACTGATGCTCTAACTCTTCTCACCCTCACAAATGCACCTGCTATGGTGCAAACAAAGCAACAATACTAAATATACAAAATATTTCCAAAAATTTTCCCCACAGGAGAGATTACTCATGATCTGGCCCTGCTATATTGTACCAGCCAACTCTTCAACTATTCCACCTGAAAGAAATACTGAATTATTGTAGTTCCCCAAAACATACCCTGCAGTCTTTTCCAGGTTCATCCAAAAAAGAGATAATACACATTTTTCTAGCTCCAGGTTAAGCACAATCATCTCCAAAAAGCATTCCTTGACTCACCCAGAGTCTTGCTCTGTATGTCCACTGTATTCTCACACACTTCCATTATAATAAGTATTTCTTCCCTTTTACATCATTTCCATAGTCTACATGTTCCTTGAACAGGGACTTTCAGGTAGAGTAGAAAAAACAATTAAACACACAGTTTTAAGTCAGAAATATAAAGCTGAATGCAAGTTCTGTGTCCAACTATATGTTCTTAAGCATATTTTCACCTGCCTAATGGCAACTTTGTGAGTTTAAGATTAATCAATTTGTTAAATTACCCATGACTCCTGGTTTGAACACTGAAAGTCCTTGTAGCAATAAAAAACATTAACTCAAGAAACAAGGGGGTTGTGGAGACAGTTTATTGGCCGAATATATAACAATTCAGGGGACCAAAGAAAAACCGGAACAATCAGATGTATGAAAACCTAAGAATGAAAGCAATTTTAACTGATCTAGATAACAGGGATTAATGGGAGGTTTCTTCACAGTACTTCTGCCAGGATAAATCACTTAGGTCCCAGTAGCAGCTCACTCAAGATTTAAATGCTAGGGGCACTATTTGATTGGCTTAATTTATGTTATCCAGAAAATGTAAGACACTTAGTTAACCAAAAGAGGCGTAGCATCTAGATCAAAAATCCCAACATTACCCAATGGTAAAGGAGTCTCTTCAAAAGGCCAAATAAAAAATGCTGTTTCAAAAACGAGAAATGGGTGTATCACCATCTAAGTGTTCGAACACACCACACTTTTAAGACCTCATGGTATTCATGTTATTGTTTTTTTCCTACCTTAAGCTAACTCCTATTCATCATTCAAGTGTGATCATCTGTGTGATCTTACTCAATTTTTCCAGGCATAGGTACTCCCTTTTTCCATACTCTGCCAATTATGTACCTGTATCACAGAATTTATGCTGTACACTAAGTATATAATTAGGTAGCAGTCTCTCTCACTAAAATGAACTTCCTTAGAACAAGGATAATATTCATACTTAAAATATTTGGCATTAATAATGACTTGCACCTAGAAAATTCTAAATAAATGTTCAGTTAATATCTTACCCAAGTGATTAGTATGTATGAAGTACCATATCAAAAGGGAAAGAGCTACTACAGGTAAACATCCTGACAGTATCGAAGAAGATGACAAAGAGCAGAGGATGACAAACAAAAAAAATTACAAGGCACAAACACTCCACAAAAATAAAAATTCAGGGCAAAAATTCTGAAAAACTCAAGAACCTAAATAAAATTTTAAAAAGTCCATATTCATAGCGGTCATTCTCAAGAACCAGCAAAATAATTATATTGATTTAAGAATACAGAGTAATGTACAAACATTTTTAGAAAAAGCCATTTCAAAATTTTCAAAAATTAGTATATAAACAGGCAAAGTTACAACACAGAAAACCCTACCATTCTGAACAATTAATTACAAGTAAATATAGAAACAATTATATAATATTTTAGCTATTGATATTAGTATCCTAAGTAGTGACAAAATTCTCTGTATTCTTAAATGTAACTATATCCTCCTTATATTTTAATATTCCATTACCTTCAAAGTAAAGGAACATAGACTTGGAAGTGACAATATAGTCAACTCTTTTGCTAAAAATGTCACTTACAGCACTGGTGTCAGTTATGGACAAAAAATGCCACTAACTCTGAAGTTAGATTTTTGTAAACTCCTTTATTAGACAGCAGAAAGTCAAGTTACTTTGTTATCATTTTAAGTGTTATCCAGTCTATCACATCCCATCCAAATAACTAAAATTCATTTCATTAAATGTAGTAACTTTGACTCTAAAGTCATAAAGTCAAATTACATTTATTCTTTTATCATTTTAATTGCTAATCAATTTTAGCATCATTATTGAAACATATTCTGAAGTACATGGCATCACCAATTGAAGTATTTGAAGTATTTTTTAATTTTAAAAAAAGCTTGAACTGAAGCTAATCAAGTCCTTAAAAATAAATTCCAATTTACAGAAAATATAGATGATGGATCAGAAATAGGAAGAACAAGTTAAGCAATACCAAAGAAACAGACAAACTCAGTACTTAGAACATTCTATTGAGCTGTAGCTAGTTGCCTATTCTAAACTTCAGAAACAACTATTTTATGTGGTTTAACTTAATGTAAGGAAACTGACCTGATATTTTCTACCAATTAATGAAATTGTAAAAATAGTGGAGAATAACAACTAAAAAGTGGTAGCAACACAAATATCCATCATTGGATGAACGGGTAAATAAAATGCAGGACGTATACACACACACACAGAGGAATATCCTTAGCCCTAAAAAGGATATTTGAACATATGCTACAATGTGTGTGTACTTTGAAGACATCATGCTAAGAGACATAAAACAGTCACAACAGGAGAAATGTCTGAAAAGTCTACTTATATGATGTTCCTAGATTAGTGAAATTCTTAAAAGATGGAACATTGCAGGGGTAGAAAGAAAAAACTGGGAAGTACTGTTTAATAGGTAGAGTTTCAGTTTGGGAAAATGAAAAAGTTCTGGAGATGAACAGTGGCAATGGTTACACAAACAATGCGAAGTACTTAATGCCACAGAACTGAACACTTAAAATAGTCAAAATGGCAAATTTTACTTTACGTGTATTTAACTAACCACACACACACACACACACACACACACACACACACACGGTGGGAGGAACCTGTTCTAAATTAAAGACTTGTAAAACATAACTAAATGCGATCAGTTCTTATTTAATCCTGCTTCTAATAAACCAAAGGCAATAAATAAAGGAACAAATGGGGAAATTTAAATGTAGGTGGAATTAGATGACATAAGTATTAATTGTGGCACAGAGGTCTCAGCATTATGGAGCTGTCCACAGCTACTGCAGCACTAGTTCAATTCCCAGCCTGGGATCTAGAATACATGGCACAGCAGACCTCTCCTGTCTCGCCCCTTAGGAGTGTATTTCAGTAGATCCGCCTGTTCTGATCACCACTGTCACTGGTGAATCTTCTCAATGACCCCCTCTGCATCTCTGGCTTATACCCCAAAGGGATCGAATAAACCTTTTTTTTTTTTTTAAATATTTATTTGTGCATACAGAAATGGGGTACAGGCCAGAGGTGCAGGGGCAGTGAGAGGATTCACCAGAGACAGAGTGGGGAGCAGAACAGGCAGATCGAAGTACACTGCTTAGGGGAGCAGCAGGCGGGTCAGGAGAGGTCTGCTCGCCATGTGGATCACCTCCAGGAAGTGGCTTTAGCTTCTTAGTGCTGTGCTTTAGTCCACTGGGCCACCAGGGAGGGCCCAAATAAACCTTTTTCTTTAAAAAAAAGTTTTATATAATTATGTGAAGATGAGGTGGAATTTATGTACAAACACAATGTCATTTTTTGGAGAAGGAGAAACAAGTATTCAGGAATGTCATGTTTATTATATATAGATGAACAAAAGATGAAGCAAATATAACAAAATTGTTATTTTATTTAAATGATGCGCATATGGGATTAATTATACTATGTTCTTTTCTGTATATATTAAAACATTTTTATATTTTAAAAATAAACATTTAGAAATTACCTAGCTATGCATTTGTCTTGATTTCCCAGTGTTTAACCTATCTAACATTTTTGAAAATTTTAATTTGGAAAGGCCTGATCTGGGAAACAGTAAAAAAGGCACTAAAAAAATTTTCAATTTTTCAATTGAGAAAAATTACTGTGCTGGTAATGCCCAGTAATGATGTATTCATTCAATAATTTTTTTAAATGATTACTTTATTCCAGACACTGTACTAAGAAAGTAGGCAATGGAGATATGTAGTGTATGCCCTCAAAAAAGCTCATAATTTAGTAGAAAAAAGAAATAAAACATTATTAAAATATACTATAACTGCAATGAAAATTATATACTCAGAGTTGTTCTAGAAGGGAAGAAAACTGTAAAATCAGGGAGGATGAGCAGGATTCAGAAGGATTTCTCAAAAGAGCTAAAGCCAGAGTTGAGTATTTAAGAGGAACAGGAATCAGCCTGGCAACAGGAGGCTGGAAAGGATATTCCAGTCAGCAAAATAGCCCTGAGAATAGAAACAGCATTGGCAAGCAAGGGAGGGAGAGATTCCAGATTATGTATAAGCATATAAGAAGTTCAATTTTGCTACAGCTTAAAGGGATAGTGAGGGCACAGTGTGGGGAGGGGAAGAAGGAGGGAAGATGATCAACTTGGAGAAATAATTAGGCACCAAGCTCTCTGAAAAATATCTCATGAACTAAAGGAAGAGTATCACTTTGAAGGCAATTTTTAAACTGGTAGATGAACATTAAAAAGGTCAGATGTAGGTTGAAGATATACAGAGGCAAGTCCAAAATTCAGAGACAGCACAGATTCAAGCTACATGAGTGGCATATGACTGAATATGATGATGAGGAAGGAGTCCAAGGAGCCTCTCAAGTTTCAAGGTCAGGTCACAGTGAGAATGACCTGCCATAAACAGAAAAAAAGAAAAACAAAGGCAGAACATGGCTTTAAACTCTCTGAGCTTGAGAAACTTATGTGATGCTCATGTGATTAATTTCCAGGGGATGATTAAAATGGATTTAAGTCCCCCACACTGAAATGATGATTAAAACTAAAGGAGCTTAAAAAATAAAACTAAAGGAACTACTATTAAGGGGAAAAAATATGTATACAGCAGGTAAAGTCATGCCCAGACTTTACCTGATGTCCATACTCAATCAGTGGGAAGACGAGATGGCCAAATCAACTGAAAAAGAGTAATCAATGAAGAAGAAATAGGAAAGACTATACACCTTACCAGCAAATTAAAAAAATATTATACTCTACCTGCTATATGATATAGAAGTACCTGAAAAACTCCATGCTCTGCAAAATTAGTTAGAAGGACATAAGATCAAGATGGATGTGGAAAAAGGATCTGTAATAAGAACATATGGTTACATGGAGTTAAGAGGTGGAATATAGATATACAGAGGCAGGTCCAAAATTCAGAGACAGCACAGATTCAAGCTACACGAGTGGCATATGACTGAATATGGATAATGTACATACTCCTGGGCTTGCTATACTTAACTGTATTTTTGTATGTCAGTGTGTTTTGTTCAACTGTTGTTACTTGGGAGTGCTAATCAGCTAATGTACTGTTAAAAATCAAACAGGTACCAACAAGAATTTTGCATCAACAAACATCACCTATGAGTTGTTACAAAAATAGACTATAGCAGAACAGAATGTTAAAGGAGGGTGAGGCAACAGTAACAATGCCATGAAATTAACACCAAAGTAAATTAATATCTGTTGTACCTTTCACTCCCAAATGTTTTCAAGTATTTCCTCTAATCTCTCTTTTCAAAGACTATCTATTGATAGTAAATTTTACACATTAGTTATTAAATGACCAATCACAGCCCAAAGCTGCTGCCCTCAGAGAACTTCTTGACAGAGTCCACATAATTTAACAGTTGTACACCCAAGAATTAGTGGTACATCACAATTTATCCCAAAGAGGTAAAAGAAAATTTCATTTGGAAAAGCACCAAAGGAGATGAGGACAGAGAGTGATAATACTAAATATGTTACAGAGAACTTAAGGGTATTTTGTTTGTTTAACTAGAATGATATAGTGTATAGACTTGTAATCTTGGTGTGGTAAATGAAGGAGTCTGAGTGGAGAGTTTGCCAGAGTGAGTCCCACTAAACAAACAACAAAAGGTACACAGAAAAGCATGTACATGACATGGAGAAGAAATCATACTGATTACTCCACCATCTCAGGTACTTGATCATGATTAAGGAGATATAAAGAAAAGCAGTAGATGAGGTAGAAAAGGGAGGTCCTTTATGGAATTATGTGTGGAATTCTAAGGACTTTTAAATTCATCCCAAACGCAATGAGAAGATTCTTACCAAAGAAGTAACACAAAAAGATTTCAGATCACTCCCCAAGATAAATCAAAAGGAAAGATACTGGAGCCAGGAACGCAGGTCATTATCATACATATACAGGTATGAATGACAGAGTCTTAGAATATAGCAGTGGTAGTTAAGTAACTTTAATAACAAAATTAAAATGTCAGGCTCTTCAAATAATTCAAAAGTGAATGAAGGGGAAAAAGAGCCGAGGATAAAGTGCTAAGTCTGAACAATTAGTAGAACTTACCAAAAGATGTTCCTGATAGAGAGCATTAGCACAAGTTGAACTTGCAGATGAGAAAATACCCAGCTATTTATTAACCCATGTATCAGAAAACTAAAGATTCACATTTAAGCATTAAACAAAAGGTTATGGGTTATTACTTTTCAGTGAAACTGAAACATTGCTCACTGCTAATAAGGAAACATTGCAAAAGTATAGAGTGGGGAAAGGCAAATAGATCAAATGATAACTAGGATCAAGTTCTTTAAATATTGAGTAAGATTTTCTGTGGTATCTTAAACATTTCCCCTTTTTATAAACTTTTAGATATGCTTCATACATATCAAATCCTAGGTTCTACTTAGTAGAAGTGGTATAGCACAGTCAGCAGACTTACACTGTTTTGCTGTTAAATCCAGGCTCTGCTGCTTCTTACCCTGTGACTTAGGGAGGGTTAGTTACTTAAGAATTGTAGGTCTCAGGTTTCCTCTGCCATAAATGGGGATAATAATAGTATCGACTTCACAGGACCATAGTGAAGACAACCCACATAAATACTCAGTAAAGGTAAGTAGTAAACCATAAATGATAAGATTTTAGATTATTCTTATTAGTTATTGTTACTGAGGGAAATGTTACCTCCAGGTGTATAGGAACAAGAAAATTTTTACCTGGACTGCATTTACCTGAGTGTTTAACTTATTAGTATTCATTACATGGAATATTTTCATTTTGTACACTTTTATATTTGAAAAAAATGTAAATACATTAAAAAAAAAAAAAGCCTAAGATGCAATACCTTACATACAAGGACCTGGTATAAAATTCAGGCCACGTTAGAGTTTCCTTTTCAACACAAATTTTTGTAACTACAAAATCCAAACTACTATAAAGCACAAGACAAACCTCTACCCCCTTTCTCTTCAGTGTGCTTTACACAGGATAAAGGAGGGTAGAAAGGAAAAGAGGAAGATCAAATCTTCATTCCAAGTGATGACCACCTCCAGCATCAATGTCTCTATTTTTGGGAAAACTCCTCCTTGTAGAAAAGGTATTATGCTACAGAATAACTGCAGAGTAACAGTACCATTCATTCAGAATTACTTCTATCAATATGTATTACTGCCAGTCATCATTTTTCATTGTTCAAATCAGGTTACACCTTATAACTCTTCTCTGGAATAAATTCCTTCAGAACTTCCTATTAAGTTTTCAAGCAACAATTTGCCACCAACATTCTCCAGTTCACCACTGTTTTTTTTGGAAGGCTCATCTCTTCACTGTCTAATCACAATTTTTTTTCACTGGATCTTTATTCACTAATTTCTCATGTGCCCTGTTCAAGTTTAGAAAGATTGTTTGTAAAATCCCCCAACTTCTAGGGCCCTCCAGAGGGTTGGAGCACTGCACTGCGGAGCTAAGCCGAGCAGTGGCAGTTTCAGTGGCCCTCGAGGTGATTTCACATGGTGTGGCAGACCTCTCCTGCTCACCCGCTGCTCCCCTCAGCAGTGTAGTTATCCATCTGTCTGTTCTGCTCCCCACTCTGTTTCTGGTGAATCCTTTCGCCATCTCTGCACCTCTGGCTGTACCCCATTTCTGTATGCATAAATAAATTAAAAAAAAAAAAAGAAATTCCCCAACATCTCTTCTATGAAGCCATTCCTGACTGAATGACTATGAAATTTGCTTCTTCTTCAACCTTCTCCTCACTCATGACTCCTTGGCATAACTCTACAAGTTTTTCCTTAGAAAATTCATGCATCTAACCATATTATTTGTGTATCAGCTCACTGTATATATATTTTATCTAATATATTTTATCTAATGTCTATGCTATATGTAAAAATGTAGGAATGACATCTCATCAAAGTTTTAAAATAGAGTAACATTTCTTTTTTTAAATTCCTTAAATTATTTATTTATGCATACAGAACTGGGGTACAGGCCAGAGGTGCAGGGGTGGTGATTAGACTTGCCAGAGACAGAGTGGGGAGCAGAACAGGCAGAATGACAAAGTACACTGCTGAAGGGAGCAGCGAGTGAGACAGGATTAGTCTGCAGTGTCGTTTGGGTCACCTATCTCAGCTCCAATTTGCACCAAAGTGACTGCGGCTAGCTTAGCTTCTTAGTGCTATGCTTTAATCTGTCCTACTGGGGAGAGCCCAGAATACCATTTCTAATATAATGTAGTTTTTAATGAATAAGACTGAATTGGGTATACTATCTAGTTTCACTTATACCTAAACCTACAATGCAGGTATTTGATGAGAATTAACCTCAGTTTATAGGTGATAATCATTAGTACATTTTTCTCTCAACAGTCCTATTACATTCTTCTCAGTACTTTTCAATTACTACCCCCTCAGGTGTGGAGTACTCCTCCTTTCCCCTTTCCCTTTTCTTGTTCTTTGTAAAGCCAATTTTCCTTCATCATTCATACTCAGTTTATTTCCATTCACTCACTAGGAATTAACCAGAACATCTCCTTTGACCACTCAGATCCAATTTAAGATCATCTCTTGCATTCTTAGAATATATTTACTGATATGCTTCACTGTAATTATCAGTTTACTTTTCCATCTCTCCCACTGATCTGTAAAAGCCTTGAGAGACAGGCAGAACTCTATTGTTTTGTATTCCCAAGATCTAACACTGTTAGACAGCCAACAGACACTGAATAAAGGCTCATACATACTCCATGATCCTGTACAGGCTACATAAGCACTGTTTCCTCATCTACTGTCCTCCTATATAGTATGGATCATGCTATACTAGCTCATGAAGTTGTTATAAGGATTAAATAAGGCACCACGAAACACTCAGCACCTGCCACACAGAACTACTAATTGAACGTCTGCTATTTTATACCGTAGTTACTTACCCCAATGGATCCTGGGAAACATGACCAATAAATACTTTGCAGGTTTAAAGTATTAGCAGCCATGCTGTTATTTTCATGCATCTGGTCATTGGTTACCTTTTGAACATGAGCAAACATTTACTGTGTACCTATCACGTGCAGAGTCTTTACCAGGTATCAATGAGCTGCCAGAACAAAATTATAGTGACAAATGTGGAAAAAAAAAAAAAAAAACAAACTATAACAACATCCAAGAGAGAAGTGACTTATGTTTTGTACTAACAATAGGGATATTTTCCAAGCTATGTGAGTTTGCTTTATAATAGAGAAATGCTTCAAGAAAAATTACGGTTGAGAAAAATTTTTATTTAATTCCTAACATCACGTGGAACAATTATAAAAGTAAAATTCCAAATTTCTCACTGCTGTTCCTAAGTTTCACTTGTGCTTATAAGTTATTTCTTACGAAAGAAAATTTAAACATGAAAATGACAGGTTAACCTTTATTTGTCTCATTCAAACGGGAATTTCAGTTTTTCATTAGATTTTTTCAATTAACATTGAGTTTTATAGATCTGAAAAAAATGGTCCGAGTTTCATCTATCCCACAGAACATAACGTTGAATGAGATCTTTTCCCTACCTTCCCTAAAACAGTATATAATACACTTCTGAGCCTTATTTGCCTCTCAACAAGAATGACAAAACTGCAAACCAAGCGACCCAGTATTAAGAAGCCGTAGATTCAAAACCACTTTCCCCTAACAAATCGAGAGGTCAGAGTCCCAGTGAAGTTTGTGCATACAAACTACTACATAGCGTTTAACAGCTGCAGAGAGACCTCTAGCGCTGCCTCAGTAAGTCGAGTTTGCAAATAGTACCTGCTAATGTCACCTTAATGAGACAATGGCAACATGCTGAGTAGCAGCAAACTGAGTAACCATAGTGAGTATTTACAGTTTTGCAACCATTTGGAAATTCTACCAGTTTAGAACAAGATGTACATACAAGGTCTTAGAAGCCTATGTATCCAAATCATGACGGTAAAATATGCCAAAAGAATTAGTGTCCTATGCACGCCCCCACTACAAGAAAGGCTAAGAACACAAGTCCTGTGAGCGGAGATAGGAATGTCTCTTCCAAAACCCCAACACAATAGATAGTAAACTATTGTCCACCTTCAGCTTGCTCCAAATGCTAGCAGTAAATGAGCTTCAACAGCTCGGCACGACTGGTCCAAGGACAACAGTGGAATCTAAGAAAATGGGTCCTGATGCATACTACCCTCCCCCATCCACCACCCTCAAACAAGTCAGTTACCCTGCTGGTCCCCACCCCCCTCTGCGGGCCGCCACCGCCCGCCTGGGCCCGGCTTGCAGAAGGTAGGCGCGGACACTGGCAGAGCTGAGGTTCCATGTGCAGCAGCGCTGGAGGCACCGAGGGGGCCGCGCCGGGCGGGAGGTTGCATGGGCAGCGGACGCCAGTCGCGCCGCCCTCCCGGCGGCGAGGTCGACGGACCGCAGTGGCAGCATCTCCGGCCCGCGAGGCCCGGGTCGGTGGACCCCGCCTCAGCTCCACATCCCTTCCTCGCCGACAGCAGGCCGCGCCCGCGTGACGGGGCCGAAAGCCCCGGAATTTCCCGGTCCCCGCGCCGGCAGCTCCGAAGGGTGCCGGCAGCCCGGCCGGCGTCCCGCCGCCCGCTCCGCCCAGTCCCGGGTCGCGGTGACGGGAGGTGG
>NW_004567111.1:52761352-52782350 GCF_000260355.1 Condylura cristata | reverse complement strand
GCAGCGCCGGGGGAGGCGCGGGCTGACGGCCGGGTGGGGTGGGGCGGGAACGGCACTGAGCCGCGCGCGCCCGGGGAGCTGGGGACACGTGACTCGCGGCGGCCACCAGCCTGGACGCACGCCCGGGTGCTTGTGCCCGGTTGTTCTCGGGGTGATCTTCGCACGCCCAACTAGGTGTTCCCACAACCCCTCGAGACTGTAGGTTCTGTGCCAGCAGCGGAGATGGTTTGAGCAGCTTTTTACTGTACCGTAGTGGTGAAGCCGCGCGCGGAAACTACAGTTCCCAGCATGCCAGGCTTCAGCGCGGGTAATCCTTGGCTTGAGAGAGCGAAAAGAATGTCGGGAACCTAATGCGCGCGGCTTTCGGCGCGGTAGGCTACTAGCGTTTTGGGGTGAAGCTCCGCCCCCAGAGACGTCTGGGCGGGGGAAGTGGGAGGGGCTTCGGCGGAGCCGGCACCTTAAGTCCTATTGGGAAGGAGGAGGCGGGGCTTCCTGGGAGGTGCACCTCGCTCCTTAACACTTAGAAAATTAGAATCGCCTGGCGGTTCTTGCTTTGCTCACTTGCTTTTTTGAGCTATCTCGAAATAGTAGCTACCCTCATTAGCGGTTCCCTTTCTGTACTTTGGTCTTATAATAGCATTTATTTCCAGTTAACATGTACCTATGTATATGGTGTCCACGTATGGTATATAGATGTGTGTTACTGACATACTGCACTGGAATTAAGTGCTGAACTCCTTGCAGCAACACGGTGTGTGACACGTCCTGAATACTCAATAAATACTGTTGAACAATGTAGTGCTCTGGTTCTCTCAGATTGTCACCCCTCTAAGCCAGGTTATGCAACTTTTACTCCAGTAGTTTCTGCACTTCTGTGCTCCCAGCACTTCATGTTGCTATAATACACGATCTTCTTACACTTCAGGAAGCAGTAAAACCTGGCCCACAGACCCTCCAGTCCAGCACTTCCTTTTCGTCATTGGAGGGACGATGCAGGGAAGTTTAAGTCCATAGCATAATAGTTTATCGAACTGGTGGACTGCATTTCATGATATATAATTCTGGTTTAGAATGGGTGGCAGGTATTAGCAGGTATGCAACATTATAGTACAATTCAAATAAGGTCGAAGTTATGCAAAGGTTGCTAGAAATATACACAAAGATTTTAAAAGACAGTTTTTCAAACAATTTTTTAAAGAGCTCACGATTCATGAATTCAGAGAAGTAGAGTGGTGAGGCTATATCAGAAGCATTTATTTTGTGAGTGGTGAGACCAGTGGTCTGTTGCTAAACAAGGCCCATTTAATGGCTTCAGCCCATTGTTGCCATGTTGGACAGTGGACCAGTGTTGCTAAGGCCCAATTTTCGTTATTTATTTTTTTGTTTAAGTAACATTGGTTTACAACAAAGTAAATGGTTCAGGGATACGGGAGCACACTACTTTAGAAGCATATTACCACAGCACACCCACCACCAAGACACCTGCAGCTCTCCAGTGAAGTTCAGTGGTTCTCTACAAAGTGCGCTCTCTGCCTTCCCCCTAGCTCTCTAGTAGCTTCAATTCTACATTAGGACTTCTAGAGTTTGTGAGTGCTTTAGTTTTGTCTGACTTTTTTAAAAATGTTTTTCTATATCCCACATCTGAATGAAACCATAGGGTACTTTTGTCTTTCTTCTTCAGACTTGTTTTGCTTTGCACATCCTCTGCAATTCTGGCCTTGTTCCAAGTGGCAAAAGTTTGTATTTCTTTTAGCTGATTAGTAGTTCACTGTATACACATACCACATCTTCCAAAGTTATAGAGCTGTCTTTGTGCACTTAGGTTCTGTACAAAACTGCTATTTTAAGTAATGCTACAATGAACATGGGAGTACATATATCTTTACAAGTGAGTTTTTCTGCATTCTTCGGGTAAATACATAGAAGTGGAATTGCTGGAAAATATAGTAGATATATTTTTAACATTTTGAGAAATGTCAATCCTATCTTCCATCAAGGCTGAACAATCCCACCAACAGGGTACTTGGGTTCCTTTTATTTCACATCGACACAAACACTTGTTTCTGGTCTTTTTGATGTGGATCATTCTCACAGGTGTAAGATGTTATCTTATTGTGTTTTTATTTGTAATTCCATATTGATAAATGATAATGAGCATTTTTTCTTGTGTCTGTTGGCCATCTGTGTGTCTTCTTTGGAAAAGTGTCTATTTAGCTTTTCTGCCTATTTTTTGGCTAGGTTATTTTTTTCTTTTTGTTAAGATGTATTAGTTCTTCAAATGTCTTGGGTATAGGCCCCTTTATTAGATCTATGATGTACAAATGTTTCCTCCCATTCAGTAGAGTGTCTTTTTGTTTTAATAAAAACAGCTTCTTTTGCTGTGAATTTTTTTTAAGAAATAATAGCATCATGTGACAGTGTTTTGTTGTTCTTTATTTAAGATTTATTTATTTATGTATACAGAACTGGAGCGCAGGCCAGAGGCTGTTAAAGGATTCACCAGAGACAGAGTGGGGAGCAGGACAGGCAGATGGACGAAGTACACTGCTGAGGAGAGGAGCAGGCAGGTCAGGAGAGGTCTGCCACTCCATGTGGATCACCTCTGGGGTGGGCAGGGATCGAACTCACTCTGAAGCAGTTGGCTTGCTTGCAGTGCTGTACTTTAATCCACTGTGCCACCAGGGAGGGCCCTGATGAAGCTTTTTAATTTGATATATTCCAATTTATTTGTATATTCTTTGTTTTTCTTCTGTGGGAGATGAATCCACATAGACATCAATGAAGCCAATGTTGTGAAGTGTTTTGCCTGTTTTCTCTTGTGTACTTTATGGCTTCAGAGCTTACATCAAATTCTTGAATCCATTTTGCCTAAGTTTTGTATGTGGTGGGAAGTAATGGTCTAGTTTCATTCTTTTGCATATGGCTGTACAATTTTCCCAACACCATTTGTTAAAGAGATTCTCCTTTCTCCAGTGTATACTCTTGGTTCCTTTTTTACAAATCTGTCTTCATTTCATTTGTCTCCAGGTATTTTAAAATTTCTTCTTTGATTTGCTCATTAACCCAGTAGTCATTCAGTAGTAATTTGTTCAGTCTTCACATATTAAAGGTTTTTCTGGCTTTATTTTTGTGATTAATCAGTATAGTTTGATACCATTGTGATCAAAGAAGATATTGATATGATTTAAGTCTTTATAAATTTATTGTAAATTTGTTGTATCACCCAGCATATGTATACTGGAGAATATTACATCTACTTAAAAAGAATATATATTCAGCTTTGGGGGTGCATTGTCTTATAAATGTTCATTATACTCAAGTGCTCTAATTCCTCATATCAAGCTGTTGTTTTCTCATTGATGTACCTAGAGTTTTGAGTTCTCCTAGCACTATTGTATTGCTGCCAATGTCTACCTTCAGATTTAATAATACTTGCCTTATAAATTTTAATGCTGGCCCTCCCTGGTGGTGCAGCAAGTTAAAGCACAGCACTAAGCAGCTAAAACCACTTCAGCATGAGTTCAATCCCCACCCTGGAGGTGACCACATGGCGCAGCAGACCTCTCCTGACCGGCTCAGTGCTCCCCTCAGCAGTGTACTTCGTCAGCAGTGTACTTCGTCAGTCTGCCTGTTCTGCTCCCCACTCTGTCTCTGGTGAATCCTCTCACCGCCCTTGCACCTCTGGCCTGTACCCCAGTTCTTATGCATAAATAAATAAATCTTTAAAAAAGATAAGTTTTAATGCTTCTCTATTTGGTACCTATAAACTAATTAGTCTTATGTCTTCCTTAATCATTATATAATGTTCATTTCTACCTCTTCTCCTTTTTTATCTGGAAATCTATTTTAACTGATATAGGAATGACTGCCTTGCCTTTTGGAAGGGTTCCAACTATTTATATGAATGTTTTCCAATCATTTACTTGGAGCCTATATTTACCTTTGGCGCTCAGGTGTATTTACCAGAAACTGAAGAAAGCTGGGCTTTGGTGAATTCAGTCCACTTACATTTAGGGAGATTATTGATATATGAGAATTTCTCACTGCCATTTTGTCATTAACTTTCTAGTTCTGTCTAATTCCTTAGTTCAATTGTTTGTGGACTTTCTTCTCTTTGAATTATATAGGAGAGCTACTTTCCACATTTCCTATTGGTGAGATCTAGTGTGGCAAACTCCTTTAGCTTCTGTTTGTCTGGCAAGGACTTTATTCTCCCTTGCATCTGAAGGAAAATCTCGCAAGATATAGTATTCTTGGATGAAAATTTTTACCTTTAAATATCTGGATGAATATGTCATTCCATTCTCTTCTTGCCCATTGACTTTCCTCATAAAATTCTGATGTAAACCTGGTAAAAGTACCTTTATAGATAACGCCCCACCCTCCAACCACTTTCAATATTCTTTGTCTCTTTTTTTTAATGTCCTCCATTGATCCTTTTATATTCTGCAACTACCTTATTTTCTGATTAAAGTTTTCCATTTTGCTTTCATTAATGTATGGCATTTATTTATTTATAAATAAATGACATGTATTTGTTTTTCTCAATTGTGCTATATTTCTGATTATCTTTTCAGAGTTCTCTTGTATCTCTCTGCATTCTTTTGTACTTCTTTTCTGCATTTTGTTCCATTTCTTACAATTTCTTTATCATGGCAATTTTGATGGAGTGATGTTCTCTCATTGTAGTGTCATATTCCCTTGAAGTCTCAAGTTTGCCATTTGTTGGTGTTGTTGTTGTTTGTATGATGTTTTGTTAAGCTCTTAGGGAATTGAGCTACTTCTACCTTCTCAGAAGATGACTGTAGTTTTTATTTGTTTGACCTTTCTGGGCTTGCATAGATCTGAGGCTCTGTAGATACTAGTCAAGAGGTAGGAAGAGGCTTGGAGAGGTCAAGCCACTGGATTGACACTGCCCAATCTCTGGATTGGGGGCAGGCTCAGGTTTGTACCACCATCCATGGTCCTCCTCTCTGGTATTCCAGGCGTGAGACTCTGCTGTCTCTGAATGTTCTCAGTGATCTTCACATGGTCAATATCAGTCCCTATTGGTATGGGAGGGGAGTGTAGCCAAGCACAGTGTCCTTATTCCTTTCTCTGGGGACCTGGCCTGCTGGGAGCACCCAACTCCTCTGCTCCTGTTTCCCTTATGTTAAGGGTGTGTGCATCCACACCATTCTGCTCTTTCTCCCTGGCAAACTCCCTGTAATTTGTACAGCAGCCAAAGGCCCAATTTTTATGGAAAATTTTTTCTTCACTTAAAAGTGTTAATTTAGGGGCCCCTCCCTTGTGGTGCATCGGGTTGGGACACAGCATTGCAAGCTGGCCGCAGCCGCTTCATTGTGAGTTCAATCCCTGCCCCAGAGGTGATCCACATGGTACGGCAGACCTCTCCTGACCCACCTGCTGCTCCCCTCAGCAGTGTACTTCATCCATCTGCCTGCTCTGCTCCCCACCCTGTCTCTGGTGAATCCTCTCACTGCCCCAGCACCTCTGGCTTGTACCCCAGTTCTGTGAGCATAAATAAATAAATATTTTTTAAAAAAAATAGTTATTTCTTTAAAAAAAAGTGTTAATTTACATTTCTAAATTCACTTCATTAATTGGTATCCTAAGAACTCCAGATACTCACTTTGTAATATACGATCCTAGCCCACTCATTCATTTGAAAGGGAAAAAAGCAAACACCGAAAACAGAATTAATAGATTACTTCAACTGTGGTTCTTAAGGTGATAGAAGTTTGCGACTCTCCCTAACTGACTAGAGCAACTCCCAGACTGTTGCTCAATCTCTATTATAATTTATCAAGATAATCTCTTCTCAGGTTGCCTTCTAACACTTCTCTCAACCCTATTTGCGCTCACAAATTTGTGATAAACATCACAAATCACAAGATTAACTCATAATCTTAGAGTTTTAGGCGTACTTAGTAAGTATTTACCATTTATCAGTAATTACACAGATATATTTGTAAATAATACAGCTTGGTGTCTGTCTCCACTCCGCTTTCTATTAGGATAGACAGTGAAACAAGTTATCACCCAAAAGTGTGATGGGTGACAAGAAAGAGGAAGTAAGTCAAGATTCACAACAAGAAGAGTTTTATAACCTGATAATTCTAAGTCTCCTAATGGAGATTTACATATCACATGTCTAAGTATTTAAAAGATCTAAATAAAGTTTACAAACTTAAGTATCTCCTAATCTCTGTCATAAACAAATGCACTTCCTTTGCAACCTGAAAGTTTGGGTGTGAATTTAAAGTCTGGGTTAAGTTTCCAGGCCTCTTAAACTTTCTGTTTCAGAAAGTGGTACAAAGAAGGCTGGAAACCAACCCCCAGGCTCCAACTTCACCCTCTGGAATTTGCTTTTCATTACCCTTCTCTGACATGTTCTGACTCCAGCTCACGCTGAAATAGTCCTTAAGAACGTTTGTGCGTGACTCGGTGATAGGAAACCCACGGGGATTACAATTGAGATGAAAAAAAAAAATGTACAAAATGATGTAAAAATAAACTGTTATATTATTAAAAAAGAAAAAGAAAGAAAGAACATTTGTGTGTACCCCTACCCTACCACTTACCCTTAAAGTTCTACTAATACCCCCCTATCGGCCTCAAGAGGTGCACCTTAGCTATCGTGCAGGTTCGGAGTAAGTAAAGCAGTGGCATTTTATGTACGAAGTAGGATTAACCCTGAAGAGAGGCCTGGAAATACCTTGGAAACAGAGTTGGCTATTTAAGCAGGGAATCCTACAGTCTGCATATTCAGGACTGTGCCTACAGCATGACTCCTTGGGCAAAGGGCTCCTTGTGGAGAGAGTTGCAGCAGAAGAGAGCCAAAGAGAGGTCCTTTAAGGTCAGGATCAAGAGCTGCATGCCCTCTTGACTGAGTCTAATTCAGTCATTTTTACTCTTGGTTGTTACCCCTGGTCACAAGAACATCCACACCCAGTACCCTGACACTAGAGGCTATCTACCTTCTTAATTCTTCTAGGTTTCTACAGTTTGTAGCCCCCCACAAAGCCCTAGAATCTTTAATCTCTGGGACATGACTCCCTCTAGTGACTCAAAGTTGCTGCTTCTCAGTTACCAACCATCTCCTCCTTCACTTTTGTCTTGGTTTTTGCCCCCATACTTCTGACAACTCTTGTTTTCAATAGATTTATTTTCCAAACATACATAGAGTGTCCCCTACCCCATAACAAGGAAATTTTTTCATCCTCTATCTTCAGAAAGGGGTAAGAGAGGTGGGGGACAGAATGAAGACAGGAGGAAAGGGCCTTCCACCACTCAGGTAGTGGTTCTTTCTCTGACACATTACCTACTTACTTAGTGGCCAGTTGTGTGGCAATATACAGAAGGCGACAAAAACACAACAGACCAAGAAGGACCTGATGATTTTCCTCCTAAACCAGTTCATTCTGCAAATTCACTAGCTCTGTGAATGACAACCATTCTTCCAAGAACTACTCCTCAAACTGAGTCATCTTTATTCCCTGCCTTTCTCTCAACTCCCTCTCCTTGTCACTCTGTTTATTTGCCATTCAATGCTTCTTGAGTTCAGCTCTTTTCATGCCATCCACTAGTCTACCTTGATGCCTCCTAATTACTTCTCCTGCCTCCTCCATCCTCTCCACAACAATCTGACTCACTTGTCTCCATATTTTCTCCTATGATTCAGGACATACCTCCTCCTCTGCTACAGTCTATAGAATCCTTTTAAATTCTTCACTCTGGTGGTTAAGATCTTGTGTGATCTTGTCACATTGCTGCACGCTTTTCTTATTTTACCCATTCGTGATTCCAGCCTTCTCATCTTTACTGTTTAATTTACCTAGAAAGCTGTTAATCCTATCTCTACTGGTCCAAGTTTTTAAATACTCAGCCCAAAAGGATGCTTTCCCAACATGGTACATTGGAAAGACCCTCAGAATCTGAACACTCAGACCTTCGGTCTGACTTCCAACCAGAGCAAGCCCAGGCAAGTCAATTATCTTCCCTGAATCTTCTTTTCATCCACAAATGACGGTTCTGAATTGCTAGAATCTTGTGAGATTCAAGCTCTAAAACGCATGTGGAAGTGTTTTGAAATTGCTATATTACTATTAATTGTTACGCTCTCTCCACCAGGAGCCAGTCACTTTCTCTTTGAACCAAAGCACTTATCTATTGTTTTGTACTGCCACAATTTGTTTTCTTTCTCACTTACCTCTCAACCCTTAAAATAGCTTGTATGTAATAAATCTTGCTGACTGCCAAAAATATTGTTAAACTCAAATTTAAAAACATCATGGGACACAAATATTTTCGTTTGTTCATTTATAACAACAAACTTCTATAAGAGAAAGAAAAGTTAAATTGCTCTGGGGAAACCTGAGACTCCAGTCACTGTTTAAACTTTTAAGTTGACCCAAAAGATTTCTAATTCCCAAACCACCCCTAAAATTCAATTCAGCAAATGTTTGTATTTATAAAAGAATTCTGTAAGCTATCTAAGTTTGATTGCAGAGTGATGAGGTAAAAACAAAAATGCTGCTTCCCATCACCTTTCAGTTTGGAGAGTAAATCCAAGGAAGTTACACATTACAGCACTTTTTTTTTTTTTGACAGTACTTCAACTTAGATAAGTGTCCCTTGGGTCCCACCCATTCTCCCCACCCTTTTCAGATCAATGTGGAGCCTTGTGTAAAAACTAAAAACACCAGCAAGCTGTGAATAATGTACCCACAGTTTAATACTGCCACTCTCAGAGGGACACATACAGCTAGGAATGTAAGCTGTCAGAGTCAATATAATTCTAGTCTCAGAGCTGAATTGCTCTATCAACCACAACTATACAAAACAACCCAAACAAAAGTAACAGGAGATGCTATGTGTAACCTACAAATCATCATAATATGATTCGTTAATGTTGCATGTAAACAGAAATTCTCATTTTTCTAATCATCTCAAAAAGAAAAAAAAAAGATGCAACAAGATTTTGTAATGAGATGACAAAAAAAAAAGATAGAGGTCAAGACTCTGTCCTAGCTATTCAAAGCTGAATTGCACAATATACTAATTAAATCTTTAGCTTGTCCCCTCCTTTGACCCTTTTCTTTCATACCAAAGAAATTCAAATAAAGGGGAAAATTCATTCTTAGAGCACTACAGCTCAGTAACTGATGATAACATGGCTGGGGCAAGTAAAATATATGGTAAAATGGTGTAAGAATGTTTTCTGACATGCACTATGAATAGATGCAGCTCCAGATACTCACTGCCAACTGAATGATATGAACCAAGCCAACCCCTATCATCTAAAATGCCATTAATTCTGGAAAATGTCTTCAATAGTAATCAAAACAAACCTACAATATATATAGGTAATATTTTTCATTTTACAGATAAGTGAAATGAGGCACAAAAAGATTAAATGATTTGCCCAAGGTCACACAGCCAATCCATGTGAGAACCAGGTACTAAACTTGGGCTCTCTGACTCCATTTCACATTCTTGCCTCTGTTGGAAGATGGAACAATGAATACACACAAAAACATGACCAAACACCAAAACTAATACATTGTTTCTATAGTTGTTTGTAGAAAACAATTAAAAGGAGCCTCAGAACTTTTGGTTGGAGACTATTATCATTATCAAACCCTCTTCTCATAGTCTACAAAACCCCCAGTAGAGCCTTCTTCCTGGTGGTGCAGGGGTTAAAGTCTCAAGGCTGTCAAATTATTGCCAGCCACTGCAGCATGAGTTTAATACCAGGCCAGGGAGCTGGCCCACATGGTACAGCAGACCTCTCCTCTCTCTCCTGATGCTCCCCTCAGCAGTGTATTTAAGTACATCTGCCTATTCTGCTCCCCACTCAGTCTCTGGTGACCTCTCCCACCCCTGTACCTCTGCCCGCCCCCCAATTCTTGTATGCATAAATAAATAAAATGAATCTTCTTCTCTGTCTCTGCCCTGCCTTAGTTCAGGTTGACATTCCTCCTTTGCCACTCTCTACTTCTCTGTGGTTTATAAAATCTATATTCTTCTCTTTGCGATCACCTCAGGAAGGCTCTGCTCTATGTATTTTCACACTGGGGCACCAAGGCAGCAGATGTATCTCTCAGAGATGTGCCATTCCTGTAGCAGAATGGAAAAGAGCAAGGAAACACACAATAGCCTTTAAAGACTCAGCTCAAATGGGGTACAGCTGCTCTGTCCTTTTACATCACACTGACCAAGCATGTCTTTGGTTTTCAGGGCTCCCCATAGCTATCATGGCAAATTAGGGTGACACTCAAAGTCATAATAAGAGGTTAAGTTAGCTAAGGAGATAAACACATGCACAAGCACAAACACAGAGAAGAGGAGATTTAAGATTTTGTGTGTGTATATGTGTAGATAAGATCTATAAGATACACACACACACATACATGAGGCAAGTTGACAACTTGGCTTCTATGTGGAACGTTATGAATCAGATCTGGGGCCAATTCTAATTAGAGAAAATTCAGGAAGCTCCATTTAAAACAGTTAAGTCTAGCTTTTGATAAGCAGGCCCTGATTGTAAGCCTTAGTTCTTACTATTTAAAAAAAATATAATTTATCTATTTATATATATTTTACATCCTTGTTCATTTATGTATAATGTTTACTTTCACCTCTCAGGTGTAGTTCCCATAGAATTCCCATCACCAATTCACCCAAATACCATCATCGCCATAGTCCGCTGTGCTCTTCCATTCCCTGTTCTGATCCCTTTCCCTTCCTCTCCCCTCACAGAATTTAAATCCCCTCTCTGATTTATAGTTGCCTGCCTTTTTTTTTTTTTTTGCTATTACATTTTCCCCTGATCCCTTATTTGCTCACCTACATTCATTTTATAAGTGAAGCCACCCAAAGTTTTCTTTTTCCCTCTGACTTATTTCACTGATCATAATCCCTTCTAGCTCCATCCATGTTCTGAAAATGGCATGAGATTATCTTTTTTGATTGCTGAATAGTATCCCATTGTAGATATATACCATATCTTCTTGACCCAGTCATGTCTTTTTAGACATTTGGGTTGTTTCCACATCTTACTAATATAAGTAGTGCTGAATCCTTTTAAATTAATGTTTTTGTGTCTTTTGAGTAAATCCCTAGGAGTGGAATTTCTGGGTCATATGGTAGCTCTATTTTTAGTTTGAGGAATCTCCACAAGTTTTCCATAGTGGTTGGACTAGTTTGCATTCCCACCAATAGTGTAGGAGAGTTCCTTTCTCTCCACATGCTCACCAACATTTGTTGTTGCTAGTTTTTTAAATAGGGGCCATTCTCACTGGTGTAAGGTAGTAGGTATCTCACTGTGATTTTGATTCGCATTTCTCTGGTTTCAAGTGATGGTGAACATTTTTTCATATGTTTGTCAACTATTTGCATTTCCTTTTGAAGAAGTGTCTTCTAGCTCTTCAGCTCATTTTTGACTGGGTTGCTTATTTTGTTATAGTTGAGTCATGTAAGTTCTTTATAGATATTTTTGATGAGTTCCTTATCAGTTTTATGGAGTGCAAAAATTTTCTCCCAGTCATTAGGTTATCTCTTTGTTTTGGCTTATGTCTCTTTTGCTCTACAGAAGTTTTTAGTTTGATAGAATCCTAGCTGTTTATCTTTTCCTTTACTTTCGAGGGTGAGTCTTTAAAAATATTACTGAGATGTATGACATGTAGTGTTTTACCTATATTTTCTTCTACATATTTTATGGTTTCAAACCTTATGTTCAATTCTTTTATCCATTTTGAGTTGATTTTTGTGTAGTAGTTTAGCTTCACTCTTTTACATGTAGCAGTCCAGTTTTCCCAGCACCATTTGTCAAACAAACTCTCCTTGTTCCATTGACTATTCCTTGCTCTGTTGTCAAAGATTAGTTGTCCATATATGTATGGCTTTACTTCTGGGCTTTCTATTCTATTCCATTGGTCTATGTATCTGTTTTTGTTTCAGTACCATTCTATTTTAATTATTATGTCTTTGTAATATAGTTTGGAGTTGGAGAGTGTGATAACTCCATTCTCCTTTTTAGTCAAGAGAACTTTGACTAGTAAAGGTTTTTTTGTGGCTCCACATGAATGTCATCAATATTTTCTATTTCTTTGAAGAATGTCATTGAGATTTTTATCAGAATTGCATTGAATTTGTAAATTGTTTTCAGTAGAGTGGCCATTTAAATAATGCTAATACTTTCAATTCATGAGCATTTTTTTGGTGTCTTCTATTTCTTTTAACAATGTTTTATAATTTTCTCTGTTTAAGTCACCTCCTTGGTTAAATTTATGCCTAGGCAGAGCAAAATAAAAGGCTCATGAATTGGAAGTATTAGCAATAGTTTTACTTCTTCTTTCCCTATTTGGATCTCTTATATGTCCTTCTCTTGTTTTTTTTTGCTCAGACTTCCAATCTTATAATGAAGAGCAGTGGTGAGAGTGGACATCCTTGTCTTGTTCCTGATCTTAAAGGAAAGACTTTCAGCTTTTCACCATTGAGAATAATGTTGGCTGTGGGTTTCTCATATATGATTTTTATCATGTTAAGGTATGTTCTTTCTATCCTGAGAATTTCAAGGGCCTTCATCATAAACAGATGTTGGTCTTTGTCAAAATGTTTTCTCAGCATCTATTGCTATGATCATGTGGCTTTCACTTTTCTTGGTGTTGATGTGTTGTATTACATTAATTGATTTTTGGATGTTGAACCATCCTTGTGCCTCTGGAATAAATCCCACTTGATTGTAGTGTATTATCCTTTTCATGCATTGTTGGATTCTGTTGGCTAAGATTTTATTGAAGATTTTTCAACAGTGTTCATTAGGGAGATTGGCCTGTATTTTTCTTTTTGTGTGTGTTGTCTTAGTTCGGTGTTGATATTAGTATAATGTTGGCTTCATAGTGTAATGTTGCTAGTATTCCCTCTTCCTCAATTTTTTGTAAGAGTTGGTATAAGACAGTCGTCATTAGTTCAGTTCTGAACATTTGATAGAATTCATTTGTGAAGCCATCTGGTCCTGGGTTTTTGTTTTTGGGGAGTGTTTTGATTACTGTTTCAATTTCACTGCTTGTAATTGATCTGTTTAAGTGTTCTGTTTCTTCTTCATCTCATTTTGGATGACAAGTAATACTCAAAAGACACACATATCTCTTGCTGTGAGATATCAGGCTGGGTTAGACTCAAGAACAAGAGGCCTTCCTTGTATCCTAGCTCCAGGACTCATTTGTTCTAGGAATTTGTCCCTCTCTTCTAGATTGTTGAAAATGTTTGCATATAAATGTTTATAGTACTCTTTGATTATCTTTTTGATATCTACTAAGTCTGTTGTAATTTCTCCTCTTTCATTTATGAAACTATTTGTGTTTTATTCATGACCCTGGCTAGAGGTTTGTCTATTTAGTTTATTTTTTTCAAAGAGCCAATTTTTGTTTTTGTTGATCTTTTGGGTTATTTTTGCCATTTCTATTTCATTTCTTTCTGCTTTGATTTTTACTATTTCCTTTCTCCTACTGGCTTTTGATTTTTGTTGTTGTTGTTGTTCTTTTTCTAATTCTTTGAGATGGGAGATAAGGTTGATAAGGTTGTTCCTTTGAATTCTTTCTTATTTCTTGATGTGAGCCTGTATTGCTATATAATTTCCTCTTATTACTGCTTTTGCTGTGTCCCATACATTCTGGAAAGTTATGTCTTCATTGTCATTCATTTCAAAGAATTTTTTAATTTCTTCTTTGATCTCCACTTTAATCCAGTGGTCTCCCAGTGGATGAAATGGGAAGGTTCCTTTCCCTCTTTTCATGGGTTATTTCTAGCTTGATGCCTTTATGATAAAAGGAGATGGCAAGATTTTGATCTTAATGTATCTTCTCATGTTTGTCTTATACTCCAACATATGATTAATCCTGGAGAATGATCCATGTACACTTGAGGAAAATATGTACTCAGATTTTTGGGGGGTGTAGTGTCCTATAGATGTCTAATTAAGCCCATGAGGTCTAGGTCTTTACTTAGGGCTCTAGTGTTCTTTTTTATTTTTGTCTTGTTAATCTGTCCATTGGTGAGAGTGGGGTGTTGAAGTCTTACTACATATGTATTAACTCTAATTTTTTTTTGAGAGCTGATAATAATTGTCTGATATATTTTGGTACTCCTTCATTTGGTGTGTATGTTGATGGTATTATTTTACTTATATATTGTCCCCTTAATCATAAAGTAGTGTTCATCTATGTCTCTTTACCTTTTTAATTTTAAAGTCCATTCAACTTGATACAATTAAAGCTGTTCCTGCATTCTTTTTTGGTCCATTTTCTTGCAGGATTATTTTCCTACATTTTACTTTCAGTCTGTGTTTATCTTTTGTAGTTAAATGTGTTTCCTGGAGACAGAAAAAGGTTGGTTGTTCGTTTTGTTTTTATGATCCAGCCAACTATTCTTTATATTTTTATTGATGAATTTAGCCCACTTACTTTTTAGGTTAATATTGACATGTTGGCATCTGTATTTGCCTTATTTTTTTTTTTTTTTGAAATTTCCCATATCCTATTCTTCTTATTCATCCCTCTGTTGGTTTCGGCTTTGGGATTTCTTGTAGTATTTTTTGGGGTGGGAGTTTAGTAGTAATGTATTTCTGGAGCTTCTGTTTGTCTGAGGATGTCCTTATTTTGCCTTCATAGAGGACGGAGAACTTTGTGGGGTAAAGTATCCTTGGCTAGCGTTTATTAACTTGGAGTTTGTTGAATATGTCCCTCCATTCTCTTCTTGACTGTAGTGTTTCTTCAGAGAAGTCTGATATCAGCCTTATTGTTTTTCCTTATAGGTTATCTGCTTCTTCCCCCTCATCAGCTTCATTATTTTTTATTTGTTTTGGACTCTTGAAAGCTTTACTATTATGTATCTTACTGTAGTTTTCCTTTCATTTCACTCCTTTCATGGTGGTAATTTGGTGTTCTTCTACCTTCCTGTCTATTTTCATCTCCTTCATGATTGGGAAGTTCTCTTTGATTATATCCTTGAATAGCTTCTTGGTTCTTTTATCTCTCTCCTCACCTTCAGGGAATTCCTGTAACTCTTATATTTCCTTTCTTCGTGGTGTCAGATAGTTCTTGAAGTGTTTCTTCATTCTTTTTCCTTTGTACTTCTCTTTCCTTTTCATTTTAGATTCTTTTTATATTTGTATCTTTGAGAAAACTGTTTGGCTATACAGTTTCAATTCTGTTTTCATTGCTTTTCCCATAGCTATTTAGCTCCTCCATTAATCTTTTTAATATTGTGCAAATGAGTCTTCTTTAAAGACTCAATGTCATTCTGTTCATTAATTCTATTTCTCATATCAGTCTTTTCTTTTTCATCTTCTTTATGTTCTTTAATCATGGCATTTCTAAATTCTGTACCTGGCAAACAGAGAAGTTCTTCCATGTCATTGCTGTTGAGTGCTGGGGGCTGGTTTTCTTTTAGCAGTGTGACCTTCCCCAGAGGGCTTGTTTGGTTATCAGTAATTTTCTTTCTCCCTGTTATTTTTTTTCTAGATTGTTCTATGTGTTGGGCCACTGTGCCACTGGTATTCACAAGCATTTCTTTGGGGTGCTCCTTCTAGGACATCTGAAGCTGCTGTCCAGACAGAGTTCAGCACTTTTATGTCAGACTCCACAGGATAGTGATGCTATTGGTGGGTTTATGGACATGGTACCTGAAGATCCTGAGTCTCTGTATGCTACTACTCTCTTCCCCTTAACTTCTTTTTGTGTGTGTGAGCCCTCCCTCTGTCTTTACTCAGTTCTAGAAGAGAATTGCACAGGTCTGGCTTCCAATAGCCCAGCTGCAGGCCCACACTGAATGGGACCCACAGTTCACCTTGATGGTAGAGACTTCCCTGCCTAAGCAAGTGTTTTAAGCTGTTCTTCCTTCCCCAGGACAATTTGTTATTCCTGGCAAGTTCAGGGGCCATTAAGGTGCACCCACACCTTACTTTTTAAAAATTGTAGTAAGTACATAGATAATATCTACCATCTTAACCATTCTTAAGTACAGCACAGTGGTATCAACTATATGCACCTGTGCATCAGGACTCCAGATCTTCTTCATCTGGCATAACTGAAACTGTAGACCCACTGAATAACTCCTCATTTCCTTCCCCACCCAGCTCTTTGGCTCCTCTGTAGGGTCATGGTATCTTAACGCGTGTTCCCTGGCATCAGCTGCTCACTTGCCAAGGCTGCTGCCAACTGATGCTTTGAATTTTGCTAGCTTCAAACAGCCTTCTCCATAGAGCTTCTTTCTATTACCTAGTATGGCTGTCCCACCCATGAGCATCTAATTGCAACTGCTTTTCTGGCTGCCCCTCAGACTCAGTGCAACAATAATAATACTGGTAATACAAAACAAGATATTGCATGTGTCTTACATTCTACCTGCTTCACATATCTGCTCTCTAATCCTTACCTAAACTTACCAGCTGTTCTCAGGTTTATGTCTGTTTTCACTAGGCATCATTCTTGATATAGATCTCAATCGTCTCTTAAGTCACCAGAACAACTCATTCAAACCAAAGTATTCTAAATCAATGTGGAAATTACCAAAGTCTCCCTAAAGAAGTGGAGCAAGAGTTTGTATTGTGCCTCTAATAGAAGTCAAATTCCTCAACAGAAGTGACTTTTCTCTAATATCTTTTTTTTTCTTTTTCTTTTTTTTAAGACTTATTTTTATTTGTGCATACAGAACTGGGGTACAGGCCAGAGGCTCAGGGGAGGTGAGAGGCTTCACCAGAGACAGAGTGGGAACAGAACAGGCAGATCAACGAAGTAGAAGGGGAGCAGCGGGCGGGTCCGGAGAGGTCTTCCACACCATGTGGTCACCTCCGGGGCAGGCGGGAATCGAACTCATGTGGAAGTGGCTTTAGATTCTCAGTGCTGTGCTTTAACCCGCTGCGCCACCAGGGAGGGCCAATATCTTTTTTTTTTTTTAAGATTTATCTATTCATACAAAACTCGGGTACAGGCACAGTGAGAGGATTCACCAGAGATAGAGCAGGGAGCAGAATAGGCAGATCAATGAATTACAGTGCTGAGGGGAACAGAGGGCAGGTCAGGAGAGGTCTGCCATGCCAGGTGGATCACCCACAGGGCCAGGGCATGGAAGCGGTCACCACCAGCTTCGCTGTGCTGTGCTCTGCTCCAACCTGCTGTGCCACCAGGTAGGGCCCCCCCTAATATCTTCTGCTGTGCTATTGTTAAGTCTCTTCCTTTTCCTTCTACCTGTAAGGTGCAACCTTCTCAATTTTATGTTGAATCCATAATAAAGTAACAAATTCAGAACATGTAAGTAAATATAGCTTAAAACAATAGTTTATTATCTCTAGAGGTATCATATTTGGAGGGGTTCAGGTTTGGTTAATTCAGACGTACAACAATGCCATTAAGCACCCACTTAGAAGCTTCTACCTTTTCTCTTTTTTATCCACAGCCTATAGATTTTGATCCTCAGATTTGTCCATCATGGTCACAATATGGCTGCCTTAGCATTAAGAATTACATCTGAGGTAATTACACCTAAAGATAGAAAGAGAGATATTTCCCCTCTCTTTCCCCACACCCCTCATCAGAAACACCTCAGAAAACTTATTTTAAAACTCACCCACTGGAGTTGAGTTACATGCTCATTCCCTAGTAGTTGAAGTGTATATTGGACTTTTTTAGCTGTTAGAGTTGGAAGGGGAAATAATAGTCATTGAAAGAGAACCACTAGTCGCTCCATACAGAATAGCTCTGCTTACTTTTGTGTTCTGATAAGTAAAATGCCCAACTGTTAACAGGCCATGATTTTTGGAAATCAATTTCACAGTTGTCTAATATTACTCAGATTAGAGTCTCATCCCTGTCCCTACCCCTAGTGGGATTATCAAAGTAGAAGATATTAAAACTCCTGCCTTACGAGGATATCCACAAATGCTTTCACTGCCATCTCCATGTATACAGTATTTTTTGCAGACTGGGAGTTATTTCCCCATTTTAAAGATTTGGAAATTGAACAGCAGAAAATGTAAGTGACTTGCACAGAGCTGAACAACTACTAAATTATAGATCAGTGTCTGGATCCATGGCTGTGTGATTTCAGTGTCCATGCAGTCAGTGAAAACAGAACGAAGAACCAAAGAAGAGACAAAGGGCTTAAAATTTACCAGTGGGTGAATAACTCCTTGGTCCAATGGTACTGAAAACTGGCATAAGTTTCTGAGGAGGTATGTAATTTCTGTCCTTGGGTATCTTTAAAAGATAAAATCGAGCAGGGCTTTTAGCACTTGGCTGAGGACATGAAGGCATTTTAAAGTGTCTGAATGAATGAACACAATCATGCTTCTGGGTTCCTGACACCCAACCCCTTAAGTGGGGTCTAGGGAGATCTTCATTAAACAGCAAACGTTTATTTACTAAGAAACTGGCCCCTGTCCCGAGAAAAGAGGGTTTGAGGCCAAGAAACTGGGTAAACAGATATTTTTGCTTCAGTGTGGTAAGTGCTATTATGGAACCATGAACAGAAGTCTGCGGGAGTGTTAGTGGAATGAGGGCAGGGGGATGGATATTAGAAAAACCAAGATCACCAGTGCCCTCACTGAGGTCATCCCAGTGTTCCCGGACAGTGTAGTTACTCAACTTCAAAACAAGGAGCAAAGAGCTAAATTGTATTCACTATTCACCATACACTGTTCCACAAAGAAGGAGTGAGGGATATTTAAGGAAGAGTTCCTTCCAAAATGGTTTGCAAGAGAACATTTTAGCCATCCTAAGTAAATTTCAGGGGTTTCTTTTGAAGTTTGGTTTATAGAATACTTTGCAAGATTCATGTATGTTACTGTGTGCAAGATAGTAATTTGCATACTTTATCTGTTTAAAGTTTACAATAATCCTATGAAGTTCAAAGTCCTATCTTCTCACTAAAATGTCTTTGTCCCTCTTATTACCCCACTACTTATTTAGGTGCAAAAACTAAGGATCAGAGAGGTTAAGCAACTAGTCCAAGGTCTATCAGCTCTTAATTCACAGAGCCAGGTTCAGACTCAATCCATGCATTTTAGGGAATCCACTTCCACATTATTTTGTGGAAGAAATGATTATAGGTTGGTATAGTGGATCCAATCAGGAATAAGAGTCCTGTAAAATTGGCCATCAGATTGAATGATCCATCACTAGAAAGGAAAAGAGTAATTTTTCTTTAAGTTTTTTTTTATTTATTTGTGCATACAAGAACTAGGGTGTGGCCAGAGGTGCAGGGGGTGAGATGATTCCCCAGAGACAGAGCAGAGAGCAAAACAGGCAGATCTACTGGAATACATTGCTGAGGGGAGCAGTGGGTGAGACAGGAGAGCTCTGCTGTGACATGTTGGTTAGCTCCTTGCCTGGGATCAAACTCATGTTGCAGAGGCTATTGATAGTTTGATAGTGCTGAGACTTTAACCCCTGGGCCACCAGGGAGAACATTTTTTTTAAAAAGGGATACTGTGTAACATCTGTTCTCACATATTTCTGTAACCAAGTATTGAGAATTCAACTTTAGGAGAACAAATTTCCCACCTTGGTCATCTACTTGGATTGTATTTCCTGTAACTTGGGAAAATTTACAGATGTGCTGCAAAATTGAAACAGTTGAATAATAGTGAGTCTAAACCCTTGCCATGCAAAGAGTCGTTCTTCCCCTGAGTGCTTCTCAGAAATGGAGATTCTCAGGCCCTTCCCCAGACCTACTGAATGAGTATCTGCATTTTCACAGGATTCCCAGGTGGTTCATGTGCACATGGAATTTGAGGAGCATTCTGCTCCAAATTACCTTTTCCTGGCATTCTCCTTCCCACCTTAAATAGTGTTCTATGAAGATCAAGCAACAAAAGTAAATCATGGTGTGGACTCAAAAAGATACATTTTACATCAACTCATATTGCTATCTTTTCAACTGTACATGTTTCTGCTTTATCTAATAACTCTGATAAACTCTAGATTTTTAGAGACCTATGACCTTACAAAAGCAAGAAGAATGTTAAGGGGAGGGGGAGTCAGTGGGAAGGAAAAAGGAGGGTGCTGTGGTTTTCCAGTGGCACAAACCAATCATGCAAAACCCTTCATGTGTTATTGAATTTCTACATGGGTCAGGAACAAAGCCCTTTACCTGATGTGCCCCTTGGGTGGTCCAGATTTTGAACAATGGCCCCTCCCATCTGGAACTCTTTGCGATTTTGCAAACATTTCAATGACTCTGATGAAAGCAATGGAACAACAGCTGGTGAATAATCTCATTTTATATTAATAGAGCAGCGTTGACCCATCCGGGTCTCTTTACCAAACAGAACATCCTTTCTATCCAGAGCAATGAAAGGAAAACACAGTGGTTCTACATTCCAGCTCAAGTAGTGATACTGTGAAACAGTGGTCAGAGTCTTCTTCTTGTAGACAGAACTCTTTGGACTCTTTCAACTGCAAATCAAGTTAAGTAAAGGTAGAGACTATCTGCATGACTCATCACACATTACTTATGCTATGACATATACACAAAGTAAGAAGAGTCTTCTCTCAACCTAGACTCGGTCTTCCTTATATGAAGCTGTGACAGTGAGATAGACATGTCAAAGTTAGGTGACAATCCTGAATGATAAATCTGGGCTATTTTTAATACCATGGCTAGCTGGTGGTTTAATATTAGTGGAGTCAAGTAAAACAACGTGACAACATCACCAGTTAATCAGAACTTGTGCCTCAGTCAGTAGCATTTTTAATACTGTAGAAAATTACAAAGGAAATAAAGCATAATATGTGATTTCAACACACTTTATTTTTTTTAATTTTTTAAAAAAGATTTTATTTATTCATACAGAACTGGGGTACAGGCCAGAGATGTGGAGGGTGAGAGGATTCACCAGAGACAGAGCAGGGAGAAGAGCATGCGGATCTATGAAGTACACTGCTGAGGGGAGCAGCGGGCGGGTCAGGAGAGATCTGCCGCGCCATGTGGATCT
>NW_004567111.1:52759770-52760803 GCF_000260355.1 Condylura cristata | reverse complement strand
TGGATTTACTGAACAGAAGAGGCGAGATAAGAGAGGTCTGCTGCACCAAATGTGGGTTAGATTCCGGCTGCATAATGAACTCAGGCCATAGTAGTGGTAGTACTGAAACGTAACCCCTAGGCCATCATGAAGGCTGCCAATTTTTTATAACATTACTTCCTAACCTCTTCTTTCGTTTGAGTCAAGGACTTAGCGATGGCTAATAATATATATCAATTAGCTGTGCCACAAACTATTTAGTCAAGTGTACTGTGGATGTCTCTGTGAGGGTATTTTTAGATGAGATTAAGATTTAAATTAGTGGGGCCCTCCCTGGTGGCGCAACAGGTTAAAGTACAGCACTATGAAGCTACGGCTGCCACTGCAACACGAATTCGATCCTGGGCCTGGGATCACATGTTATGGCAAACCTTTCCTGTCTCGCCCACTGCTCCCTTCAGCAGTGTGTTTCACTACATCTGCCTGTTCTGCTCCCCACATTATCTCTAGTGAATCCTCTTATGCCCACCCCCCCGCCACAATTCTGGCCTGTACCCCGATTCTGTATGCATAAGTAAATCCTTTAAAAAACAAGGTTTAAATTAGTGACTTTGACTAAAACAGATTCTCCTCCATGAAATGGGTGGGCCTCATTCAACCAAGAAGGCCTGGAAAGAACAGACTGATCAAGCCAAAATAAGAGGCACTTCTGCAGTCTGACAGCCTTTGGACTGGAACTGCCATATCACCTGGTCCTTGGTCTCCAGTCTGCCAGCCCAGCCTACAGATTTTGGACTTGCATGAACTAATGTCTTAAAATAAATTGTGCGTGTGTGTATGTGTGTGTCCTATTGGTTCTGTTTCTCTGGAGAAGCCTGAGCAACACAGACCTCACAGACATTTTGGGAGTTTTTACTGGGAATATTTATTAAATGTATTCCATGTACCAAGCTATGGACCTGTTTCCAGAAAACTGTATAAATGAATATAAATTTTTTCAATGGTTTCCAGGGAATCATCAAACCCTTGAAGCACACCCCTCCTTCCAAAAAAA
>NW_004567111.1:52749053-52759155 GCF_000260355.1 Condylura cristata | reverse complement strand
AATGTGAGTGAGTGTAGTACCTGTTACCTCTAGTCAGATACAGGCACCTTTTTGTGCTCTTTCTCCCTTTGCAGCAGATCCAGTGAGCCAGGTAGACAGTGGAGGAAGAGACAGATACCCTAGAGGGAAGGAGCCTGAAAAAACAAGATTCTCCCCCCAGTCTCACACTGGACTGTGATAGAAGCAACAAATAAACAATTATTTTGCTAAATCACTGAGATCTGCAAGAAGATATGATATACATCTACAATGGAATACTACTCAGCAATCAAAAAAGATAAACTCATGCCATTCACAGCAACATGGATGGAACTGAAAAGCATTATGCTCAGTGAAATAAGTCAGAAGGAAAAAGAAAAATATCGAATGTTTTCACTTATAGGAGGAATATAGGGAAACAAAATAAGACATGGGGGGGGGAAGTGTATTGTTATTACAATACAAAACAAAACAGACAATTATAAACCAGAGATATCCTACAGGGGAGTGGAGCAGAGAGGGATGGGAAGGAGAGAGGAATGTGGGGGACTATGTTGATGATAGGTGGATGAAGTGGGGGAAGGGGAAGTATACATTGTTTTAAATTGAACAATAATGTAAATAGATATATAAATTAATGAAAAATAAGAAAACAAGGGGAAATTTTTAAAAAATCACTGAGATCTGGGCTGTGTCAACCTACCCATTCCATATGACTAGTATATATGGGAATTTATCGTTAGGATAAAGATAGTAGTAGAAATATTGGAAAAGTACCAGCTAAGAAAAGCTAATATGATTTACATGTTTACTACTCATTGACTTTAGCAGAGACTAAAAGCAGGATCCTAAGGAAAGAGGCCTGGTTTGAACTAACAGGTCCATACTCAGAAGTGGCATGAGACCAGGCTCCTGGTGGGGCTGCATCTACTAACAGCCTGGGGGGCATTCACACAAGCTCTGTAGCTCCCTGGCATTGTCCACTGCACAGCCTGTCCAGTGCAACCCTGCTGCTGAGGGTGACAAGCAGAACAAACGGGAAGAAGAGACAGGAGGTAGCTGGTGGTTTCATCCTCCAGACCGTCTCTGGACCTCATCATTGCTTAGATACCTGAAAAGTCTACCCATATTTTAATTAATCAACAAAACAGACAGACATATATAAAAAGAAATAAAGATATATTTCTTTTTGTCCAAGAAATATATCTTCCTTGAAAAAATTTCTGTAGACACTATTGTAAATTATTGGTTGTTAAAGAAGAAACTGTCTAACAGGCAATCTATTTGTTCAAACTGCTGTTAGAAAATAAAGATTATTGTTGCCATTTGTTGCAGAAAACATTTCATTATGATTGTTGTGTATGTGAGTGCCCCCTCATCACAGTTTTGGCTTTTTGTTTGTTTGTTTTTTACAAGCTCTATTATGGAACATTTCAAGCAGACCAAAAAAAAAAAAAATGTTTACTAAACACCACCAACCTTCCACAATTATCAACATATGGAAATTTCATTTTTTCTATGCCCCCATTCCACCTCATTGGATTATTTTGAGATAAATCTTGGACTCCACATCACATCATTTCATTTGCACATATTTTGGTAATAATTCTCTAAAATGAGGACTTTTAAAAATCATAATCATGTGTCATTATCATACTTAAAAGATTCCTTATCAAATATTCACCGTGTCGAAATTTCCTCATAATTTTTTATACAAGTATCTAAACATGGTCCACATGTTGCATACAGTTAATATATCTTCTAGATTTCTTTTAATTTGTAGGCTCCCCTGCCTTCTTTTGTTTTTATTTTTTTCTATAGGTTATCCCACAAACTATATTTTGCTGATTGCATTCCTGCAGTGACATTCAACATATTTCCCTAAGCCCTGCATTTCCTGGGAAATGTTGGTTAGATCTGGAGCTTTCATTAACTCAGCTTCCACTGTTTGACAAAGAGATTTCATCGATGGTGCTGTGAATTTTTTATTGAATATCGGGAGCACATGTCTGTTTGTCTCCTCTCTCTTATTATGTTAAGACTGACCAGTGAACTCAGGCATGAGCCAGTCATTTATAAGTTCTTCATATACCTTACCCTTGACAGTGCTCTCCAATAGCTACCAAAGAGCATTGCTTAGTTCTACTTTTCTCATTAGACTGCAGAAGCATGGCATTCTAATTCTATTATTCCTCCATCATCATTGGCAGGAATGCTTCTAAAAAAGAACTTTTCCTCAACAACAATGCAACTATTCTGAGATACAGTTCATATAGAAAAGACAAATGCTTGATTTGTTCCTTTTTTAAACCAGTTTTCAGAGTAATGAATTGGTTCCCTAGCAACCTGTAAAGGTGACCTATGCATTCTTTTTCCTGGTATAATTATAAATGTGTGGATTTTAACATATTTGATGTATTTCAATCCATTTCAGATGCTCAAATTATTCCATCTTTAAATGTTGAGAGTCTCTTTACATTGGCTCCTAACCTAAGTGTTTTGGACAAAACCCACATATCTTGGAATGCTGTCTAGTGTGATAAAACATCTATTTCTTGTCCCAGCTCTGGAATCAGTGAAGAATCTCTCCTTCCCTTTATTGACAAATTGAATTGAGAGGTCATGATCTGGGTGGAAGGGGAATTTATTGCTCCTGGGAAAGCCACCAGTTAATAGATATTTTCACTGACCAGACTAGACTGGCCTCCTTTCTGATCTCATCTTATACTGCTCTCATTCACCCCATTCCAGCCACACCCTCTCCTCGCTTACTGACATCACTAAAAAAACAGCAGACAGTTGTTCTAAGCCCTGTGTCCTCGCCTTGCTGTTCCCTATGATTGTCACACACTTCCCTGAACACCTACTGATTCACTTCTCGTATTCTCCAGGTGTTTATTCAAATGTCACTTGCTTGTGAAGATATCCCTGGACAGCCTACCCAGGGATGAACCTGGGAACACCCGCCTCCAGTATTCACTAGCCCTCTTCCCTGCCTTTGTTTTAGAACATTGGCCTCAAATACTATGTAACTTACTTGATAATATGTTCTCCCACTAGTTTGTCAATTCCAAGAGGATAAAGTCTTCTGTCTATTTTGCTCATAATCTATCCTGGGCAGGGTTTGGCACAGGGTATGTTTTCAGTATATATTATCTAGAAAAATGAATTACAGGGGAATAATGCAACTGTCACTTACCTAAACTTGGCTAGTATTTCAAGTATTAAACTCTTAGCAAACACTCATATTGTCCAAAAGTTAGAGGCTCGGGGGCAAGTAATACTGCCCCTCCCCCACCATTACTTCACTATCAAGTCTATGAGATTAAACGCAGTGACACATTTGTGAACCTCATAGTCACTGTAAGATCACTGGGCTTTTGAGTCCTCCCTGGTGGCACAAAGGGTTGAAGCGCAGCACTGCGAAGCTAGCCACAGCTGCTTAAGGTGAGTGCAATCCAGAGCTGGATCCAGGGGCCAAGGAGGCTACCCACAGGGCACAGCAGACCTCCCCTGACCCACCGCGGCTGCTCCCCTCAGCAGTGTACTTCATCGATCTGCCTGTTCTGCTTCCTACTCTGTCTCTTTCTTGTGAATCTTCTCATAGCCCCTGAACATATGCCCTGTACCCCAGTTCCGGATGCATAAATAAATAAATCTTAAAATACAGAAGATTGCTGGGTTTTAGTCTGAACAAAATGGGCTTAGAATGAAAGACATGAGGCAAGGGACATCTCTGGGGTTACATTATTTTTTATTTTGTTTTCCTAACCAAAACCAAAATTTTTTCAGTGGAGTTGTCATTTGTTGAAATGGAATAAAATGAGAGAAGCAGATTTTGAGGTGGGTATCATGTTGTTTGGTGGCATGTTGGTTTTGAGGAGCCAGCGAGATATTGGAAAGGTGAAGTAGTCAATCAGAAGTGTTTCAAGTTCAGAGGAGACAATCTCCCTGGACAGATAAATGTAAGGGTCACCAACATAGGGATGGCCTTAAAGACTGTGAAAGGACAGGAGAAGAGCTGAAATAGAAATCAGGTTTGAGGATTGTTCTTTGAGTCTTAGAGATATTTAACGGGCAAGGAGACAAGGAGTGAGAAAGGAGGTTGAGAAGCTGTGGCAACAGCCCTTGGAGAGAGTGTTGTCCTGGGAGTGTTCTGACAAGGAGGGTGAAGGAGTGGGCAGCTACTGCAGGGCTGCTGATGGGTCTGTAAGATGCCCGGGGTCAAGCACAGTAAGTAGCCAGCCCTAGGATGTAGATGAAACCAACGCACATATACAGAGCACACTTGCCACGCTAATTTATAGACTAGTATATAATTATAATTTATGAATCAATAAATCAGACCAGTTTTACTGGGTGTCTTTTACTGGATGTGGGGGTTAACAGTGTGGCTGCATTTTGATTTGCAGCCTGGTCTTTCCATTATTCTGTGCAGCACTGGGGCCATCTCAGACTTTGGAAAACCAGAGCATTCCCTTTAGTGGGAATTAGAGAAAGGCTTTTCTTTCCTGGGCAACACCACTCCAGGTAGATCCCGTCTTCTAGGAGCTGGTGGGAGAGGAGGGCAGCTTCAGAGCTAACTGGCAACAAAGTGAGATAGAATGGGCCTATATGATAGTATCTGGGTCTTTAACACCTGATCTGGCATCTACCTGCATTTAGTATCATCCACTCCTTTGCTGTCAGCCTTCATACCTTGGAGCCCTGTCCCTCCCATCTTTATTTAATCCCACTTTTCCCTAGCCCTAGACAGCCTCACAGTTCCCATTAGAGAAGAGAAGGTCAACAGCTTAAAGGAAATCCGTGACAATGTTGATACAGGTAAAGATTAAAACAAAGCTCTGCTTTAGCAGTACACATCTAATTCTCATCCAGACAACTCCTGTTATTTCCCTTGGCTCGAAACTAAGAGAGGGGAGATGATAAGCAGGGAACTCTGACCCCTGGCCTAGACCATACTCTTTTGCCAGAGCTGTTTCCTTGATTCTCCTGTAATCAAATAATAGTGTGACTATATGTTTTCTCATCAAGGTTGTTCTTAAAGTACTTATGAATCTACTGCAAGATGGTGGAACATATTATGTGACGTCAAAGTTTAGTAAGAATCATCAGTCCAAACTGGTCTATATATAAAATGCAACAAGTTCTGACAACAAAGGCCTTTACACAGCTTTACCTGACCAGGTGGACTTCTCAATACATTAGGTGGCAAACAGGTTATTTACACTGTTACCATTTATGTAAAAAAAAAAACAAACTCAAAAATACAAATCATTTTTGAAATTTTAACAAAATGGTATGGTGTTTGCAGGGAAACATTTCCTTCTATAGACACTTTTGCAATTTTTAGAATATATGTCATTTATTTAAAAATGAAAAAGAAGCACTATTACCTAATTATCTAATTATGGGTTTCTAAGAAGGATTTATAGATGGGAGTTGAAGAAGGGATTGCTTTAGAAGGATGCATTTATCTCCTAAGAAGTTTTGTTGGAGGGATTTAGAAAAAAAGGGGAGAGGAAAGGGTGTCAACAGACACCCAGAGACAATTGCACTTGAAGGAACTTGTGAAGTACTTAAGTTGCCTGACACTTAGCAGATTATACCCTAGCTGTGATAACATTATGTGATGTGAAAAATGGGCTTGTTTAGAAAACCCAGGGCAGTTTACTTCAGGTTCTGGAGATTGTCCAAGGAGTCTCCTCTCCAGCCTCACAAGGTTGTATCAACTCCAAGTACATCTTCGACAATAAGGGTTTGTTTTTTCCTGGTGGGATGGGGAAAAAAGCACAACAGTTCCAAGTCCATGCCACAGAGAGGAGAGAGTGGGGGTGCTCAGGATCCTGGGCTCTGCCAACACCTCATCTCTAGTATTTCCCATTTTGGTGGGGAGTATGGAGTAGAACAAACTTGTTTTATTCTCAGAGAAATATATTGGGACTGACCGCTGACCCATTGACTAATTTGTTTTTCAAAAATTTATTTATTTATGCATATATAAGAACTGGGGTACAGGCCAGAGGTGCAGGGGCAGTGAGAGGACTCACCAGAGACAGAGTGGGGGAGATTGGTGAAATACACTGCTGAGGGGAGCAGTGGGCAAGACAGGAGAGGTCTGCTGTGCCATGTGGGTCAGCTCTCTGGCCAGGGATCATGCATAAGCAGGTGAGGCTGGCTTCTTAGTGCTGCGCTTTAACCCATTTTGCCACCAGGGAGGGCCCCCGCACAGCCTAATTTCTAATTCCAAATTCCTAAATTGCAATTTAGTTCAAAGATTTAGGATTTAAGTCATATTCTGGAAAACAGCCTTCCTTTAGCTATTGCTGTTTGGTTGTTCACATTAGAACCACATCAAAACCAAGCTCGTCACTGACTTAAATGGAGTTATGAATGGAGAAAGAGGTAAAGAGAAAAGGAGAGCAAGATATTCATTAGTTAAAGATAAACCACTGATCACTCTGACTTGCAGAAAGAATAAAGCTAGTTTCTGTTTCAACAGTTAAATCAGACTCCCCCACCCCAGGGCCCTCTAACTCATCTCTCTATTTTATCTTCATGCCAATCTCGCAGTTGTCATTAGGAAACTTTTGAAGAATAACTTTAAAGGGTAGATCATCATCTTGCCCTCTCTTCCTCTTTTTACTAAATGATGTATCTCCAACTTCTTCCTCAAACTCTGGAGCCTCTTCATTTCTTATGAGTCATTTGTCAAGACTATTATTATATGACTTAGTTTCCAAATGTAAATAAACATTCTTGCAAATTTGTTTACCCCTTAATATTTTTTATAGGGCTGTCTATGTACAAATAGGTGTGTCAGATAACTTAAATAACAACTTCAAAGTATTATCCTCCCTATGTTTTCTTGCATAAGTAGGAGTCAAAGCCTTTAGGGAAAAAACACAAACACACTGAAGGTAGAATTTTAGACAACAAACACTGGTTGAGAAAAGACTGTGGATTATTAATAACCTCAATTTCCTTGAGATTATACAATCTTCTATTGTGAGGGCCTGGAAAGAAGGCAATGGCTCTAGAGTGTGGTGTGCCCATTACACAATCCTGTGGGGGAGTCGCCCAAGGCAAAGACCTCCTCGTTAACGTAAAATCCATTGGTTGTTCAGTTTATAAATACTAATATTCAGTATTATGTTCTTGATTTCTCCCAAGTGTAAGAAAGAAATACATGACTTAAAGTTCACATTCTATCTCTGTCTCTGATTACTAAGGGACTGACCTATATCCTTTTTTTTTTTTAATGTAAACTTTCTTTTCTTTTTTTTTAAAGATTTATTTATTTGTGCATACAGAACTGGGGTAAAAGCCAGAGGTGCAGGGGCGGTGAGAGGATTCACCAGAGACAGAATGGGGAGCAAAACAGGCAGATTGATGAAGTACACTGCTGAGGGAAGCAGCAGGCGGGTCAGGAGAGGTCTGCTGTGTCATGTGGACCTCCTCCCTGGCCCGGGATTGAACTCATGCTGAAGCAGCTGTAGCCAACTTTGTAGTGCTGCATCTCAACCCGTTGTGTCACCAGGGAGGGCCCCCGTTTTCATGTCCTTTAAAAGAATGACTAGAGGTGGGATTGCTGGAGACTATGTTGTATTTAGTCTTGGGCTTCTCTTGACCATGACAGTTTCTCAGGCTTTCTTTGTATTGTATGATCATGATGGATTAAGAAGAATTAGTCAATTCTGAGAGGTACCCCAGGACCCAAATTTGCATGCTCTAAATGGGTTCTGGTATCCACCACAAATTCCATAGGATTAGTGTGCATGGGGAGAAGGGAAGGGCAATCGTTTCCCAATAAAACACCCAAAGTAACCCATCCCCTTGCGGCTAAGTACCCAGCCAAGCATGGTTGGCCCAAAGTGGGCTTGAAAACTTGCCATAGTCAAAAAGAACTATAGAATAAGGCCTTAGGGGCCAGGGACGTCTGAGATGAAAGGATCAATTTCAAAGTATAAATCAAAACAAAGGCTGCCTCTGTCAGCCTCCCATATCTCTCACCATGCTTTTCTATACATCTCTAATCCATGTGTCTCCTTCCATGTTCCCCAAGTCCCGGTGTAAGTCCAGAGCTGGAGAGCACAGGACTTCATGTGTCTCTTCTCCATGTGCTTCTGCTGCATGTGCTCATGCAAGTCTCTGGCCATGCTTGTCTCTGGCCATGTAGCCCCACCTCCATTAGTTGAGCAGGGAACATGAAACCTCTCCTGTTGATTGAGATCCCTTTCAGTAACAGTATGTCCATCTGTCCATCTGTGATTTATCTTTTTTTTTTTCTTCTCAGTTGACTGATTATGGGATTTTGAAGGAAAAGTGCTATTCTTATCATAACATGTCAAGGGTATATATCCTGTTAATATAATTTATCATTGGGATGTTAAAAGTGACCACCCAGTTGGGTAATATTTGTCAGATTTCTCCACTCAAAAGTTCCTTTCCATGGCCCTCCCTGGTGGCACAGTGGGTTAAAGCACTGCACAAAGAAGCTTAAGCCACTTCCGCATGAGTTCGATTCCCACCTGCCCCCTGAGGAGACCACATGGCGTGGCAGACCTCTCCTGACCTGCCCGCTGCTCCCCTCAGCAGTGTACTTCATCGATCTGCCTGTTCTGCACCCCACTCTGTCTCTGGTGAATCCTCTCACCCTCCGCATCTCTGGCCTGTACCCCAGTTCTGTATGAATAAATAAATAAATCTTTAAAAAAAAAAGTTCCTTTCCACACTATACACTGGGAGAAAGTGAACTCAGCCCACATGCAAGAGTAAGGAGTTATTCTCCATCTCCCAGAGAGCTGAGTTTCTACATTAATTCTACAATTAATTGGAATTTTCCACATGGGAGATTTGTCAAACCCTCCTTTTATTTTTATTCAGTCATTTATGTCAGTATAGATGTACAGGATAGCCCTACTATATTTATTTATTTGTTACTTAAATTCCACTTTTGATTATTGGGAGCTCTTCTATTTGGCTCATTTGTCCCTTTGACATACCTTCATCATGGTGCTGTTTCTCTTATTTGTTTAGAACTTTACTTTCTGACCCTATAGGATGCTCATCCTGCGAAATTCCTCCCTTCGCCCTCGGCTCAACCAATTTTCCAAGGAGCCCTGTTCCTTTTATCGGAACTTAGTATTAGAAACCAAGGTGTAGGCACTCAGTGTTCATCGCTACTGAGGTGATGTTGTTGCTTCCAGCCCTCACTGACAGAACAAGGACATATCTAGCTGTATGCTAATTGGGGTAGCTCCTTCAACTTTACAAACTTAAAAAACTGAAACAATTTAGATTTCTCTGGTCACTCAGTCTCAGTCTCTTCTGCTTTCTATTCACAGGCCTGTTTCTTTGTGTTCAGGCCAGTCTGTCCTGCATTCCTTTCCCTGCCCATTTTACTCTCTGCTGAAGGGAGCTGATCTCTGCCACTGCATTGCTTAGTTTCCTTGGTCAGCAGCTCCTGTCTGGGTGTCTTGCCAACAGCCGTGCCAGGTGGTACCTCTAGCAGCAGAGGCTGCCCCTCTACTGCTCCAGCTCCTGTTGGACAGGCCCACTGGGATTCTTTCATCTTCTCTGCCCTTCCTCCTACCTGCCCAACAGCATCAGTAACTTCTGACTGTGCTCTCCCTGCCCCTGCTGGGTTCTCCAGTTTTTTCTAACTCTTTTGTACCCATTTTGCTGAATACATTTCCTCCAATTAAAATATTCAGTAGTTTCTGCTTTCCTGATTGGAACCTGAGACAAGGCTTGCATGTAGTTTATTTAGAAATGACCTTAAAGAATTGGAGTCAATTCTGTGTAAAAATAGAGGGTGGAAGAATAAATCCAAACCTGTCTTATCAAGTCTGTGGGCAACTGGGGTTTGGCTCCATTTGGGATTTTGTTGCTGGAGGAAAATGAACCTCAGAATGGTTGACTGCCTCCAACTGCTCAAGGGTTGCCCAAAGAGGGGTGACTTCCTAGAGCTTCCAGGCCTCATACATATCCAAATGACCCAGTCAATCTCCACAGGCATTGGCATTGAGGTGGCAGCAGAGCTGGGGTGTACCTGTCTGACCAGTTGCCATATCCGTGACTGGAGTTAAAAGAAAAACCCAGCAGGGCCCTCCCTGGTGGC
>NW_004567111.1:52746817-52747920 GCF_000260355.1 Condylura cristata | reverse complement strand
CCCAGATAGAACTCACACTGAAAGGAGCAGCAGGGGAAAGGGGAAACAGGCGTAGCTTTGCAGTGCTGCACTCCAACCTGCTGTGCCACCAAGAAGGGCCCACAAACACATTCTTTACCATAAGTATTTTAGCAAATTCTATTTTCTCTAACAAATATATATAGTTTCAAGATTATAAGTCCTTAGAAAGAACTATGGAAATGAAATACTGACTATGACATGGCTACTCTTTTAAGTCATCATAAACCCACTATGTAATGGCCAGCTACAGAGAAAATGCACATTTAACTTAAGTATTATAGGGAGTAGTATATAAATATTCATACCTCAATAAAGGTAACACAGGGCAGTTATGAAAGTTAGTATTATTGTAACAATATTTTGTAACTTCCTTTTTGTATATTGTGTGCTTTGAGAGACTATTATAATTTTTATTTATTTTTTTAAGACTAATTTTAGTTACTTATGCACACAAGAACTGGGGTGTAAGCCAGAGGTATGTGTGTGTTTGGGGGGGGTGGTTTGAGAAGATTCACCAGGGACTGAGTGGGGAGCAGAACAGGCAGACTGACAGAAATACACTAGTGAGAGGAGCAGGGACAAGACAGGAGAGGTCTGTGCCATGTGGGTCCACTCTTTGGCTGGGGGTTCCAATGCACGCCACAATGGCTGGCGATAGATTAATAGTGCTGAGACTTTACCCCTGCACCAACAGGGAGGCCTAAGACTAATATACTTTTGAAAACAATGATTAGTTTTAAAACTAGAATTATTATGACTTTGGTGTCTAGTTCTTCATTTTATTTTCTATATAAGAAACTTAATGCATTTAAAAGAATGTTTATATTTTGGGGCACAATATATATAAAAGACCTTCCTGATGACCAGGAGTTAATCTCAGGACTATGACCACTACGGCCTGTGTTTGATCCCAGGCCAGGAAGCTGATCCACATATGTCACAGCAGACCTGTTTGCCCTGCTGCTCTTTTCAGCAGTATATTTTAGTCAATCCACTTGTTCTGTTCCCCTCTCTTTCTCTGGAGAATCCTCTTATTCCCTGTACCTCTGACTCACACCCCAGTTCTATGAAAAAAAAAAAAA
>NW_004567111.1:52743298-52745807 GCF_000260355.1 Condylura cristata | reverse complement strand
AAAAAAAAAAGTAAAAAGTATAATAAGAAAAAAGAGAAATATTCCAAACCTGTACTTGCCCCCTAATCACAAATGGTGACAGTGAGAGACTGTCCCATCGGAGACTGAGGAGAGAAAACCTCACACAGGGGTATGTCAGCCTAGGGTCTGGGTGGAGATAAGCAGAATTTATTGGTTTTGTGGCTTGTGTTTAAAAGTCAGGAGTTTTAGGGCCACCCCTGGTGGAGCACAGCAAAGCCCTGGAGATGATCCACATGGCACAGCAGACCACTCATGTCTCTCCCGCTGCTCCCCTCAGCAGTGTACTTCATCAATCTGCCTGTTCTGTTCTTGTGAATCCTTTCACCTCTCCTGCACCTCTGGCCTGCACCCCAGTTCTGTATGCATAAATAAATAAATCTTTTTTTAAAAAAAGTCAGGAGTTTTACCAGCAAAATCAAATTTCTGGCTTCTTGAGAAAAACTTAGGTCTGTAATCTTAAATGAATATGACAGAAGTGGTAGCCCTACAAACCCATCCAACTTTCCTCTCAGGGAAAGCTTCTATCCCACAGCCCGCCCATCATTCCTGTTCTGACTGGCTTTAGTGGGCACTGGAGTTACAGATTGAAGGATGTGTCCTAGGGCCTGGGGAGGTCCTAGACCAGATCAAAGACCAGAACCCATGTGTGCACCTTAATCCATCTTCCCTACCCTCGTCTCTCTCTGTCTCTGTCTCTCTCTCTGCCCCTCCAGCTCCCCCCCTTCACACTTGCCTCCTAAATTCCACCCAGAATGAAGTTTTTAGTTTCTCTCACTTGGTCCCCTCTCAGGCTTTGCTCTAGCTGTTTTCCCCCTGACACACGGTCCTCCACCCTCAGCCAGCCACTATGTCAGTTCTAGGCATCCTGCAGGTCACCTTCTATAAGAGGCCTCCTGGGCTTCATACCTGTGTCCAATGACTATATTAGTAGAAACAGACTCAATAAAATGTAAAAGGGAGAAAGACTAAAGTAAGTAATCCCTCCTCCCACCCTCATCTACCATATTCAACAACTGGCTTCAACAACTACTAATTTATAGCCAATCTTATTTCCTCTATATCTCCACCAACTTAACTATACCATCAGACTATTTTTAAAGCAAATCCAAGACTGCTGTCTGTCTGACCTCGTTTTACTCACATTTTTGCCCACATCTCTGCAGTGGAGGCTGGTGGTTCATGCAGTTGCATCACCCCATGGCTTGACTGGGGGTTGGAGGGTCTGCAGTGGTCTTAATTCCCTGTCTGTTGTTGTCCTGGTGCTGGCTTTCAGCTGGGCGCTCTCTCTCTCTCTGTTGCCTCTTACCATTTAATAGTTTAATTCCGGCTTCTTTACTTGGTGACAGCAGCATTTTAAGAGGACAAAAGTGGAAACTATAAAAACCCGTAAGATCTGGGCTTCAGAAACCACATGGCATCATTTTCTCCTCACTCTTTTGGCTAAAAACAAATCACCAGCTCAGCCCAGGTCCTAGGGGTGGGAAAGGGATAACAGTGAGTCTACCACAGTCTCTACAAGATACAGACTGTTTTTGCAACAGAATCAAAATTCCTTTATCAAACTAAACAAAATGCATTATTTTTATGTAATAATTTATTATTGATTTATAACTTCAAAATTATTTTTTAAAATCCTGTTAATACACTATCACAGTGTTTTGCTAGGGAGTTTTGCTTTGTTTTTGGTAGATATTCTTAATGGGATTTGAACATGAATAGAAACACTGTCATCACCAAGATTGTAATGTGTCTAACTGGATCCTTGAAAAAGAAACTTTTGAAAAATTAAAATGTTACATGATTATAAGAATAAGGAGCCTCTTCTGAGAAATTCTGTATTTACTTCACTGTGATTTGCTCTCTAATTTGCCACATAATAATGCAAATGGATTAATAAAATATTTATTCATGTTGCAGTTTCTGAGAGTTTAGAGAGATGGAGAGAAATGAACTCAGGTTAAATCCCTGACCTTCTCAACAATGATCCTAAATCTGCCTTTGTGATAAGCCCCAGCAGCTGCAGACCACAGTAGCTGCCAGTCCCACAAATCCCAAATGCCAGGAAGTTGGCCAGAGGCAGACTCTGTCCAGCTAACCAGGCTCCCTCCAATGTCACTTTACTAATGATTGAGGTCATGAGTATATAATTGATCTTATCAACAGCAAAAAGACTTTTAGAAGAGGGATTAAAAACTCACAAGAAGCAGAGAATCTACAAAAAGTAAAGTCTTAGGAAATCTTCCCCCTATATAACAGGCTGGAAGTCAGCAAGTGGATACAGATGGCATCAGGTTGAAGTTGCAGTGATGGGAAGAGGAAGCGTTACCTATGACAGCTGCTTGAACTCTCAATAAAGTTGAGGCTGCTTGAGGACCATAAGGGTTCAGAAGTTTTTTTTTGCTTGTTTTGCTTTTAAGATTTATTTATTTGTGCATACAGAACTGGGGTACAGGCCAGAGGCTCAGGGGCGGTGAGAGGCTTCACCAGA
>NW_004567111.1:52723375-52742804 GCF_000260355.1 Condylura cristata | reverse complement strand
CTTCTTAATGCTGTGCTTTAACCCGCTGCGCCACCAGGGAGGGCCAGGTTCAGAAGTTTTTAAGGAGGAAAAAAATATTGAAAAAGATGAATTTCTGTGATACAAAAACTAAACCACTTGACAGTGTTTCCTAGCTTCTAAGGTGAAAATGAATCACATGGGGACTTTGCTACAATGCAGATTCTGATTCTGCATGGGCCTGAGTTTGTGTATTTTGCAGTAACCCCCCATGCTGATGGCTCAGCACCACCTGTAAAGTAGGAAAGAGCAAAGCAGGGTGAATGCAGGTTTGTGGGCTCAATTTGAGTGAGAACTTTTATCTCAGGCAGTGTTTTCCTTTGTCTGCTTGTATACAGAGATGTAGTCAAGGGATCATTTGATTTAATCAACGAAGGAGTTAGTGGTGTTTATTAGGAAATATTTTCAATGAAGTACCATTTAACCTAAGCTAAGTCAGGAAGAAAGTGAAAAACAGAGGTAAGATAGATGATGAAAAAAATAAGGTCAGTGGATCATGAGCCTTGATGAGGTCAAAGAATTGTGGTGATGGGAGTTTTAAAGGCACTAACTAGAAGAAGAGAGATAGAATTAGGAAGTCAGAGATTCAACTGAGATTTAAAGGTAATGACAATGTCAAGCATATGACTTCAGAGTGGGACGTTAAAATCAGTTGAGGTGAGGAGGTCAAGGAAGAGGGAACCAAAGTGTTGGATGAATCATTCCCCAAACAGTGACAGGAGAAGTTGGTGAAGATGACAATAGTGAGCTTGGTACTCAAGTCTGTGAGGAACAAGAAGTGACAATGAGATTGGAAGATGAGGGCAACCAGGAGGGTGGCAGGTTTTTGACAGATGGCATAAACTGCAAAGGAATTTTGTGCTAGCACTCTGCCAGGTGCTGGGGATTCAAGACAGACTCTGTCCCTCTCTTAAGTATAAGGGGATGCCATGAAAGGCTTTAGGCAAGTTCTATAGACTGAATATTTGGGTCCCCCTCCTGCAAATTCATTTGTGAAATCCTAACTTTCTATATGATGGTATTAGGACATGGGATTAGATCACAAGACCCAGACTCTCACAGTGGGATTAGTGCCCTCGTAAAAGATAGCCCAGAGATTCCCTTCTTACCACTTCTACCATATGTGGATACAGTTGTCTGAGAATCAGGAGGGATGCGCTCACCAGACATTCACTCTGCTGGCACCTTGATGTTGTACTTCTCAAACTTGAGAACTGTTGTTTATAAGCTATCCATTCTACAGTATCGTGCTATGGATGTTGGAATAGAATATGAAAGCAAGGAAGTTACACAATCCAAATGATATTTTACAAAGACTTCTCTCACTGCTTTGTAGTGAGAGGGTTGAGGGGGGTGTAGTTTGGAGGCCATAGGAGGCTAGTAGAGTTATTTAGACCAGAGGCTGTCAAGGGCTGGATCCCAGATCAGCAGTATCAGCTGTACTGAGAACTTGTTAAAAGTGCACATCCCCAGGCCCTTGATGTAGACCTACTGAATCTCTCCCCATGACTACATGCAACTTAAAGTTGGACAAAAGAGAATGGTGGTCTTAATTAGGGTAGTTGAGAGAAAAGGGGAGTGGAAGGACAAGTCAATACGATATGTGATTGGGGAGTGGAGATATGAAGTTTCCAGACCAAGGAGAAGGACAGGTAGGTGACAGAGCACCATGATGGAAAGGATAGAGCCAACTTGCAGGGCAAGGTCAAAGGTTAGATCTGTTCTTGGTACAGGGAAAATATATTCTGGAAAAAAATGGCTGAAAGTAAAGTTGTGTGAAAGAATTACATTCTATAGTAGTTTCCAGCAGCTTCAAAGAAGCTGCACTGGTCACTGATTTTTAGTGTGAAATTGTGATCCCATGACATGGTTAGTTAGTCTGTTAATATTTCACTCGGAGGACCATGCAGCTCAGTATCCAGTGAGTCAGGTCCCTGGGTTTAAATCACTTCATAGCAAGTCATTTCATCTCCTGTCTCCTCAATGTGGACAACATCTCAATGTGAATACCATACCTGTCCTAAATGTCCCAAGGGGCCACTCTTAGTTAAATGAGCCAAAGCCGATAAAACATCATTGATGTTTCCAAATCATTTTACAAACATAAGATCTAAATATTTTCAAAATTATTGTAATGATTCTAGAGTCAGAAATAACTGCAGTTTCAGGTCAGTAAGCTGCCCACCTCCTGTGATAGAAAGGCAGTGGAAGATGACCAATCTCTTCAAATAGATTTTTTGTTCGGGTCATGACCTGCAATTCACCCTAAAAGGCTATTCCTTTGGCCAGACTCTATGCCCTGGCACAATGCAAGTATGCCTGGGAAGGTAACACTCTTCACACACACTCAAAATATTTTGCCATTGCAAAGGGTTCTATGCTGAGAGCTGATCTTACTGTCCTTGTTTAAAGATTTTTTTAAAAAAAGAGTTTTAAGGCTGGCCCTCCCTGGTGGCACAGTGAGTTAAAGCACAGCACTAAGAAGCTAAAGCCACCTCCTTATGAGTTCGAACCCCCCTGCCCGGAAGGTGATCCACAGGGCGTGGCAGACCTCTCCTGACGCCCGCGGCTCCCCTCACTAGTGTACTTCGACTATCTGCCTGTTCTGCTCCCCACTCTGTCTCTGGTGAAGCCTCTCACCGTCCCTGAGCCTCTGGCCTGTACCCCAGTTCTGTATGCACAAGTAAATAAATCTTTTTTTTTTTTAAAGAGTTTTAAGGCTATAGCAGCTGACATTAGCCCATGTTTCTTGTTTAGCAAACACAGAAGCCAAATCACAGACTGAGAGTTGGTAAGTGCAATAGAGAGAACCAGAATCCCGACCTCTCAGCTGTCCCTCTAATTACTCCAATCCTCTTTAAATGCTACAAAACCAAACAAGCATTCCAGAAAAAGATGGTATCTTTTGCATGATCATCGCCTTCATTAAAAAGAAAATAAAATTATGAATATGCTCTGGGTGCCAGTTGTCCCATGGGCGCTGCTCTGCTGGACCACAAATACCCTGTGGGCAGGCTCGTGACAGATACACCTGTCAGTGGCTCCACGTTGTGGTCTCTGGTCAATTGGCAAGACAGATGACTCCTGGAGGCCTGAGAGCCTCTCTCTCCTTCTCGGCACTCCTGGGAGAGACAGAGTCCAAACTTGGGTTCTGGAGACAGCGCGCCCCCTAGAGACGGACCTCGGAACAAGGGTTGCTTGCTGAATAAAAAGCGTTGGAGGCGCTCTAGGCCAATGCACAGGATGGAAGGAGCTAGCCAGAAAGATCAGTTTTTCACTTCGTTTTCTAGAGTCGTAGGACAGATCCTGTCCTTATTTTCCATGATCCTTGTCTGCCAGAATGACCACAGTTACTAGTCCAAGTAAGAAAGGCTCAGACTCAACTAATGCTTACTGAAGTCCTGCGTTCCTGTCCCTGGACTGGGTGTTTTTACTTTTCTTATCTCCTTTAAGCTTCTCAGCAACCCTGTGAGGAAAGGTTTATCTTCTTCTTCATCTTTTAATTTACATAAAGTAACATAAGTACTCTAAGGAAGTTATTTACACACAGTTGAAACATGGTCACATCAGAATTTTATTAGTCTGCTAGGGCTGCCATAACAAAAGGGTCAAAAATTGGTTGGTTTGAACAACAAAAATGTGCTGGGTCACAGTTAAGGGTGCTGGGAGTCTGAAATAAGGTGTTGGTAGGATTGGTTCCTCCTGAGAGAAGTAAGGGAAACATCTGTTCCAGCTCTTTCTCCTTGGTTTATAAATGGTCATCCTCATGTTCATGTGGTTTTCCTTATATGATATCTGCCTTCCATATTTCTAGGAATTAAATTGGATTAACTCCCTAAGGACCTTATTTTAACTTGATCTCCACTGTAAAGATCTTATCTCCAAAATAGAGTTCTGAGGCAGTGGGGGTTAGATTTCAACATAGGAATTTTGGGGGACATAATTCAACCCATAACATGACTTAACCCTGAATTCTTCATTCAAAGTCTGGTGCTTATCTATATATTTCAGCAGTGTTTCTCAAACTTGATTGTACATTGGGTTTATCCACTTTTTTTTTAATATATTTTTTTAAAGATTTATTTATTGGCACATACAAAGCTGGGGTACAGGCCAGAGGCTCAGGGGCAGCGAGAGGCTTCACCAGAGACAGAGTGGGGAGCAGAACAGGCAGATCGACGAAGTACACTGCTGAGGGGAGCAACGGGCAGGTCAGGAGAGGTCTGCCACGCCATGTGGTCACCTCCGGGGCAGGCGGGAATCGAACTCATGCGGAAGTGGCTTCAGCTTCTCAGTGTTGTGCTTTAACCAGCTACACCACCAGGGAGAGTCCGGGTTTATCCACTTTTTAATAAGAGAAAGCCTCAAAAAGAAGCTTAATTATAACATGTACATTTTAAAAATACATAGGAAAGAACTGAGGAAACTCAACAAAAATAAACAACCCCATCAGAAAATGGGCAGAAGAGCTAAAAAGACACTTCTCCAAAGAGGAAATGCAGATGGCCAGCAAGGATATGAAAAAATGTTCAACATCACTCATAATAAGGGAGATACAAATTAAAACCACAGTGAGATACCACCCAGTAAGAATGGCACATCTTCAAACAACTAGCAACAACAAATGTTGGCAAGGATGTGGAGAAAAAGGAACTCTCCTGCACCGCTGGTGGGAATGCAAACTAGTACAACCACTATGGAAAACTGTTTGGAGGTTCCTCAAACTGCTTAACATGGAGCTTCCCTATGACCTAGCAATCCCCTCTTAGGTATCTACCCAAAAGACACAAAAACCCTGATTGAAAAAAATACCTGTACCCCCACGTTTATTGCTGCTTTATGTACAGTTGGAAAAACATGGAAGCAGCCCAAATGCCCAAAAGTAGATGACTGGATAAAAAAGATGTGGTACATATATACAATGGAATATTACTCCGCAACCAAAAAAGAGAAACACATGTCTTTTGCAGCAACTTGGATGGAGCTGGAAAAGATCATGCTTAGTGAGATAAACCAGAAAGAGAAAGAAATGGATGGTTTCACTCATAGCAGGAGTATCATGGGCCAGGCAAGAAAATAATAAGAATAATGAACAGCCATATACCAGAGACATTTTGTGGGGGTGGAGTGGGGAATGGGATCAAAAAGGGGTGGGGGTGAGGGATGGGGAGGGAAGTGCACTGGACTATGGTGATGGCACATGGGTGATTCAGTGATGGGAAGCCCACAGGGATTACAATTGAGATAAAAACAAAAAAGTGTACAAAATGATGTAAAAATAAACTGTTATATTATTAAAAATAATAATTAAAAAATACATAGGAAAGACCCAGCATGACCAAATAGCTTGCCCATGTGACTTCAGATACCTCTTTAAAAAAATAATAAAAAAGATTTGTTTATTTATGCATACAGAACTGGGGTATAGACCAGAGAGCGGTACAATGTGGTAAGAGGATTTACTGGAGACAGAGTGGGGAGGAGAATAGGCAGATGTACTGAAATACATTGCTGAAGGGAGCAGTGGGAGAGACAAGAGAGGTCTGTTGAGCCATGTAGATCACCTTCATGGCGGAGGATCAAACTCACACCAAAGTGGTTGCAGCTAGCTTGCAGTGCTGTGCTTGAACCCATTAAGCCACCAGGGGGACCCAGACACCCCTTAAATAGCTTAGTTAAGGGAACTTTGGAGGGGTGGGGGAGAGAGAGAAGGTGATTTAGGGAGGTACAATAAACTAAGGCATGCAGATTACATTCTGTCTTGGAAAACTATGAAAAGATGTTGATGACCATGCTCTACTCACACTGATTATGATTTAATCGACACCCTGTGTCTGGACATTGGAATTTGAAAACTCCTATGAGGTCCTAGGTGCAAGCAAGGTTAGAACCATTAGTCTAGAGCACCTTTGCACCACTATTTCAAGGCTCTGCCTCAAAGGAGGCAGCGCTGTCTGTCTGCTTTACTACCAAGGAAAAGGTGGCTAAATCTGTCTTTATAATGCTCTAGTCATGGCCCTATTTCCTTTTTCCTTTTTTATCCCTTTAAGTATGTTTGTTTCTCATACCTGTCAGAATCAAGGATTAACACAGCACCTGGCACAGTAGGCTTTAATAAATGTCTGGAAAATGAGGGAAAAGAATCACAGAGGAGGAAATGCAAAGGCATAGGATATGGAATTGGGAAATTCCTGAAAAAGAGATATTTCTGGATATTTCTATTTGTATTAATATTCCTCAGGGACCCACTGAGGAATATTAATACAAATAGTGCCTGATGATGTAGAATCTGCCAGAGATTTGCCTCCCAGTATATCAAGCAAGGCATCCAATGAGATTTACAACTATTGACTCAATATTTGTGCTTGATGTGAGATTATGTTTCCCTTTCCACTCTGCAAATTACAGTTCAAGCAATTTTCCTAATGTTGAATATCCCTGAAAGACAAAGAGTGAAGTCCTGACTTCATTGTTTTGTGAGATGAAGAGTGAGTGACTGTGGCTTTCTTTTGCTCTAGTTCCTTTCCCTACTTTGGGTTTAATCCAACTCTACTCTCTAACTTCCAAAGAGCCAATTAAGACTGACCTTCTCCTATAGGCATGATGGGACAGAAGACCCAGGGGAAAATGTATTCCAGCATCAAAGAAACAACAGATTTTTTTTTTTTTATTCATACAGAACTTGGGTACAGGCCAGAGATGCCGAGGGTGAGAGGTTTCACCAGAGACAGAGTGGGGAGCAGAACAGGCAGACTGATGAAGTACACTGCTGAGGGGAGCAGCGGGCGGGTCAGGAGAGGTCTGCCGCGCCATGTGGTCACCTCCAGGGCAGGCGGGGATTGAACTCATGCGGAAGTGGCTTAAGCTTCTCAGTGCTGTGCTTTAACCTGCTGTGCCACCAGGGAGGGCCCTGAAACAACAGATTTGAGAAGTACAACTACTTGAAGTGAAGAATGAATTAGATTACAGAATCCAAATATATATATATGTGAATATATATACTAAAAATGGGGAATGAATAACTTAATATTGGCTTAATAACCATACCAAAAGATAAGAAAATATAAAAAAGAATAAGAAAATAAACCAATAAGAAATCTTAGTTATGAAAAGTGTAATAGTTAACATGAACACATCAAATGGATGCATATCAAAATAGATAAAGTTGTAGAACAAATTAGTGACTTAGAAGACCCAGTGGAGGAGATCTTTCAGAAGAAAGAAAGGATGGAGACATATAAAATACAAAGAAAAGTCTAGGTTATTTGGAAGATAGAAGTACTAATATGTTTGTGTTAAAGGTGCTAAGAAAAGAGAAAAACAAATGAACAGAGAAAATTTTTATTTAATTTGAGAAAATTGTAATTTAATTATAAAAACATGAAAGATTGGAAATTATATAAAGGAGAGATAAGAAAAAATCCACATCAGGATATTTTGTAGTGAAATTTCAAAAAATTCAAAAAAGTAAAAGATATCTAAAAGAGAAGAAAACAGAAAAAGAGAGACTACAAAAGAAAGGCAAAAGTCAAGTTGACATCATATTTTTCAACAGCAACAATTGCTTTAAAAAAATAGTGAAGTGGAATTTTCAAAGTACTGGAAGAATAAAAATTAGAACCAGCTTCTATCCTAATGCCCAGGCTGCCATTTCAATTCAAGGGTAGGATAAAAATAATCTCAGGCATTAAAGGGTTCAGAAAACTACACTGGGAAATGTTTTGGATGAAGGACTTAAATAAGGGAAGAGCAAATCTAGTAGATATTGAAAGAGATATGTAAAATAAAGATGATTAAGTACATTGGGAAAACTTGTTTAACTTAAAAAATAGCTATTGCTAAAGAATAAGAGGATACATATTCACAATAAGTTGGCATTAAAATTGTGGATAATAGGGACCTCCCTGGTGGCGCAGCGGGTTAAAGCACAGCACTGAGAAGCTAAAGACTTTCCGCATGAGTTCGATCCCCACCTGCCCTGGAGGTGACCACATGGCATGGCAGACCTCTCCTGACCCGCCCACCGCACCCCTCAGCAGTGTACTTTGTCTCTCGGCCTGCTCTGCTCCCCGCTCTGTTTCTGGTGAATCCTTTCACCACCCCTGCACCTCTAGCCTGTACCCCAGTTCTGTATGCATAAATAAATAAATCTTTACCAAAAAATTGTGGATAATAATATGATCTGTGTAGGAAAAGCAGAGCTGAAAAGATAAGAGTATAAAATGAAGTTTTGTTTTTATTGGAGATTAGATGTAGCTATTAATTTAAAGAAAGGATTAACAACAAATATTTCTAAATGGGACAGATTTAAATAAAAAATTAAGAAACAAGTTCAAATATATAAACAATTATAGTAAGTATATAAACTAAATTCATAAACAAATGAAAAAGAGTGACAAAATGGATTTTTTTTAAAAAAAAGAAAAACCTAAAGCATAGGGACATCAGAAAGGATGTAAATAAATAAATGGAGAAAGGTATATCTTCAAATAGTAATCAAAATAAAGTTGATTAATGTACAGTGATAATACATAAAACAGACTGAAAGACAACATCTAGAAGATATAGAACGTGTATGCACTTACTATAACAAAGGGATGTAATATTTAAGAAGCAAAATGATAGAAATGGGTAAATCCCTCAAAATGGGTATTTTCCATTTTCTTAATTATTGATAGGTTGAACATACATCTTCCTTCTCCAAATATATTTAATGCTTATTTTACAAAAAAGAGGTAGACCCAAACCTTGGGGTAGGTAATGACATTTTAAAGAAAACCTAGGAGGTTTCACTGGTGGTGCAAGGGGTTAAGTCTCAGCACTGTGAAGCTATCACAGTCACTGAAGCATGAGTTGGATTCCTGGCCAGGGCTGACCCACATGGAGCTACAGACCGCTCCTATCTCCCCGCTGCTCCCCTCAACAGTGGATTTCAATGGATCAGCCTGTTCTGCCCCCCACTTTATCTCTGGTGAATCCTCTCACCCTGTCCCCCTACCTCTGGCCTATACCCCAGCTCTTGTGTGCTTAAATAAAAAATAAAACTTAAAAAAAGAATAAAGGAAACCTAAAAATGTTTTCTTTTGTAAAAGAAAAAAATCGAGGGCCCTCCCTGGTGGAGCAGCAGGTTAAAGCACAGCAGTAAGAAGCTAAAGCCACATCAGCATGAGTTCAATCCCCGCCCTGGAGGTGACCCACATGGCGCAGCAGACCTCTCCTGACGCCCCCACTGCTCCCCTCAGCAGAGTATTTCATCAATCGGCCTGTTCTTCTCCCGACTCTGTCTCTGGTGAATCCTCTCACCATCCCTGCACCTCTGGCCTATACCCCAGTTCTGTATGTATAAATAAATAAATAAATCTTAAAAAAGAAAAGAAAAGAAAAAATTGATGTGTATTAAGAATTTTTGTTCATCAACGAGCCCCTAGAGAACATGAAGCTAAAAATAGAAGATATAAAAAATATATAAATTAGCAAAAGATTGATATCAATATATACAGATCCCTACACTTCAGTTTAAAAAAAAAAACACCTTAACCACCCAATAGAAAAATGTGCAAAAACATTAATGTAGTGACAGAAGAAACACCAATGTGACCAATAAACACATGGGAAATATAAATCAGGAGTGTAATGGCATAAACTTTTATACTCATTCAACTAGTAACAATTTTAAAAGTCTGATAATACCAAGTCTTAATGTTGGTATAAATGTAAATTTTATACATTTTGGAAAAATATTTTGGCATTTTCTCCTAAATTTGGACATTTATATACTATTAAGGGTTAAATTATGTCACTCAAAAACATATGCTGAAGTCCTGACTCAACATATTATAGAACCTTATTTGGACTTTGCAGATATAATTAACTAAGTTAAGATGAGATTATTCTGAGGTAAACTAAGCCTAAATCCAATTATGATTGATGTCCACGTAAGAAGAGACAGAGACAGAAACACACAGAGGATGTGAAGGTTGAACAGAGATTAGAGTGATACAAGCCTAAGACACAGGATGATGGGGATTGCCAGCCACTATCAGAAGCTAAGAGAAAAGCATAAGCATAAAACAGACCCCCCCAACCCCCCAATCCCCCCCAACCCCCCATCCTCCAACAGGAACCAGTCCTCATGGTGCCTTAATTTTGGATTTCTACAGTCCAGAATGATGAGAGAACAAATGTCTGTTGCTTTAAGCCACCCAGGGCGTGGTAATTTGTTATTGTAGCCCTACGAATGTAATATACACAGCCAGTGATCCAGTTATACTCCTAGATACAGACACAACAAAAATTATTTCATGTATTCTCCAAGTAATTATGTAAGAACGCTCACAGTATTTATGATCACAAGAGCAAAATCCTGCAGAGAACCCAAAAGGCTAGCCATGGAAGAGAAAATATATAAATTGTACTAAATCCACATAATCGGTTATTATTCAATAGTCAAAAATGAATAAATTATAGCAACACACCAAACTATGGATGAATCTTAGCAAAATAATATTAAACAAAATACCAAAAACTTATATAAAGCATAATATCCTTATTTAAAAGTTTTAAATGACTAGATAAAACCTCCTTCTCTTTAAAAAAAAAAAAGATTTATTTATGCTTACAGAACTGTGGTACAGGCTAGAGGTGTGGTAGGTGAGAAGATTCACCAGAGACAGAGTGGGGAGCAGAACAGGCAGACTGACAAAGTACACTGCTGATAAAGCCTCCCCTTTTTATGAATATAAATAGATGTAATTATTTTTCCTATTTATTTTATTTTTTAAAAAGATTTATTTATTTATGCATACAGAGCTTGGGTACAAGCCAGAGGTACAGGGGCAGTGAGAGGATTCACCAGAGACAGAGTGGGGCGCAGAACAGGCAGATCAATGAAGTACACTGCTGAGGGGAGCAGCCGGCAGTCAGTCAGGAGAGGAGAGGTCTGCCACGCCATGTGGGTCACCTCGGGGGTCGGAATCGAACTCACACTGAAGCAACTGCCACTCGCTTGCAGTGCTGCATCCTTACCCATTGTGCCACCAAGGAAGGCCCTATTTTTCCTATTTGTTTTTTAAAATTTTTTACATAATTCCATAATTCTTCATTTTTATACAATATATGCTTTATAATCTGGGGCACAGTCCTTGTGAAATTTCCACCACCGTTCACCCGTGTGTCCCTTGTGCTCTTCCATCTGTTTTGATCCTGCTTCTTCCTCTTCCCTCTGCAGAGTGTCTCCAGTTTATAGCTGCCTGTTGATTTTGATTTTTACTTTATTATAGTTACTTTTTTTCTGATCCCTTATTTGGATCCCCTGCATCCTTCCTATAAGTGAAACCATCCAGTTCTCTTCTTTTTCTTTTTGGTTTTAAACAGATGTAATTAAACTACATTAAAGGGGAGATAGGAAAATGTTTAACATGACATTTAGCATGATGGGCTATGGTTAGATATAGGTTATTATTGAGGTTTCAGTTTTTGTTTTAGATGATGAATTCACTGTTGCTTATATGGAACAATATTTATATTATATCTAGAGCAATATAATCACATCTACTACAAGAGGCCACTAAAGGATCACTGAAGAGAGTATGTCAAAAATAGTATAATGAAGGACTCTAATCTATTCCGTGTCCCTGAGACTACCTACTTCTTAAAAACCACTGGGCTTGCTCATATTGGTTTTGAGTCTACAAACTATTTTTTTTTTTTGAGTCTACAATTTTTTAACTCACTTTGTTGTCCATGAGGGTCTGCAAGTTGGAATCACTTTTCTTCAAGCCAACTCAGTGATTAGCAGTGTGGTTAACCAATCTAATCAAACATGCAGGTTTGACTTATTCAGGACATAGTGTATCAATTTAGTTAGAAAGCTCAGTTGATTAAAATAAAGGAATCCAGAGACTGAGAGTTCATTGAGATCAAGTGGAATTAGCTCAGTTGAAGGAAAAAAGAAAAAAAAAGAAATCAGTTCCTATATAAAGAAGGGTATAATTTCCTGGAACCCTCTTGGGGATGTAAAGATAACAAGTAACTTTGTCAGGAAGTGATAGCTAAAAAAATATGAAACCACAACCCTGAGAAAATAAACAGGGTTACAACCAGGATAAAAAAAAAAAAAAACAAGCAAACAACAAAACCAAAACCAGGTGGAAGAATGTAGGAAAATCCAGTCTTTATTGCCCATGGGTCAGAATGTAACATTTTGGCTGTTCTCAGTAAACAGTTCCTACCTGTTTTGAAATGATGGTGCTGCTTTTTCAGTATTAAAAACAGTGTAATTCAAGCACCTCAAGGACCCTATATTATGAAAGCAAAAGTCAAGGCAGAGTTAATATATGATGAATCTGTTTCATTTGACAATATGTAAAGGTTAAAATTTCCCTTTAAAGGCCTGGATGGTGTGTTGTTCAGAAGTTGTACTGACTCAGAGATCTGGGCAGCTTAAGGGGCACCCACACCCAGAGAAGAGGCTTACGACTCAAGGAGCTCTGAATTGTCATGGTGTGTATTTGCAAAACTTGAACACTTTAGTGATATGGTATGGGTCTTGAATTTCAATAGCTTGTACATTTATTTTTATGGTAAAGAAAGGATATGAAAATATTCCAGAGAATGTAGTGTAAGTATATTTTCCATATTTCTTCCCTCTTCTACCATAAAAATAAGAGGGCAAGAAAATTACTGAACAAATGATCTTTAGAAAATTTTGATTTTTTTTTTTTCATGCTTAGAAATTTTGCTATAACAAGGTAGCAGGATATAAAATCAACACACAAAAGTCAGAGGGTTTCCTATACATAAACAACCAATCAGAAGAAGCAGAAATAAAAAAAAATCCCCTTTTCAATTAAAACAAAAAGAATCAAATACTTGGGAGTCAACCTAACAAAAGAGGTAAAAGACCTCTACAAAGAAAATTACAAAACACTGTTAAAAGAAATACAAGAAGACACCATGAAATGGAAAGACATCCCCTGCTCATGGATCGGGAGAATTAACATCATCAAAATGGCCATCCTGCCAAAAGCAATATACAGATTTAATGCCATCCCAATAAAAATCTCAATGATATTCTTCAAAATGTTGATGAGATTCATATGGAACAACAAAAGACCTCAAATAGCCAAAACACTCATGTCTAAGGAAAAACAAAAGGGAGGCATTACAATCTCAATCTTCAAGCTATACTACAAAGCCATAATAATCAAAACTGCATGGTACTGGAACAAGAATAGACATACAGATCAGTGGATTCGAATAGAAAACCCAGTTGGTCAGACCAACTGCAACAAACCCATGCAAATGTTCCCTTCAGGTAATAACTGGAATCATGTTTGCTTTTCTTCATCAGATTGAGCCAAGTGCCAGTTATAATCAACAGAATAAATCGAGGACTTAAAAGACGCACCAGATATGTTCATTTGTTGACTCACAGGGCAGGCGTGGGATGCCATTGCTGGGAAATCTTCCCTTTCATGTATTTTCTCGAGCTGGGTCTTTAGTCAGAGCAGTGGTCTGGGGAGAGACAGTGAGGGCTGAACCATCTAAGAACACTGCAAAACTGTAGACCTTCTAGTCACTAGGAGTTCCATACCATTAGTAAAAATGACACGTTCTTCTTCATTCTAAACTGACACTTGCTGAGTCAACCACATGAAGATTATTTTTTCCTAAATAAGATGAAGCTGCTTGAATTTATTTGAGATTTATTGGTTTGATAATGAGCAGAGTTGAAGAGTATATACTAGCTCTTATTGTCCTAGCAGAGGTATGTTTTGAGTACCTTCAAATAGCAAGTGTGTAAAGGTACTAAAGTGTGTATATTCTTCCTTGTAGATGTGACAGACTCAACTCTGTCATTTTGAATCTTAGCTCTTATGAGCACCACATAACTGATAAAATGAATTTGGTTTCCATCCATCAAGACTATGACTTGGGCCCTCCCTGGTGGCACAACTGGTTAAAGCATAGCACTATAAATCTGTCCACAGCCACTGCAGCATGAATTCTACTCCCAGCCAGGGAGCTTACCCACATGGCATGGTAGAACTCTCCTGACCCACTCGCTGCTCCCCTCAGCAGTGTACTTCAGTACACTTGCTTGTTGTTCTCCCCACTCTGTTTCTGGTGAATCTTCTCACCCCCTGCACCTCTGGCCTGTACCCCAGAGATATGTGTGAATAAAGAAATAAATCTTGGGCCCTCCCTGGTGGCGCAGCAGGTTAAAGCACAGCACTGAGAATCTAAAGCCACTTCCACATCAGTTCAATTCCAGCCTGCCCGGGAGGTGACCACATGGCATGGCAGACCTCTCCTGACCCACCCGCTACTCCCCTCAGCAGTGTACTTCGTCAATCTGCCTGTTCTGTTCCCCACTCTGTCTCTGGTGAAACCTCTCACTGCCCCTGAGCCTCTGGCCTGTACCCCCGTTCTGTATGCACAAATAAATAAATCTTAAAAAAAATAAATAAATAAATCTTAAAAAAAAAAAAGTCCATGACTCTGAGAAAAAATAGTTGTATTGATTGAGGGAACACTTTCTTAGGGTTTTTCTATTTTCCCATGAAATACCTGGCTGAAAATCTTCCCTTTCACATATTTTCTTGAGCTGGTTCTTTAGTCAGAACAAAGACTGAGAAAAAATAAATTCCCATTGCAGTCCAGCTCATCCCCATTCACATGAATGTCAACTTTTGACTTTTGAAGGGTAAGTGTCACAAGTCTTTTTTTTTTTTTATCTTCTTGCAGTTTTCAGCCCATTCAACAAGTAGTGGATACTCAATAAATGTCAACTAATATTATAGCCTTATAAATAGAAAGAAAATGGAAGAAGTCAGAAACACCACTGTCCAGTTCCTTTACCCTTTATTTAGTTCATTGGATTTAATTGTCAAAAGAGAGAATTAGTCAATGGGGAAAAAAAACAAATATGGATTTAACAGAAACCTCCAGAATTATTCTGAAACAATGAGATAAAGACCACACTTAAGAGCATTTAAAGTTGGCCCTCCCTGCTGGCGCAGTGAGTTAGGGTGCAGCACTAAGTTAGCCCTAGCCACTTCTGTGCAAGTGACCTGTTTGGTGCAGCAAACCTCTCCTGTCTGGCCTGCTGCTCCCCTCGGCAGTGTACTTCTCAATGGTACAATGGGTTAAAGCATAGCACTATGGAGCTAGCGGCAGCCACTTTAGCACGAGTTCGATCCCCAGCCGGGGGGTGACCCACATGGCACATCAGATCTCTTCTGAACTGCCCTGCTCCCCTCAGTAGCATATTTCACTCAATCTGCCTGTTCTGCTCCCCACTCTGTCCCTGGTGAATCCTCTCACTGCCCCTGCACCGCTGGCCTATACCCCAGTTCTGTAGGCATAAATAAATAAGTCTTTAAAAAAATTATAATATCCTCATAACATATAAATGAGGTAGGCACTTCCTGAATTATAAACACAAATTTCTGAATATTTTCACAAATCAACTGCTAACCTACTTCTGCTGCCTTGCCACCAGCCTGTCTTGTTAAAAATATTCTTCGTGTTTTATGCATAGTGGGATAAAAATGAGAAGGAAGTTATAATCTTTCCCGAGAATACAGAAGGATGAAAACAGTATTCTTTTACTTTATTAAGCAATATGTACCACCTCTATCAAAGAAACTGCAGGAGAAGAGATGAAATAGTCTACTGTGTGGGTCAGATAGGCTGGGGATGGAGACTTATTTAGGACAGCTTCTGTCTTATTTGGTGAGGGGAGGAAGTGAGAACGGAAATCCCAAAGGAGATGAGACAGTCAGGATGTGAGAGGGACAACGTTCCAACAATAGCAAATCCTATGCACGGGTGTACATGTGTGTGTACAGGGCAGTAATACTGTAAAGTGTGTAAAGTGGGGGTAAAGTGGAGAGAGGTGAAGGTATGTGGGGTATGCTTGAGATGATGCATTGATTGATGCGAAGAGAAGGTACCGAAGGGTCTGAACTTGATGGAAGATTCCTGGGGATACTAGCATAAATCAGATATAAACGTCTGTCAAGGAGCAGAAAAAGGACAGTACAGGTTAGGGACAATATTGTGCAATCAAGAAAGGGGTCACAGGTAGAAAACATTGTTATACAAGGATTGAGATACTTTTGAAATGGATGCCCTTCCCTCCGAGGACCATCTCTAGAGAGTCTGAGGTGGTTAAAATGTGTTTGAAGAGTGTACTATACAACTGCCGGAGAAATAAAAAGGAGACACAAGATTATAAGAAAACTGAAATGAGATGAGATTCCTAAATATATGGAAAGTCTGAATATCTTAAAATGTCAATTCTTCTACTAATTTAGAATTTTAACGTAATGGTAATAAATGTTCCACAGAATATTTTTAACTTTAAACGTTTTTTTAAAGATTTATTTATTTATGCATACAGATCTAGGGTACAGACCAGAGGTTCATGGGCTGTGAGAGGATTCACCAGCGTTAGAGTGGGGAGCACAACAGGCAGATCAATGAAGTACACTGCTGAGGGGAGCAGCGGGCAAGACAGGAGAGTTCCGCGGAGCCATGTGGATAACCTCCCTGGCCGGGGATGGAACTAGCACTGAAGTGCTAGTTTGCAGTGCTGCGTCCTAATCCCTTGCGCCACCAGGGAGGCCCCTTAAACATTATTTTACAATGTTATCTTGAAAAACAAGCAAGTGAAAATAGTTATCAGAATCTAGGAAAAGAGTACAGAAAAGGTACAGAGCCCATAGACATGAAAACATGCTATAAAGGCAACAGTGATTAATTCAGTTAACTCTGACATAAAATTAAAACATGGGGTTAAACCTACAATTAATTAGAGAAACACCTTATAGGGTAATAGTTGACAAGAGTGAGTTAGCGTTCTCATGTTGCGACTTGGCCATATCAAATAGGGCAGTTTCGGCATCTATAAAATGGGGATACCTACCTCACAAGGTTATTCTGAATGTTAGATCAAATGCATGTAAAGTTCCTGCAACAGAGCTTGGCTCAATCAATTTTATCTTCTTGTGTAGTTCTTCTGAAATGCAGAGCAGTTACAGTATTTACATCAACAATAATTTCAGATGCTTCCCTTTGTGAATGCACTGGATAAGTATTTGCCAAGTATCACACAACTCTGTTTCTAAGATGAAATGTGATGAAATGTTTAGATGATGTTGTACACTCTATCTTTCCATTACCTGTTAAAGTTCTAAAATAAACAGACTTATTTCTGAAAGTGGTTGGTCCTTGAACCATTTTTGTATATCTTCTAAAAGTTCTGAACACCATGGGAAACTAAGTATAAATGAGGAAAAGGTAATACACAGTTCACCTCAAAATCACAAATGACCATTTTTTAAAAATTGACTAAACGTTTGTTTTCTTACATTGTTGTTCATTTGTGTTCAGTATTTGATTTCTCCCCCCAGGCGCAGTCACCATATATTTCCCACCACCACATCACCATAATCCCTTGTATTCTTCCCTCCCCTGTTTTGACCCTTCTCCCAGCCACTCCCTGCTTTATGCCTCAGATTTAGTTTGCCGCAAGTTATGTTTTGTTTTTCATTTTTTTTTGCCCTTTGGTTTCCTTATAGTCCTCGTATAAATGAAACCATCCAATATTTTTCTTTTTCCTTCTGACTTATTTCACTGAGCATAATCCCTTCCAACTCTAGGCATGTTGCTGCAAATGACATGAGTTTATCTTTTCTGATTGCTGAATTGTGTTCCATTGTGTGTATATACCACATCTTTTTGATCCAGTCATCTGTTTTGGAGCATTTGGGTTTCTTTCTTATAGCGCTACAAGAAACATAGGAGTGCAGGTTTCCTTCAGCATTATAGCTTTTGTGTCCTTTGGCTACATTCCTACCAGTGAAATCACTGGGTCACAAGGTAGATCCATTTTTAGTAATTTGAAGAAACTCCACACAGCTTTCCATAGTGGTTGGACTGGTTTCCATTCCTCCCAGCAGTGTAAGAGAGTTCCTTTTCTCCACATTCTTGCCAGTATTTGCTGTTGTCAATTTTTTAAATGTGGGCCATTCTCACTGGTGGGAGGTGGTATCTCATTGTGGTTTTCATTTGTATTTCCCTGATTATAAAAGAGGTTGAATTGATTTTTTTCATATGCCTATTGGCCATTTGCATTTTTTCTTTGGAGAAGTGTCCCTTCAGCTTTTTTGCCAATTTTTGACTGGGGTTTGCTTTGTTTTTATTGAATTGTGTAAGCACTTTGTAGATCTTTGATATCAGTCCCTTATCATTTGTATGGAGTGCAAATATTTTTTTCTCAATCTGTTTTGGTGTCTCTTCATTTTCCTTATTGTCTCTTCCTGTACAGAAAGAAGCTCTTTAGTATGATGTAGACCCAGCTGTTTATCTTTTATCCATTTTGAATTGCTTTTTGTGTATCGTGTGAGGTAGTAATGTACTTTCATTCTTTTGTATGTAGCAGTCCAGTTTTCCCAGCACTATTTATTGAAGAGACTTTCCTTGTTCCAGTGCACATTATTTGCCCCTTTGTCATAGATTAGTTCACCATATATGTGTGACTTTATTTCTGGGTCTTCAATTTGATTCCCTTAGTCTGTGTGTCTATTTTAGTTCCAGTTCTATGCTGTTTTAATTATTAGGGCTTTGTAATATTGTTTGAAGTTTGGGAGTGTAATACCTCCATTCTTCCTGTTTTTAGTCAGGAGAGCTTTGGCAAGTTGAGGTCTTTGTTATTCCATATGAATTTCATCAGCATTTGTTCTGTTTCCTTGAAGAATGACATTGAGATTTTTATTGGCATTGCATTGAATCTGTACATTGCTTTTGGTAGGATGACCATTTTGATAATGTGAAATCTTCCATTCTATAAGCAGGGAATATCCATTTCTTTTGTGTCTTTTTCTATTTCTTTTAACATGTTTTGTATTTTCTTTGTACAGGTCATTCACTGCCTTTGTTAGGTTTATTCCTAAGTATTTATTTGTGGTACAATTGTAAATGGGGTGGTTTCATTGATTTCTTCTTAAGAGGGCTACTAATTTTTCTGTGTTTATTTTGTAAGCAGCTACTTTAGTGAATTGGTTTATTGTTTTAATTAATTTTTCTGTGGAGTGTTTAGGGTTCTTTCTATATATCATCATAACATCTGCAAACAGTGATAGTTTTTCTTCTTCTTTCCCTATTTGGTGTCTTAATATGTTTTTCTTGTCCCTAATTTCTCTAGCTAGGACTTCCAGTATTACACTGAAGAGCAGTGGTGTGAGTGGATATCCTTGTTTTGTCCCAGTTCTTAAAGGGAAGGATTTCAGTTTTTCACTATTAAGAATGATCTTGGGGGGCCCTCCCTGGTGGCGCAGTGGGTTAAAGCACAGCACTGAGAATCTAAAGCCGCTTCCGCATGAGTTCGATTCCCGCCTGCCCT
>NW_004567111.1:52641474-52722379 GCF_000260355.1 Condylura cristata | reverse complement strand
GACCACATGGCGTGGCAGACCTCTCCTGACCCCCCCGCTGCTCCCCTCAGCAGTGTACTTCGTCCTTCTACCTGTTCTGCTCCCCACTCTGTCTCTGGTGAAGCCTTTCACCGCCTCTGAGCCTCTGGCCTGTACCCCAGTTCTGTATGTAAAAATAAATAAATCTTTAAACAAATAAAAATAAAAATAAAAATAAATAAACCTGGTGAGAATTTCAGTTTTTACTCATAAACCTAGTGAGAATTTCAGTTTACCTATTGAGCAAGCACACCATTCCTATATAACTTAGTTTTTGCTCTTTCTAGAATTAGTATTTTTTTTAAAAGATTTATTTATTTGTGCATACAGAACTGGGGGACAGGCCAGAGGCTCAGGGGCGGCGAGAGACTTCACCAGAGACAGAGTGGGGAGCAGAACAGGCAGATCGACGAAGTACACTGCTGAGGGGAGCAGCGGGGGGGTTAGGATAGGTCTGCCACACCATGTGGTCACCTCCGGGGCAGGTGGGAATCGAACTCATGCGGAAGTGGTTTTAGATTCTCAGTGCTGTGCTTTAACCCACTGCACCACCAGGGAGTGCCAGAATTAGTATTTTATTGTCAAATTCTAGTATTGATTTGGCATATCAACACCTCTCATTTACTTGTTTTCAATTTTTTAATGTTTTTAAAAATTATATATATATATTTATATTCTTCATTTTGTACATTTTTTCATCTGAGTTGTAATCTCCATGTACTTCCCACCACTTCACCCATGTGCCATCATCATATCCCCACGTGCTCTTCCCACCCCAATTTTGATCCTGTTCTCCTCTGCCTCCCCCGTAGACTATCTCTGGTTTATAGTTGTTAGTTGATGCTTTCTTTTACTTTTTTACAACGACTGTATATCTATCTGTTCATTTATTTATTTATCTAGCTATCTGTTTATTTATCTGTTTGTTTATTTATTTATTCCCTGATCCTTACACTCCTGCTATGAGTAAAACCATCTGGTATTTTTCTTTTTTCTTTCTGCCTTATTTCACTAAGTATGATCTTTTCCATTTCCATCCATGTTGCTGTAAATGGCATGAGTTTATCTTTTTTGATTGTTGAGTAAGATTACATTTTGTATATATACCACATCTTCTTGATCCAGTCATCTATTTTTTGGCATTTGGGTTGATTCCATATCTTCCCTATTGTAAACAGAGCAGCAATAAACATGGGTGTGCAGGTGTCCTTTTGAATTGATGTTTTTGTGTCATCTGGGTAGATATCTGGTGGTGAAATTGCTGGATAATAAGGAAGCTCCATTTTAGCAGTTGAGAAACCTCCACACAGCTTTCCATTGTGGTTGTACTCGTTTGCATCCCACCAGCAGTGTAGAAGAGTTCCTTTACACCACATCCTAGCCAACATTTATTGTTGTTAATATTTTTTTTAATATGTGCCATTCTCACTATTGTGAGGTGGTATTTCATTGTGGCTTTGATTTGCATCTCCCTCATTACAAGTGATGCTGAACATTTTTTCATATGCCATGTGTTGGCCATGTGTACTTCCTCTTGGAGAAGTGTCTTTTCAGCTCGTCTGCCCATTTTGGGGGGCATTTGGGGTTGTTCACTTTATACTTACTGAGTTTTATCAGTTCTTTGTATATCTTTGGTCCTTTATTATTTACATTACATACAAAAATTTTTTCTCAGTCATTGGGGTGTCTATTTGTTGTATGTAGTGTCTCTTTTGCTCTTCACTTTGATGTAGTCCTAGCTGTTTATTCTTTCCTTCACTATCCTTGTTTTGGGTGATAGATCTTTAAAGATGTTACTGAGGTGTATGTCATGTAGTGTTTCACCAATATATCCTTCTATCTACTTTTTGATTTCAGGTCTTATGTCTAGTTCTTTCGCAGTTTTGAGTTGGTTTTTGTGTATGGTGCGAGGTAGTAATCCAGCCTCATTTTTTTTGCACATAGCAGCCCAGCTTTCCCAGTGCCATTTGTTGAACAAAAAAATTTTTTTGTTGTTCCATTGCATATCCTTTGCTCCTTTGTCAAAAATTAGCTGTCCATAAAGCTGTGGATTTATATCTGGGTTTTCTATTCAATTCCATTGGTCTATATGTCTTGTTCCAGTACCATGCAGTCTTAATTATTATGGCTTTATAGTACTGTTTGAAGCCTGGGCATGTGATACCTCCATTCCCTCCTTTCTTATTCAGAAAAGTCTTGTCTATTCAAGGTTTTTTGAGGCTCCGTATGAATTTCATCAGCATTTTTCCTATTTCTTTGAAAAATGTCACTGAAATTTTTATAGGAATAGCATTGAATCTATAAATTTCTTTTGGTAGAATGGCCATTTTAACATGTTAGTTCTTCCAATCCATGAGCTAGGGATCTCTTTCCATTTCTCTGTGTCTTCTTCTATTTATTTTAATAATGTTTTATAATTTTCTTTGTAGAGGTCCTTCACCTCTTTGTTAGCATTATGATTTCTTTTGTTTCAATTATAAAGGGAATGGTTTTCTTGATTTCTTCCTCTTCAGAGTGATTGCTTGTGTATAGGAAGGCTATTGATGTTTGTATGTTGATTTTGTATCCTGCTACTTTACTAAATTGGTTTAATATTTTGTCCTTGTGTTAAGGGGAAGGATGTCCTAAAGGAACTCTGCAGTCTTGTGGACTCCACCCCCTACTCCGGCTTTCTGGATTCTACCCCTACCCCAGTGATTGAAAACTACAACTCCCAGCACTACCAGGGAGAGAACTGCGAGGACCCAAGGGCAGAGCTAAGCAGACATTCTGGGGCATTGGGGATAAATAGGGTGCCATTACGTCTTGCTCTCTCGCTCCGGAAATGGTTCTCAGGACCTGTGTGACTCGGGGCTTTCAGTTAGTTTGTTACCAGAGCTCCAAGTCAGCCCAGCCGGTAAGATATTCCAGCTGTTGTTTCCTTTTCTTTTCCCCTTTTGTAAATAAACCCATTTTGACTCTTTTGTGTGTGAATTTTAAGTGCACGGGTGAGGCCCCACAGACAGGCAGCCCAGTTCACACTGGGGTGCCCTGTAACACTTCTTTTCAATTTGACTTGTTTATAGAGACTTGTCAATAGTGTGAATGAATCAAAATTAGAATGGAGCTATTATATGACCCAGCAATTCCACTCCTAGGGATCTACCCAAAGGACACAAAAATATTAATTTAAAAGGATACTTACATCCCTGTTTTATTGCAACATTATTTATAATAGGTAAGATGTGGAAACAACCCAAATGCCCAAAAATAGATGACTGAATCAAGAAGATGTGGTCTATACCATGGAATATTATTTAGCAAACGAAAAAGATAAAATAATGTCTTTCACAGCGACATGGATGGATCTGGAAGGGATCATGCTCAGTGAAATAAGCCAGGAAGAAAAGAAAATATCAGATGGTTTCACTTAGAGGATGAATAGAGAAATGTTAGGGAGAAATGATGTACTGAAGGACCTCTGCAGATACAGGTTTTGTGGACTCCACCTCCACTCCAGACATCAAGGCTACAACTCCCAGCAATATCAAAGGGAGGACTGCTAGGACTGGAGATGCCAGGAGTTGATTGGTAAAGTATTAAATATACATAATTACATTTTTGTCAACTGGGGACCCCATGGTAAATTTCCTGTAAATTGCTCTGATGATTATAATGCTAATGTCTGTAATTATTTGATTAACGCTATTTGAAATATTTCTCATAATGTTATAGGGCACCCCAGTGTGAACTGGGCCGCCTGTCTGTGGGGCCTCACCTGTGCACTTAAAATACTGTAGACACACACAAAAGGGTCAAAATGGGTTTATTTACAAAAGGGGAAAAGAAAAGGAAACAACTGGAATATCTTACCGGCTGGGCTGACTTAGAGCTCTGGTAACAAACTTAACTTAAAGCTCCAAGTCACATGGTCCTGAGAACCATTTCCTGAGCGAGACAGCGAGACGCAGTGGCACCTTATTTATCCCCCAATGCCCCCAGAATGTCTGCTTAGTTCTGCCCTTGGGTCCTTGCAGTTCTCTCCTTGGTAGTGCTGGGAGTTGCAGTTTTCAATCACTGGAGTTGGGGGTAGAGTCCAGAAAGCCGGAGTAGGGGGTGGAGTCCACAAGACTGCAGAGTTCCTTTAGGACATCCTTCCCCTTAACAATAACCACACTGAACTGGATCGCCAACAACATGGATTGATGGTGTGGCACGATGGAGGTATGGCACCTCTCAGACCTCGCATTCAATTGGCTTCTAACTGGTGGGGTGCAAAACAATGGGACTTATGGAAACTTCCTGCTGCAACTCATGGAACTTCAATAATAGAAGGGCAAATTTTCTAGCACTTCAAGACCTATGTCCCATTATCATTTTGTATATAATGGTAACTTTTATCTTCAAGCATGTGTATATTTCAAATATATAATAGCCATAGGATCTTTAACATTTAATCACACTATTACTGCAGTTACATGTACTAATTGTCGGTCATACTCCTGTTTAAATTCTTTAGCACCTTTTAATGCTTCTTATCCATCTGTACTTGTGTTACGTATATGGCTACCTGTTAAACTTACCTGTACCTGGGAAGAATCTCCTGCTAGGGGGATGTTATTTAGAGTTGTTGGACATTTAATGCATATAACTAAAAGATTTATTGGATGGTTGATTGTTACAATTTTCGGACTGATTAAGCCACTACGGCTACAGCAGCTGTTGCAGGACAGGCATTACACGCTGCCATACAGACTCATGATGTTGTTGCAATTTGGTCACATCATTCCAAACTGTTATGACAACAAATAAAGCTAAATAAAAATTGGAACAGAGGTGAAGAACTGCAACAAGCCATCCAATGGCTTGGTGATCAATTTATTGAAACACAGCGACAGCTAGTGTCACACTGTGATTGGAATATTACTACTTATTGTTACTCTTGTTCAATTTGATAATGTCTCTGTGCAATGGTACAAAATTCAGTATTACCTTGATAGTATTCATGGTAATCTGTCTTTAGATGTATAAGCTTTACAAAAACAAGTTTTGCGACATTTTCCTTATGAGCTTCCTACATCTTCTCTTCATAGCCTTGTCAAGAGCATTGCTGAAGCTCTTCAAGGCATGGATCATAGGTCCATGTTTCACAGTTTAACTCATAACATTGGTTCTGGTGGACTGCTGTAATTTTATGCTGCTTTGTATTTTGGTTAAGATACTCCTGCCTCAGACTACATATTGGGTGCGACCTCAATGTCACGCATCTCTTTGCACAATTGATAAACAGAAAAGGGGGAGATGTTGGTGTGATGCCTGCTTGACCTTGTTTGGAGTCTGGCAACTGTACAACTGGTGCATGCGAAAACGCATGCGTCTGAGGGAAAATCCTTGGAAACCAGGACTGTGAGCCAAGAACATAGACTGCAGCCAAGCATTTCAGTAAAGATAATCAAAGAGCCAATTAGGGAAAGAAATCCAGGTGTGTGTGTGTGTGTGTGTGTGTGTGCACGCGCGCGTGCGTATGAGGGAGCTGCCCAGTACTGCTTTGAGGAGGAGGTCCTGGAAAAAAGTAAAATGTATACAGAGCTTAATTAAAAAGATATGTGTTTGCTGAAGCTTGGGAACAAGAGGTATAAAATGGGATGCTTAAAAAATAAAGGTTCACTGCATGCTGGACATAGCAGTCCCCCATGTCTGATTTCCTTCACCGCAGCATTCCAAGTCCCAGACTCCTTCCTGGTGTTGTAGGAGTCAAACTCTTGGCAGTGGCACAAGTGCAGTCCCTGGCCAGGAAGTTGACCCACATCCCACAGCAGACCTCTCCTGTCTTGTCCCACTGCTCCCCTTCAGCAGTCTATTTCCATAATCTGCATGTTCTGCTCTCCACTGTCTCTGGTGAATCCTCTCACCCGACAATCATCTCCCACAACTACCACACCTCTAGACTACTCCCCAGTTTTTGTATGCATAAATGAATAAATCTTTAAAAAAATTTAGTTCAGCGTTACCAAGCAGAAACCGTATTTACAAGATTTCTGGGGTCGTACTCTAGACTGTGCCTTAGTGTCATGGCAGACTATCCCTCACAGCATTAGCTAATTACTACACACAGCAAATAACTTCCCTTATTTATTTGCACCCAAACAACCCACAGCCCTCACCCCTTTTTGGCTCTTATATATTCTAAGTCAGGACTTCACTGTCTAACCACCCCAGGCCCAGGTATCAGAAAAGAATGGGGTGGAGGGGCCCCTATACACCAGCACATTCCACAATTATTCATACTAGCCAATTTTAAGTATACTTACTCTGCTTTGCCATGGGAAACATGATAATGACTCATGCCTTTGCTTTCCCCTTATTTCTTCTGTCTCCTTACTGACCCTGATGCTTACCTGTCTGTGACTCTGAGAAGCAATATGCCTTCTCTTACGAATTGTAACTCTCTCTACAATGGCTGTACCTGGCCTATAGGCTCACCACACCTGAATGATAATAAAACCTACACTTGAAAACAGCTGTTAGAACAAGTCTAAGGAGCATTTCCTTTGCAAGATTACAATGTTAACGGTAAAAGAACAGTAAAGTTCCTGTCTTAAACTGATCAGCTCCCCTGTACCTTCCATTAATTCTGCATCTACCCATTATTTTCAAGGAATGAAGCATCGGGTATTTGAAACACAGCTATGGGTGTCTTTCCTGAAATAGAATTATGAGAATAACAACAGTGAATCTTTGTTTGTCTCTTCCCTATGATTAGCATTTCACAAAGTTATTTTGGTTTCAATACCCCAGGGGATTGAAATATTTTCTTTCAACCTTCCCAGTGTTCTCAAAGAGTCGTTCATTTGTGGATTAAGCAGATCTGCAGCAGCCTTCTTTGGTTTATGAGTGTCCTTTTGACAGTGCAGTGTCTACTAAGATAGGTCTAATCTACCCTGCTCTGGAGATCTGGTTTACACCGATCTCTGGCATGTCATCAAGTCTCTTGCAATGTATAAGTCACTGAAAAATGTGAGAAATAAATCATTGATTTTTCAGTCTGAAAAGTGTACCAGTGTGGATGAATCTTTGCAATAGGCAGAAATCAAGACACTCTTTAGATACAAATGTAGCTCTGTGTGTTACAATGAGACTGTTTTATATCATAACTAGCTATCATTGAAAAATTGAGCTTTGGGTATAGAGTGGATATATACTAGACCAATATTGTACTGGTTTCACCAGAGGCTTTATTTACATTTCTTCCAGTTCAATGTAATCTTTATTCACTTTATTTTTTTTTTAAAGATTTATTTATTTATTCATACAGAGCAGACCAGAGATGCGGAAGGTGAGAGGATTCACCCGGGACAGAGTGGGGAGCAGAACAGGCAGATCGACGAAGTACACTGCTGAGGAGAGCAGCAGGCAGGTCAGGAGAGTTCTGCCACGCCATGTTGATCTCCTCCAGGGCAGGCGGGAATCGAACTCATGCAGAAGTGCCTTTAGCTTCTTAGTGCAGTGCTTTAACCCGCTGCGCCACCAGGGAGGGCCCTATTCACTTTATTTTTTAGAATAGTTTATATTTACAGAAAAAATGAGACAACAGACAATGGTACAGAGTTCCCATATATCCCTCTCCCAGTTTCCCCTGTGCTAGCATCATACAGTAGTATAGTACAATTATTACAGTTAATGAATACTGATACTTGGTAAATAAAGTCTATAGTTTATCCACATTTCCTTAGTTTTTACCTGATGTCCACATTACATTTGTTTGTTATATTCCCTTATTCCCTTAGATTGATCCTCATTTTTGATGACCCTGACAGTACAAAGGAATACTGCTCAAGAATTTCATAGGATGCCCTTTATGGTAATTTGTCTTATGTTTTTCTCAAGATTAGACTGAAGTTATGGGGTTGGGGGAAGAATAGTTTAAAATAATTTTCCTAATAGGAATTAGATACCTACATATTAAAAACACAAAAAGACCATTTCACATTAATGCCATGGACTCAACACAATTAGTAATGTCCTTATTCTGGATGAACAAATAAAAAATAAGAATGAGAAAGGATTAAAAAAAAATAACCTAAGAGGTAGATAATATTAAAGATGTAAACAGTAGTCATTCTAAGTCAACTTTCCCAATTAAATAGGTTGTTATGAATCAAAATTGTTGACATAAAGTCAGACAAAATGTAAATATAGTTAGTTCAAGTGTACATATCTCCAGAGATAAAGTTTGAGATTTATATGTCAAGTTTGTTTTCAAAGCATATGGTCATGTTTTGGTCCACCAAATAAGCAATACAAGTATGCAGGATTTTCCTAACTACGCATCAAAAATAACCATCTTAAAGCCTCAAAGAATTTATAGTAGACAATCACAATTATCTCCTGAGTTGTGGTTCTCAAACCTTAGAGTATATCAGAATCATCTGAAGGGCTGTTCAGACAGATTTTTGGACAATGTTCCCCATGGTTCTGATTCATTTAGTGGGTAGGGGTTTAGGTCTAAGGTCCATTTCTAGCCAGTCCCCAGGTGATGCTGAGGCTACTGGTTTGAGAACCACACTATGAAAACCAATGTTTTAGAGTCAACAAGGAAGCTACGTTTACTAAAGTGCTTGTGAGATTAAGGTGTTTTATCTATTAACTACCTTGTTTAGCTATAGAATCTTGGCAAGCAAGTATGATTCTCCCCTTTTCATTTAAATGAGCAATAACATGGGTTCAGAGATACTTAGGAGATATGGGATAAGGTGGCAAAACTACAATTCAGATCACCATCAATTCTTTTTTTTTTTTTTTAAAGCAGATCACCATCAATTCTAACGCCTATTTTAAAAGTATAACATACTGCATCTTGTTGATAAAGGAGTGAAAAGGGCATGCTCATTTGAAATGTGTACAGAGATCATTTCAGAATAATAGATTGTTAACTTAAGGACAGTGATACTGAAAATTAGGCAAAAGCTCTAGGTCATGGAGAAGATTCAATTATCTCTGAACTTCTAAAACATCATGGGAAAAGTGAATTTATTATGTCATTAATAAAACAAAGAACGTGCTTACTAGAGTGCTGAATATTCCTTAATTACTATTATTTACTATTCCTTACAGAAAAACACAAATTTAAATAAAAATTCTTAAAAGAATAATCTCATTTACATTTAAACGTAAAGCATTATATGTATTAACTGCCAGTGTATACTACATTACTAATCAGCCATTACTTACTCATATATTGGAGTAACACAGCATAATGGTCTTCAACAAAATGGTCTGACAATTTCTAAAACATGTATCTCCTTCCAGAAAGCAAATCAAAAGCAATATCATATAAATAAAATAAGCACTTTAGAATTCAAGTGGTACATTTACAGTAAATTAGTCACCAAAAATGAAGTTTCCAGTAATATAACACTCTGTCACTTTGTTATACTATATACAAAAAGGACACTGGGACACCAAATTAGATTACAGATTTTAAAAAGTTAGAGGTCTAAACTTCAGAATAACCCAGTTCAACTCTGCATCTCTATCAAGTTTTTTATATAAGAAAGACTCCCTTTTAAATATCTATATACATATTTCCACTTAATACTGTTAATCAAACCCATTGTTTTTAAGTAAATGTTAAATAAACTGCCAAAAATGCTCATTTCATGTCACAAAACATCAGTATTTTAAAGCACAACTTCTGGTTGATATATTGAATACATTGGTTCCTTAAACACTAACAAGCATATTTTTAAGACTATTTTCATCGATAGGTCAGGTAAAGCTTTATTATATGGTAAACACTTTTAATAGTGCAGAAATACAAGTTTCCAAAAAAAAAAAATACATTCAGAAGATCTGCTGTTCAAATAATATTTTTTCAAAACCAGGTGGAGGAGTATGATAAAATTCACTGAACTGGCAATCCAAAATTGCACTGTCATCAACTGGGGAAAGAAACAGAAAGATAGCAAATCAGAAAGAATAAGAAGAATAAATGTCCAGGTTACAAAACATGATCTTAGTTAGTAGAACAGCTAAAAAAATAAACAAACCTGTCAAACATGTATTACTTTATTAAAAAAATAAATAAAAATAAAAACATTTTGTTGTAGACAAAAATAGATTATCTTCTAAAGTTGCAAAATAATCAAGTCCCATGTGCTCTTTATTTAGCATTCCCTAGTGGTAGTATATTACATAATTATAGAACCATATCAAAGTCAGAAAACTGACATTGACAAACAGTGTAAACTGCAAACCATATTCAACTTCCACATGTTTTTACCAGCATTTACCCATGAGAAATGAACACATATTCATACAAAGACTTGCATATGAATGTTCATAGTAGCTTTATTTGTAATGGTCTAAAAATGGAAACAACCTAAATATCCATTACCAAGCACAGGGAAAAAACAAACTATGATTTACACAATGACCTATATTACTTTGTGATAAAAATGAATATGAATCATATAAGTAAATAAAGCCAGACCAAAAAGGGCACAAATTTAAGAAATCTATCTATCTATAAAATACTGTAAAAATGCAAGATATCAGCAGTGATAAAAAGCAGAGTAGTGGCTGACTGAGGCTGGAGTAGAAAGAGGGTAAGGAAAAGGATTATAAAAGAAGAGGAGAAAACTTTTAGGTGTGACGAATATGTTCATTATCTTAACTGTGGTAATGACATGAGTATTTACTTTATAACTATTTGACTACTATATATATGCTTAATGTACAGTACTAAATATTTTCTACTTCATAGCAGATGAAGAAAAAAATTAAGTACTAGATTTGAAATTCATGAAGTCACAAAGTGATTTTAACAAAGATGGCTTCAGTGAAGTGGGGATAAAAGTAGTCAAAGTTACAGAACAAATGAATGATACAATAAAGACAGTGGTGTAGGGGTGTAGGTTATTCTGTAAAAAAAAAAAGTCACATTGATAAGGGTAATAAACACAGATTTAGTGTGGAATACAATGACTCAGAATTTCATAAGCATTAAAAAGAAGTTGATGACAAGATATATAAATGAAAAAACTCACAAAGTGAAGTACTGAAGTTGGGGGTTGGGGAGGTTGAATTCTAGTCTACAGACTGATTTATCTGAACAGAAAGGTACCACTTCCTATTAAGACTGGATGGAAAGGCAGCAAGATTAAAATTGGTCAGAAAAGATTAAGGGTAAGGAAAGGAAGTTTGAGTTCACTATTGACAACCTGGTTTCTTTTTAAAATAGAAAGTAGGGGCCCTCCCTGGTGACGCAGTGGGTTAAAGCACAGCACTAAGAAGCTAAAGCCACTGCAGCACAAATTTGATCCCCACCCCGGGAGGTGACCACATGGCGTGGCAGACCTCTCCTGACCAGCCTGCTGCTCCCTCAGCAGTGTGCTTCATTGATCTGCCTGTTCTGCTCCCCACTCTGTCTCTGGTGAAGCCTTTCATCACCCCTGCACCCCTGACCTGTACCCCAGTTCTGTATGCATAAATAAATCTTTTTCTTATAAAAATAGAGGGCAGGATAGAGAATTTAAGAAGCCCAGTGAAAATCTGAAATGTTAAGAGATATAAAAGATTACCAAAAAAACCCCTAAGAGCTTAGAGTATGCTGGAAGTCACCACTTTGTAATGAGATGTTTCTTTAGTGTCATACATTATTTTTCTCTTCATAGATTTAGTCTAAGTCAGAAAAAATGAATGAGACTGATCTATTACTAAAAATGAAATAGAGAGTAAGGGAAACAAAAGGTAAGGGAATATGAGTCTCATTTATATCTTTGATAATATCAGGATATTAACTTATTTGGCTTAATGAGAGTGATTTATAAATTTATGAGACATAGTTTACTATTTGTAATTATAACTTTACAATACTAAGAATACTGAAATCAAATAATTTGTAATAACTTCATTTGCTACACTTATTTGTACAACTCAGTCATTCTATTGATACTACTTTATTTCTCATGCTAAACTATTTCAAATATTCAGATTATTAAGATTTGGTAATTAAAGAATTGCTTCCAGAATGGCAAGAACACAAATATAAATCAAGTTTAAGAACAGGTACAAAGACACAGAAAGTAAAGCGACTGAAAGTAATTTTTAGGATGAATGGAAAAATAAACTAAAAAGTAAAATATAGGCTTTGGTTTTATTGTATCATATTAATACAGAGATTTATCAAATGCCTATATTTGCTATTTTATACTTTTCTGACACCCAAATAACCACTAACCCTGCTAGGTTTCCAGCAAATTAGTACAAAAAAGTTAATAATTAATTTTTATTATGTTAAAAATCTAAAAACTTATATAATTTAAAAAGTATTTTAGTTTTACTAAAATGATAGGCAGAGAAATCATACAATTGTTGACTTAAAGTTAATAACATAAAATGTTTATGAATAAGGTAGTATAATAAATGGCATTTCTTTACAATTACATTTCCGGTCATCTAATTCTATGACTAACAGAAAGAATCTTGTAAATTCAGTGAAGTTTTTTGATAAAAAACTTTTGACAAAAAAAGAAATAAAGGTCATATCATATTTAAGCATACCCAATATACTTAGCATGCTTTTTAAAATATGGGGAATAGGGCCCTCCCTGGTGACACAGCAGATTAAAGCACAGCACTAAGAAGCTAAAGCCACTTCAGCATGAGTTCAATCCCAACCCCAGAGGTGATCCACATGCCGCGGCAGACCTCTCCTGACCCACCTGCTGCTCCCTTCAGCAGTGTACTTCATTGATCTATCTGTTCTGCTCCCCACTCTGTTTCTGGTGAGTCCTCTCACTGCCCCCACACTTTTGGCCTGTACTCCAGTTCTGTATGCCCAAATAAATAAATCTTTAAAAAATATATATGTGGAAAAAACCTTCCTTAGTCCCGCAAAATGGTATTGTGATATCCTATTAAGTATGTTAACAACTTGTCCAGTCTTTTGAAAGACAGCTATAAAATTAATAAAAAATGCCAAGAAAGGCCCTCCCTGGAGGCGCAGCAGGTTAAAGCACAGCACTAAGAAGCTAAAGCCACTTCTGCATGAGTTCGATTCCCGCCTGTCCCGGAGGTAACCACATGGCATGGCAGACCTCTCCTGACCTGCCCGCTGCTCCCCTCAGCAGTGTACTTCGTACATCTGCCTGTTCTGCTCCCCGCTCTGTCTCTGGTGAAGCCTCTCGCCCCTAAGCCTCTGGCCTGTACCCCAGTTCTGTATGCACAAATAAATAAATCTTTTAAAAAAAATGCCAAAAAAAGTTTGAACATATCTAATAATATTTAAAAATACTCAGCTTACCATAAACAACTGGATACACTGTCCCTCGTATACCTGATGCTGGACAATGCATGTTTTTTCCATTCAAATATACATTTAATTCTACATGGTCATATGTAATACCCTAAAAAGAAAATATTGAAAAGGGTAAAAATGCAAATGTTTCATAAAATCATGCTCAGAAAACTGATTTGAAAACACAAAAACCTAACCAAAGGCTCACAATAGCTTTCAGTAAAGGTTTTCAATTTTAGACATTTCATTTTAACTCACTTAATACTCAAAACAACATAGGCATTATAATCATCCATATTTTACAGATGAGGTAGTTAAAGCATAAGATATTGAGTAATTTACCAAAGCATACACAGTTAATTGGCAGAATGGAGATTTAAACATATGCAATATGGTTTCAAATTAATTAATTAGCATGCCATATTACTTCTCTTAAAAATTTATGTAATAGTTACTCTTATGACAAAAACAGAGCACAGTGGAGATCTTTCAACAGAGAAATTACCACAGACCAGGAAGAAACTACTTCAAAGATTTTTGACTGTAGATACATTCTATCAATCTAAAACATATTTGGAGGTAGAGAGTGATACTCTACATAATCTAGTTTTAACTCCTTCACTTTCTAGTTAAGAAAGCAAGATTCAAAATAAATGAAGGTGTTAATTGCTTGAAAAATTCTCCTCAAATCTTAGCAAAGCCAGAGTTAGATGAAATAATGGTTTATTAATAGTCCAGGAATGTTGAGAAAGATAAACAGGTGGCATTTGTTTCCTTTCAGTTCATGCAGTTAAGAGTAGGTTACAGTTAAGAGTAAGCTGCCATTCAGGCACTCTTCATCACCTGTTGGCAGCCTACCCTATTGCAAGTATGTTTTAAACCCAAGCTCCAGCATGGCAGTAAAATCCCACTAGCAAAGAAAGTGAGCAAAGTTGTGAGAACCAACATCCCATCAGCAGGAGTTTAGTTCAAGTATCTTTTAACAATTTGTTCTTTAAAACATTTTTTTCCCGACATGGAATCAACCCAAATGCCCAAAAGTGGGATTAAAAAGATGTGGTACTGGGCCCTCCCTGGTGGCGCAGCAGGTTAAAGCACCACACTAAGAAGCTAAAAGCCACTTCTGCATGAGTTTGATTCCCGCCTACCCCAGAGGTGACCACATGGCGTGGCAGACCTCTCCTGACCCGCCCACTGCTCTCCTCAGCAGTGTATTCAGTACTTCTGCCTGTTCCTCTCCCCACTGTCTCTGGTGAATCTTCTCAGCCTCCCCATACCTCTGGTCTGTATCCCAGTTCTATATGTATAAGTAAATCTTAAAAAAAAAGTAAATAAATCAGTACATGGTCCATAGTGTTCGCTGCTGTTATTAATAGTGTACTATATTGAATGTTTACAATCTATATAATTAAAATGTACAGGAGCTAATTATACTTTTCAAACTAAAAGGAACATAAGCAAAACCTGTCTCATACATATACCTTCCTAGTGCTATAATAGGTCCTGCTGATAACTGTATGATTATTATATGAATATGATTGGATGTTAAAAGATTATTTTTCTTGATTTCTTCTCAGAGAATGGTTATCATTGAAATTCTACACATGACAATGTTTTACCTATCTTATAATCCATTCTACTTTTCCTAAGTTGCTTTCAGCAATTTGGTGAAATTTGTTTCCATGTGTTTCAACTAAGAAGATAAATGTGGCCAAGTAGCTCTTGATTCAAAATATATTCATATAAGTCCTCCTTTTATGAGAATGGTCATAAAGTTCAAAGTCTAATTTAATAATGCTGGCAGATTAAAAATGACATTTTAAAATCTGTCACTTTGTGGTATTAGCCACTTCAAAGAATGAATTAGGAAGGCGAGAATAACGCATGGTAGAAGTTCAGTATACTAACAATGAGACATTTGTTACTGAGCATCCTTTTCTTATGTTTGAATTTTACCCGTTAATGTAAACAGGCAGACAGCATCAACTTAACTTCAAGATTCTTTTTGCAAGAAATGACAAAACAATTAAGTATGTTCTATATCATGGACAGCGCAAAGATCTGCAAATATAGAACCAACTATTCAGAGCAAAGGTCAAGGAAAAGTAGATTTTAAAAATGGTTTATGTCTTTTCTTCTTTTGTGACTACCTTTTTTTTTAGCAAAATTGTTTAGTTACTTTAAACAATTTACCTATTAAAAACTAACTGGTGTTCGGCCCTCCCTGGTGGCGCAGCGGGTTAAAAAGCACAGCACTGAGAATCTAAAGCCGCTTCCGCATGAGTTCGATTCCCGCCTGCCCCGGAGGAGACCACATGGCGTGGCAGACCTCTCCTGACCCGCCCGCTGCTCCCCACAGTAGTGTACTTCGTCGATCTGCCTGTTCTGTTCCCCACTCTATCTCTGGTGAAGCCTCTCACCGCCCCTGAGCCTCTTGCCTGTACCCCAGTTCTGTATGCACAAATAAATAAATCTTAAAAAAAAAAAAAAAAAAAAACTAACTGGTGTTCATATTTTTTAAATTGCAAAATGAGAAAGACCATATAATAATTAAATAATTAAAGATCTTAATTTCCACATCTTTCTTCATTCTCTCCAAAATACTGTACATTTCTTTAATTCAACCTGGATATACCTTGTCTGTTACCTTACTATTAGAAATTCTCTTTCATTATTTAGATTCCCTTCAACTTGTACCAGAGCCAGGAAGCCAAGGTTGTTTATAAAGGGACCTTTGCTAAGTTCTCAAGCCAATAGCTAGGGTCCTCCCTGTTGGTGCAAAGGGTTAAAACACAGCACTATGAAGCTATCTGCAGCCACTAAAGCACAAATTTGATGCCCCACCTGGGAGGTGACCCACATGGCGTGGCAGACCTCTCCTGTCTTGCCCACTATTTCCCTCTGCAGTGTATTTCAATCTGCCTGTTCTGGTTCCCACTCTGTCTCTGGTGAATCCTCTCACCCTCTGCACCTCTAGCCTGTACCCCAGTTCTTGTAAGCATAAATAAATCGTTTAAAAAAAATAAGTCAATAGCTACTAGCCTGAACTCAGTATATAAGGTTCCTAAGTATACTGTGAGAGATAGTACTTGGAAAAAAACAAAAAGAGATCTTGAATTACATTTTCAGTAGGACTGCTGTGATAAAGACCTGAATATATCTAGTTGAAAATAAAAACAGAAGTCTTAATAATCTGTAACTCTTTCTATCCCCTGCTTTCCAAAAAATCTTTTCTACATAAAGCTTAAAATTACATAGAATGAAGAACATTACTGGTAAAATGCTGAAATTCTTTAACAGAAGTTCAAAACAAATTAAACAATCTCCAGTTATAAAAGTAACCAATATTTTCTAATGTAAGGATCAGCAGAATCAAGATTTCTCTGATGATAGGGAAGTAGGACATGTTAATCAACTACCTATCTTAATTCTAAACAGAAGTAAGAGGTCACCTTAATTTCTTGGTCAACAGCAGCTCTATAAGGATACAGGCAGTGAGGCCTCCCTAGTGGTGCAGGGTTGAAGTTTCATCCCTTTCAAGTTATTAGCAGCCACTGTGGCATAAGTTTGATTCCTGATCAGGGAGATAACTCGCATGGCACCCACTACTCCCTGCAGTAGTGAATTTCAGTAGATCCATCTGTTTTGCTCCTCACTCTTGTCTTTGGTAAATCCTATCACCCTCCATACCTCTGGCTACACCCCAATTCATAAGAAAAGGCAATTAGGAAAAAAAAAAAGAAGAAGAAAAGGCAATTAGGTAAGGCAGTAGAATACACACCAAGTGTTCTCTTTGGAAAATGTACTGCCTCATTAGATTCAATCCCAGTGCTCTGGAATTCAAACCACCAACTCCCAGTAAAATCATATGTATTAAAAGTAGTTTAAGTTTAATAAACTTACAGTGGAAAAAAACTGCACTAGAAAACTTACCACCACATCTCCCTCCTGTGGAAGGCTGTTTGCTGGCAGTCTATTTTTCTCCTCATTGTTATGGTACAGGGCTCCATCATTTCTCATCACCAGACTGTGCACGTCTCGGCCAAGAGGAATCTGATTCAAGTTAACTTTCTGAGTTGCGACACCAATACCCCAGATTCCTAAAAAACACAATATTAAATGCCCTTAAAATATGAAGACTATAAATGAGTTATTTTCAAAGAATATAAATTTTTTGAAAGTAGCATTTTATCACTAAAGTATTTTTTGTTAATCTTTTAAAAAAAAACCCTTCTTTTAAAAATACTTTGCAAACTATACTATGCTGGTAGATATAGTATAGCCTAAAAGATAACAGAGTAGAACCTTGATTTAGTGACTTTATGTTGGGAAAGTTACTTAACTTCTCTTTCTTCACTTGGAACTATGTATTTCAAAAGTACTCACCTCACAGGGATATTAAAATATATAGTAAGATAATCCAAGTAAAGTACTTAGAATAGTATTTTTTTTTAAATAAGCAAGCACAGTATTATAGAAAGCATTTATAAAAGCAAAAAATGCTAGATATCATCATCATCATCATCACTATCACCATTACTCCCTAAATAAGACTTTGGAAAGGTACACACTTAAGTTAAATAGCCTGGAGTTTTACCTCAAGCACTACCTCTAAAAAAGTGGGAAATTACTGTCATTAGTTTTTGCCTGTACAATGTGACAATAATAATGCCTTCATCCATATAATGGAAAGGAGAAAATTAATAGTAAAATGTGCAATGATCTTCTTATCCTATACTGTTAAGTCAGTGAATCTAAAACTTTTTAGTCTAAACTGACTTTTAAAGCAACCAGCTCTCTTTTTCATCATCCAAACAATACCTAGCACAAACTGTTTCCTTCTCAGCTACAACAAAAAGGAGAAATGTTATAAACGGAAGGTTTGAAAACATTGTTGTCAATCAACTAATTTTTCTGGATTGGGTGAGACTATCAAATAATTACTTGTTTGGGTTTCACTATCTTAGCCTCTGAAATAATTTGACTTTACGTTTTATCCTCTAAAGTGAGACATTTATTTAAGAGTGACAGAAGGTGATAATACTAATTTCATGGGACAATAGAGATAGGGTTAAAGAATTTCCTTACTCCGAAGCTGTTTGAAGGTTTCTCAAACTGCTAAAAATGGAGCTTCCATATGACCCAGCAATCTCACACCTAGGTATCTACCCAAAAGACACAAAAACACTGATTCAAAAATATTCAGAAATGCTGTACAATTCAAGAAACTTTTAAGACAGGTATTTAAAATTTGCTGACTGCATCGGAAGACAATGAATCAGGTCATACTTCTAAGAGTTAAAACTCAGAATTATAAGGTTAATTTTATCTTAAAATAAAACTACATTTTATCTGACTGATTAAATAAAATGGTACATTTAGCACCTACTATTAATTATATTAATAATAATTCTAGTGCCTTACATACTTATGGGATTATGGTCTGGTTTTAAAACAATCTTCATACATATATATTTCATGTGACGGAGAAAGGGCAGCTCCTGAAACCTCATTTTATAGTTGAGAAATAAATTTTAACTATATTACCTAATTTAACCAGGTGCATACAAGAGGGTGGAAGAAAAAAGTAGGAATAGGTAAGTCAAGAGTTTGATGCTTTCTTCTACCTGTATTAATCTTTTTCATATATTGAAAATTCTTTTTAATTTTAGAACTAGAACTTTCGATAGCAAAGTACCGTAATACTAACCTGTAGACTGGATTTTGAATTCAAAGTAGCTTTTGTTTTGATGTAAAGGTGCACTTGCTAAACAACCTCCTGTTCCACATATTCTTCTTCCGTTTTTTACAATGACAACATCAGTACCTAAACACAAAATACAGACACTATTATGTAAAGGTTTTGGATTTCTTATCCAAAAACCAAGGTGAATTTCTGCTTCACTTGTAACTTTTAGTTCACAAAAATAGGGATGCCATATATACTCTGAAATATAGAACATATATACTTAGTACTCATATGTAGTTAGAAACCCTGTTTAATTAAGTAGTCCCAAATACAGTATAACTAAATTTTACTAAATATTCAAAACACTTTTAAGGTAGAAATATATTACTTTAACATCTAGCCAATAAATTTGATGATTTCATGAAGCTCTGAAGTAAAAGGCACTTAAAAGTTTGGTAAATTGATGGCTTCATTTATTAAAAAAAAAATGTAGGGGAACCAAATAAGGGAGCAGAGAAAAATATACTTATAATAAAATTTTAAAATTTAACGGCAACTGTAAATAAAAGACATTCTGCAGGGGTACAGGAAGGATCAAACCAGGGGTGGAAATGGCACAAGGGTTTATGGTGATGGTGCAGAAGGACTAGGTGCTGGGAATGTTATGGGGACTATACCTAAGAGGAGAAAACATACATTGCACAAAAAAGGAAGACTGATGTAAAATATATATAAAATAAATTACTAATGTTTCAATTATATGATATATTTAAAGTTATTTTCAAAAATAAAGTTCTTTTTATAAAAAAAAGTTTGGTAAATTGATACAATTTTCAATTTAATCCAAAAAAATGAAGAATCTATTAAAACTGATAATATTGGCAAAACACTCCACGACCTCTATCTCAGAAACATTTTTGAGGACTCATCCCCAGAAGTAAGAAAAATTTAGGAAAAGATAAACATCTGGGTCTACATCAAACTAAAAAGCTTCTTTCTGTACAGGAAGAGACAAACCAAAATGAAGAGCATCAAACAGACTAGGAAAAAACATCTGAACTCCATACAAGTGATAAGAGACTGATATCAAGGATCTATAAATTGCTTACACAACTAAACAAAAACAAAGCAAATAACTCAGTAAAACACTGGGCAAAGAAGCTAAAAAGCCACCTCTTAAAAGAGGAAATTTCATATGCCAAGAGGCATATGAATAAATGTTCAACATCACTTATAATTAGGGAAATACAAATCCAAGCCACAATGAGAATCACCTCACACCAGTGAGAATAATCCATATTTTAAAAATTGGCAACAACAAATGTTGGCAAGGATATAAAAAAAGGGGGCCCTCTCTTACAATGCTGGTGGACCCTCAAATTTGTGGAGGACCCTCAAATTATTAAAAATGGATCTATCATATGACCCAGTGATTCCATTCATAGGAATGTACCCAAAGGACACAAAAACATTGATTCAAAAGGACACCTGCACCATGTTTATTGCTGCTCTATTTACAACAGAAAATACATGGAAACAACCCAAATATCCAAAAGTAGATGACTGGATTAAAAAGATGTGGTACATACACACAGTGGAATATTACTCAGCAATCAAAAAAGATAAACTCATGTCTTTTGGATGGAGCTGGAAGGGATCATGCTTAGTGAAATAAGCCAGAAAGAAAAAGAAAAATATGGGATGGTTTCACTCATAGCAGGAACATAAGGGATGGTGGGGGGGGGAGCAAATGTAATAAAGAAAAAACAAAAAACAATAAACAACTATATAGCAGCGACATTTTACTGGGGTGGAGAGGGGAGTAGTATCAAAAATGGTGTGGGAAAGGAGCGTGTGACCAAGGTGATGGCACATGGGTGAATTGGTGGTAGGAATTCTGCAGGGATTACAACCAAGATGGAAAATGAACAAAATGAAGAATGATGTAAAAATAAAAAGAGAGAGACACAAAGTACTATGTTACTGAACTAGTTAAGTAAGACTTAAAAGAATATAAACTATAAAAAGGAACATATATCTATCTTCTTGAAGTAACTGCTTTATTTCTTGACAGAAAAATACTAATCTTAGGGTCTTAAAGCTGTTTATAAGACAGCTACTGTCAATCACATTGCAAATATATAAACAAGGCCTTAACATTTTAAAATGTACTTTATATTCATGGAAAACTTGAGCACAAATAACATTTGATAGGTTTAAGTGAAGAAAACTCTGTCTCTTGATGTTATTCCAAATACAAGTCTTTTCCAAGTCTCAGTTTAGGAAAGAATGTATATATATGAGGCCATGAAGAGACTTAACATAATTCTAATATGTAAAAAACAAACAAACAAACAAAAAAAGAAACGATAATATTGAGGAATGTGACAACCTCCTCCACCCACCAAGAGATCTGTGACAGGTATTGCTACTTCCCTGGTAGCAAGTGTATATTCAATATCTGACTATTGGAATTGTATGATGCTTCTCTAGAATAAAGTAAATAAAGCTAGAGCATAGCAACAATAGGTTTTAACAGGGAGGCAGGTGTTCTTTAATTGATTTACTGAAGAATTTATATTAAACAGAATTCTTTTATGGACAAATATATAAGAGAACTGCAAATGTTCAGATTTTAACACAATCCTAAACTGATGGATTTTAAAGACACACTTAAATAAGGTGGCGCAGCGGGTTGGAGCGCTGCACTGCAAAGTTAAGCCAAGCTGTGGCTACTTCAGTGCAAGTTCGATCCCCATCCCAGAAGTGATCCATATGGCACAGCAGACCACTCCTGTCTTGCCCACTGCTACTCTCAGCAGTGTACTCCATCAATCTGCCTATTCAGCTCCCAACTCTGTCTCTAGTGAATCCTCTCCCCACCACTGCACCTCTGGCCTGTACCCCATTTCTGTATGCAAAAATAAATCAAATCTTCCAAAAAAAAAAAAAAAGGTAAAAATAGGTCATTATTAGCTGATTACTAAAAATTCCTTAGTATCCTTTTTTTTTGTTGTAATCACATATTAAACAAAGGATTAAAAAGAAAGGATTAAACCCCCAATTCTTGGAAAGTGTCCTTATAAATAATTTATATCTGATGACTCTCTATATATTGCAGGCAGGCTGGAGCTCATCCAGAGCCCAGCAACAACTTGGGACCACAGAGTGTTTAACATCTAGCAGCCACTCAACAAATAACTGACAGAAAAATGATAAAGTGCTTTCTTGATTCACTTCGTAAGAGACATGTGTTATCTTTCCCAACAGACCATCCTTTGCTCAAAACAGCCCCAAAGACCCAATATCTGACTGCAAGCCTATAGCTCTGACCTAGGCTAAGTCAATCAGCATGCTCCACATTTCCTGGCCACTGTGATTGAGTGAAAAATGCTTATTTGACCTACATCACCATAATCCGAGAGAGTATCAGGGCTTTTGCATAAATCGATGAAACACTAATTTTTTCTCCTCACAGAAGAACTGAACTGGAGTGTAAGCCAGAGGTGGTGGGGGAGGGGGGTGGTTATGAGAGGAATCACCAGAGATACAGTGGGGAACAGAACAGGTGAATCTACTGAAATATATTGCTGAGGAGAGCAGTAAGTGAGACAGGCTATGTCTATTGTGCCATGTGAGTTAGCTTCCTGGCAGAATCAAATTTAGGCTTTACTGGTGATAGCGCTGAACATTTTCTTGATGGAACTGAATGAGGAAGCCTGCAATCCAGGGAGCTACTGCACATTATCATCAAAGTTAGCCTTCAGAAATGAGCAGAAGGCAAAGGAAATAAAGAAAAGCAGCCCAGTTCTTTCAATATAAAGCAGAAATGCAAGAAACTCATGGCCTCCAAATGAAGTAAACTACAAAGGCATATGATACAAGATGAAAATAATCTATTTACTTTTTAAGCTAGGAAGATGCTTGTTTAAGGAACATAAGGATATTATCAATAGGATTCAGAGAAAGAATGTAATTAGAGCATATTACCTAAATAAAAATGAGACAATATAAAAACTTTCTGAATTCATCCTTTAAAATCAGTCTTTGTGAATGACTTTTTTATAAACTAATTACCATGGTTACAGAGTACAATGTGAACTGCAATTGTAACTATATATATTTACCAAAGTCCACAGAAATTGAGAATGCAGCTAAGGAGTGGTAAGAACAGGATGTGAGAAAGAAGTTTGGGTGTGCCTAAAAAACTGAAGAAACAGTAAATAAAGGATTAAACATGGTTTTTAAAGTTAGAAGTTGGAAGAATAAAAAAAGTTGTAACAATTAAATATTGGGAAGAGGAAAAGAAAATCCTTCTTGGCAGCATGAAATGTTTCCTAAAGTGATTGCTGCCTTTGTATTTTTTTTTTCAGTTACACATAACAATTAATTTTATTTTTTAAACACTTCTGAATTGCTGTTCTTACTACTTGTAACTGAAAGTATCCTAAATGAATACATTCCAAAGAATTAAGCAAATAAACAGTACTTCTATTAACAAGTTTCTATAACATCACATCAGCTACTGTTCTACCACGATACGATGCTGAGTTAATGGAAGCATCAAAAGACCCTCAATACAATACAGTCTACTCTTGTTTACCCACAAAACTATTCTGAACATGGTATTATTCTCTTAATTCAATATTATTTTCTGTCTCCAAGACCCTCTGCTAAGTACTCTGAGATGAAAGTAGAAAGATGAATACCCTCAGAATCATTAGGGTATTTTTTTTAAAGATTTATTTATTTATTCATACAGAACTGGGGTACAGGCCAGAGTTGCGGAGGGTGAGAGGATTCACCAGAGACAAAGTGGAGAGAGGAGCAAGCAGATCGACGAAGTACACTGCTGAGGGGAGCGGCGAAGTACACTGCTGAGGGGAGCAGCGGGCGGGTCAGGAGAGGTCTGCCACACCATGTGGCATCTCCTCCGGGGCAGGCGGGAATCGAACTCATGAGGAAGTGGCTTAATCCTCTTAGTGCAGTGCTTTAACCGGCTGCGCCACCAGGGAGGGCCCACATTAGGGTATTATTTTAAGATGATTCTATTTCTTCCTTTTTAAGACATCCTATTTAGATCCATGTGATTTGTATGGCTTTAGTGATCATCCACACTATCTAGAAAGTTAAGGCAAATTTTAATACAGCCAGGACACATACAAACACTAGACAAAAAGTATGCTTTATAAAACATTAGACATTTCTAAATTAACTTCCTTTCAAAGGAACTACCTTATACCACACTTAATTACTAAGTGAACTAACAATCAATGCAGAAGATATGGCAAAATTGAAGATACTATTTTTTTTTAAAGATTTATTTATTTATGCATACAAGAACTGGGATACAGGCTAAAGATGTCGGGGGTGAGAGGATTCACCAGAGACAGAATAGGGAGCATAACAGGCAGATGTACTGAAATACAGTGCTGAGGGGAGCAGCGGGTGAGACAGAAGAGGTCTGCTGTGCCTTGTGGGTCACCTCCCTGGCCAGCAATCAAACTTGTCCTGCAGTGGATGCTGATAGCTACATAGTGCTGCGCTTCAACTCCTTGCACCACTAGTATGGAGAAACAATAGTCACAGCCAGGTTCACTTGTGGAATATGGCGAGGTCAGGATGACAGGAGGTCTGACACACTTGTGCAAACAGGACCTGAAAACAGGCCTTGAGGTTACTGTGACCATCAGCCAGACCTCCTGGGATGAACCTTGAAGAAACTCTTTTGGGTGTCCCTAGATCCAGCGTTTGGACACAAGGAATGTCCTTCCTGGTGTGGGCAGGGGTGGTCAATGTTCCTCGAAAAACATAACAATGTATAACTTTGATCCTTACCTTTACAATGTATGCCGTAATTTGATAATGTATAACTTTATTAAGTATGAGCACTGCCTGAATGATTTAGTGCCACATACAGTTTTCACAGATTAGCAAAAGGTCAAAATAAGTTCTATAGTGAAATGTAAAATTTATGACATGTTTAGAATGCTTTGTGTATTTTCTAATGCTGAGAAGATAAAAATAAAAACCCTGGAAAAATAAAAGACTGACACTGTAGCCTTGAGCTCAGTCCCTTACTCAAGTCTCTGTGGCTCAGTTCTTTCTGCTTCCCAGATCCATGATCCTGAGATAGACACACCAGAGAGGCCTCCAAATTGAAGATATTTACAAAAACTATGACACAAATAAATCCCAAAAGAGGAATTCCAAAATAGTTTTAGGTAATGCAGTGACAACCTTGGAAGACACAACATTTATTGAATATAAGCTATAGATTATTTTCTCTAAGAAAAAAACAAAAACAAAACCACCACATTCTTTAGGTTATCTGAGATAAAAACCTTTGACATATCCTGGGCCTCCCTGGTGGTGCAGGGATTAAAGACACAGCACTATCAAGCTATTGCCAGCCACTGCAGCATGCATTCAATTCCAGTCCACAAGGGAGCTAACCTACCTGGTGCAGCAGATCTCTCCTGTCCCACTACTGCCCTCAGCAGTGTATTTAAGTAGATCTGCCTGTTCTGCTCCCGACTCTGTCTCGTGAATCCTCTCCACACCCCCTCCTCTCTACCTCTGGCCTATACCCCAGTTCTTGTGTGCATAAATAAATCTTAAAAAAAGAAATACATGCATACTTGCTCAGTGTGCTACTAATGTTTTCAATTTAAAGTTAATGCTTGAAATGTACTCCTAACTCAAAGACCCTTTCCTCTCTTTAATATTATTGTTTCTAAGATCAAATGTATTATGTGATTAAAAGAATATGAATCTGGGCCCTCCCTGGTGGTTCACTGGGTTAAAGCACAGCACTAAGAAACTAAAGCCACTTCAGCATGAGTTTGATCCCCGCCAGCCCCAGAGGTGACCCACATGGGGCAGCAGACCTCTCCTGACCTGCCCGCTGCTCCCCTCAGCAGTGTACTTCATCAGTGGGCCTGTTCTGCTCCCCACTCCGTCTCTGGAAAATCCTCTCATAGCCCCTGCACCTCTGGCCTGTACCCCAGTTCTGTATGCATACACAAATAAATCTTTTTTTAAAAAAAGAATTTTAATTTACTGGAAGACAAGCTGAGAAAAAACTTGCCTGCATGTAGAAAATCGGAGGATGATATCACTCTACTGAAAGTTGTTGGGCACCTTTGGAAAGGAACTTAGTGGAATGAGTACAATGAGTACAAATGACTAACTACTCGTGGAGAAGAGGCTAGAGAAAAAGAATATGCTTAAGAGTGCAATACTTCAGGAATTTCACAATGGAGTTGAAAAGCTAAAATTGACTATAAGCTTCAGGAACTGTATATTGTTTTCCAATACTGTGTCCCCAGCATCTACAAAAATGCTCACCACTAGCTATCAGCTGAGAATGTATAAATGAAACAAAAATATTTCCCGAGGAAATTACAGGATTTGAACATCGAAGGTCTACAAATGATAGATAAGAAATAACTTAAAAACTTACTGTGTCCCCATACATATATTTATATATTAAGATTCTGAGTTATACTTGGGTGATCTAAGAGTTAAGAGTAAGAACCCATGTACACAGTGTGTATAAACGATCACATCTGTGGCTTAGCACATGCCATAGCAATCTAGAAACATAATGGGCAGAGTATTTCTGGAGTTATAAAAGAATCTGGGCAGGAGAGGGGTTTGCTATAAGCATTCATAATTGCCTTTGTTATTTGAAATCACTTTGAAATTTGAATTGAATTGCTTAAATTACAAAAACTAATTTAAGTGAAATAATCACAGTGGGAATTTTTTCCTAGAACCATACTCCAAAAGTGTGGGAAAAGTTTAAGAACAAAAATAATACGGTGGTGAAAGAGGAGAAAGGAAGAAAATTAGATGAGAAGTTACAGCCCCATTTGAAAGTCTAAGGAAAAAAGTAAAGATGCAAAAGAGCCAAGTGCTGGTTTATTTTGTAGTCGCCTGACCCGTAGTAGCCTAGGTAATGCCGTGACCAACCACCTTGATAGAGCCTGACCTGTTGGGAAAGAGACCAGTCAGTTGGAATTACAGCACCTCTCACAGTGACTCAGGCTGGGCCCAGCAAAGGGAGGTTTTAGTTGAAATGGCTTGTTTGAACATGAGGTGAGACTTCAGGCTTTAGCAATCTGCCTTGTCCTGATTTCCAATAAAACAGGTTTCATCCTATAAACGACGCGGCTCAAGACAGCACTGTCAGGGCAGACCCAAGATCGAACTGAAAGCTCTGAGAAAATGTGCAGGTTTTGATTGGAGCGACAGTAAGGCACTGTAGGAGGAGCACGAGGGCACTCCCCGCTCCCCTCGCCTGAGGACCAAGTCCCAGGAGGCGGCAACTCGGAGGAGGTTCCAGTGAAAATGCGTAGGTCCACACACCCATCTCCGGGCAGACCCGGCCGCGTAGCCTTGAACCTAGAACCGGGCCCGGGAGCAGTCGGCGGCGTCGGGAAGAGATCCGCAAGGCGAAATGGGGCAGAGAGCTACGTCGTGGGCCAGGAGCTGGGGGCGGAGGCTGGCGGGGCAGAGCTGCGTGTGGTCAGTTCGAGCCCGCACACTCCCGACCCTCCGCGCCCGACCCCTGGAGGGCCGTTGGGTCTGGGGAAGGGAGGGCCTTACCCATGTGCTGCGTGTCCAGCTGCACGGCCGGCATCTCCTTCAGAGGGATGTGGCCAGTCCCGCCATCTCTGCAGCACCGCAGGCAGCAGAACACCGAGGCGGCCATCACACACCGACCATCAACTCCGCCGCTGCCTCCCTAGACCGCAGCGACAACGCCCCCCACCCCGCCGCTCCGCCTCCCGCCCCCGCCCCAGGGCGGGCGGTGTCGGTGGAGCGCGGACGTCGCTACAGCGACGCTTCAGGCCGGGAGGGCGCAGCGCAGGCTGAAAGCATATCCGGCGTAGGCCGAAGACTTGGACGCTCGGCGGGGCGGGGCGGTGTCGGGGGCGGAGCCTATGGGCGTGGCGTAGAAGTGGGGCGTGACTGGTGGGAGGAGTGGTTGGCGCCTGCGCGCTGCATCAAGTTGCTTAGGGTGGCTTGGAGTAGGCATCGCAGGGCTGAGCTGTGCGCAAGATTGTCTAGGCCTTCGCCACATTAAGGAATGCTCGGATACTTCGCCCCACCCCCACCTTTCAACTGCCACACTCATCCTCTGACTTAGACATTATCTTTAGGGATGAACTGAAAATCTGAGGTGTGAAAGCTGATAAGACATACCCAGAAATTTTCACCCCGTGAGTCTAGTTCTGCTAGAACTTTGTCTCTCCATGAAGAGAGACATTTGGTCTCTCTACAATGCCTGATTTAGGAAGAATTACTTAAAATCCTAAATAGGGGCACAGGCTCCAGAAGTTATTATACCCATAGTGATTGCACCGTGGGTGCATGACCTGGGCTCTACAGCATTTTAGTTGCGAGGTGCACCTTCTGCGGCCCCTTGATGCCTGCTGGTTGCTCGGGAAGTGCAGGATGCACACCTGGAAGGGACTTCTGGGGCTAGAACAGAAGGCTGTTCCTGACTGGTGTCTTCTACCTCACCTCAATGGACTGAGGCTTCCCAGAATTGTGCTAGGAACCCAGTAGGCGACTGGATGGCTTCGGTACAGGAGAGGAAACCTCCGTTCATTTGCCTGTGGCACATAGGAGATCTCCCCTCCTCCTTGCTGTCACCTGTCATGTCCTTGCATGCTTAGATCATCAGTTCCTGATTGAGTTTGTGTCTTCAGATACCTCTTTACGTCTGAAGAAGGACTGGAGCGACCTTTAGAATGTACTGACTCAAAACTTCTGTTTCCAAGTTAAGTTTCCATCGTGAAATGTTTCCTTAGGTTGAAGTCCTCAGAAATTGGATGTGACCTATCCGCTTAATGTGTAATGGGTTCCCGTGCATAATTTCCTAAAAAATATTTATCTTATTAATTTATGCATACAAAAGCTGGGGTGTAGGTCAGAAGTGTGGGGGGGGGTGGCAGAGGATTCACCAGAGACAGAGTGGGGAGCAGAACAGACTGGCTGAAATACACTGCTGAGGGGAGCAGCAGGTGAGACAGTTAAGGTCCACTATGCCATGTGGGTCAGCTCCCTGGATGCAATGGCTACTGATAGCTCCATAGTGCTGAGACTTAACCCCTTGTGCCATGCATAACTTTTTAAAAATTTATTTATTTATGCATACAGAACTGGGGTACAGACCAGAGGTGCAGGGGCGGTGAGAAGATCCACCAGAGACAGAGTGGGGAGCAGAACAGGCAGACTGACCGAGTACACTGCTGAGGGGAGGAGCAGATGGGTCAGGAGAGGTCTGCCACGCCATGTGGTCACCTCCAAGGCTGGATCAAACTCATACTGAAGTGGCTATAGCTTCTTAGTGCTGTGCTTTAACCCACTGCACCATCTGGCAGGGCCCACCATGTGTAACTTTTTGACGATCTGAGAAATGAGATTGTGGCGGGGTTCCCAAGTCTTTTTGCTGTCTATATAAATTGTGTTTTTATTACAATACTTGGAGACCTCTAAATTTTGTATTTTTAAGATTCATTTACCATAGAATTAATAACCAAGGTAATTGCTAACCTGAGGGAAGGGACCCCCCCAACACCAACACCAACACCATACTTTCTTGGCAATTGTTTTACACAAGGCATTTCATTTTACTGAAAATCTTCATCATTATTCTGAGAATATAGTTCTGGACTTTTTCCACTGGGAGGGAGAAGAATTGAGTAGGCTGCTGGAGAGAAAAAAATTTCTGTCTGTCAGTAAGGTAGGCACTCTTTCACATATTTGTCTAATTGAATTCCTGAAAAGTTTCAGGGTGGATATGATCCCTATTTGATAGATGAAGTAAAAGATTTAGAGAGATTAAATAACGTATGTAGCCTCAGATGACTAGAAAAAAACAAGGTAGGAGTCAAAGTGTAACAGGGTGGTCCCTAGAAAAAGGGGAAGTTTCAGGTTCCCTGCCCCACCCAGGAGCGTGGAGCTGAGCAGAGAAAAAGAAGAGAAGCTGAGGAGAGAAAAAAAAGAAAAGAAAAGAAGGAAGCTGGAATGAGAGCCAGAAGGAGACCTGACGAAGCCACATGGAGCAGCAAGCATGTGATGAAGAAACCGTGCTTGTGCCCTGACCCTGGACTGGTTAAGGCAGATGTGGGTGAGATACCTATAGGGAGGTGACTATGGCAGTGTTTATTGTTTTGTCCCAACTTCTGTGACCGGTGAAAAGAAAGGAAGGTGGGAAGCAGAAAGGCTGAGCAAGCAGAGTTTATTGCTCCCGGACAGCAGCTGAGACAGAGCCCCTAGAGTGGGATCCGCAGCTACTGCCAGCTCAATAAGGGGGAAGGGTCTCTTATATAGATTCTAAACTCAGATTCCTAAGGGGTGACTCATCGCTGTGTCCTTGATGTGAGGCCCAGTTCGCTGTCACCTTCAGCTAGTTCCATCCAGGAGCTCAAGGTCAGTTTACTACCACTTTATCAAGCTTGGATGCAAGGCTCAATTCTTTACCGCGGCATAGACAATGTGTCTACATGTGTTTACCTTGAATGTTCTAAATATTTATTACATTTTGATACATGTATTACTTTTAATGATATTTCTGAACAAACATTTTACCCTATAACAACTAGTTCTATTATTTAATACATGAGTAGTTTATTGCCAACTTGGGGACATAAAAAAAAATTAAAAATCACTTGTGTCTTTGCTGGCTAGCGAAGTAATTTATTGAGGCACTGCGCAGTGTACTTTGACCCCATTCTAGCAACTCCACTTTGCTCAACACTAGGAAGCAAGCAAAACCGGTTAGTTCCTGATATGGACTTCCCTGTCTTGGCAGATGAATGCCATTCTTGAGTTCCCAGACCTAACTCTTTCTTACATGGGGGACCCATTATCCTTTCATTATTGTTCTCAAAGAAATTATCCTTTCTTTTAAGACGATATTTGACAGTCTTTCACAGCTATCACTTTAAATAACAACCACCCAAAAAAAGCCTATAGAAGATTTCCCAGTAGTTAGAAGGTCGTTTATCTAAGAAGAAAGCAATAACAGAGAATGACCACTTAAAAAAGAAAAGTCCGTCTGCTTCAGGAACTGAAGAACTGATAGGACAATAATGTAAAGCATGTGTTTCAATTTAATATCAATTTAATATCATGCTCAGGCTTTTCTTTAATGGTTTTATGCCAGCTAAATATCGCCTGTTAGCTCATACAAAATGATTTCTTTCTTTAAAACTTATTAGTTATTAAGGCAAACTTTTTTCTGGAAGTAATCCAAATTACACTTGTGATCCTTTCAAAATCAGAAACATTACCAAAGCCCGCACTTTTTTTTTTTATTTATCTTACAAACCCACTAGAGGTGTGGTGGGTGAGAGGTGGGTCAGCAGAACAGGCAGATCAACAGAGTACACTGCTGAGGGGAGCAACGGGTGGGTCAGAAGAGGTCTGCTGGGCCATGTGGGTCAGCTCCCTGACCAGGAATAGAACTTGTGCTGCAGTGGCTTCGGAGAGTTTCATAATGCAGTGCTTTAACCCACTGTGCCACCAGGGAGAGCCCCCAAGCCCTTACATTTTAAAAACAGAAGAAGTTTCTGGGCCTTTCTCTATTTATTATTACATATATATTAGTTAAGATATTATTTATTACAAAGCACTATTCTTTCTAAGTGCCTTTTATAAATTAATTCACTCCTTGTAACAACCCCATAGGAGATGACACCTTCTCCTAATATGTTGAGGAAAATGAAACAAGAAAAAGAAAAATCCCTAGTCATAATAAGTGTGAAGCTGCTTTCAAAGCCAAGCAGTCTAATTTCAGTGTCTGTGTTTTTAACCACTTATGCAAACTGCCTCTTTTGGGTGTTTTATTTCCCCTGGCATATGAAAATTTATTACAACTGTGTTTTTAGTTCCCTTTGTAGAAAACCAAAAGACAATGGCTACTTCGACAACCTCAGAGTAGTCTTCAGGAATGTCATCCACAATGCGTGATCTTTGCCACCAAATCCAGCAACCAGGACTTCATTATTTTCTGTAATAAAGTGTAAGTGACTATCATTGAGTATAAAGGCTGTGGGTTTTGGGGTTGTTTTTGCCATTCCTCATCATCTGGGCTCAGAGACACTTTCTAATGGCAGCATTTGGCAGTTTGACCTCAAACCCTCCTCTTCCCAGCACAATTCCCTTTGTATGGGAAGCATCTTCAAAAAGGCTGACCTTCAGGACTGTGCCCAAATGGACATTTCTGTACTGTTTATCGTGCCACTTCTGATTTCATCAGTGGCACAGAGCTTCCTGGCAGTAGGAAGACTGTAACAACAGTCTTGCTTGCACAACAGACCTGAGCAAGAGTCCCTGTGGTGCTACATTGTAGAATAAATCTCTTATCTTTCCTTCTCTCCCATTATCTCAAAAGCTGGGTACATTTAAAATCTGGCGTTGGGGCCTCATGAAATCTGGTTTGGGGGTCTCCTTGACGGCCTAGTTGTTAAGTTTCAGTACTGTTACCTCGACAGCCCACTGCATAGCCTGAGTTCAATCCCCATCAGTCAAGGAGCTACCCCCCCTATGGCACAGCAGATTTCTCCTGTCTTGCCTGCTGTTCTCCTTAGCAGTGTTTTATAGTAGGTCCACCTGTTCTGCTCCACACTCTGTCTCTGGTGAACCCTCTTAACCCATCCATATCTGGCCATCACCACAGTTCTATGCAAAAATAAAAATAAATAAAATCTTAAAGAAAAAGAAATCTGGATTTCTTTGCTGAATTATAAAGTATATTACCTATTACTTAGGAGTGCATTATCACACTATTTAACATTCCCTGTATTATATGAATGTATCATTATGTTCATTTAATTAAACTTGTAATGGTGGACATTAGAATGTATCCATTTTTTCACTGTTGTGAGAACTACTCAGATGATCACCCATATAGATCTCCATTTATATTAACTCATTCATGATCATTTTACATCTTTTATCTCTCTTTCTCGCTCTCTCTCTTTTTTTTCTGCAACGCTTTCTCTCTTTTCTCAGGTGTAGTCCCATAGAATTTCCTCCACCAGTTTACCTGTGCATCATGATCAGAGTCCCTTGTTCTCTTCCCTCCTTTCTTTTATTCCTTCCCCCTCCCATTCCCCTGCACAATGTCTCTGATTTATAGTTGTCTGGTTATTTTTGTTTTGTTTTGTTATGGTTATTTTTTTCTCCAATGTGTTATTCGGTTCTCCTACATCCTTCCTATAAATGAAACTATCCGAAATTTTTCTTTTTAAAATAAATTCCTAAAAGTATGTTTCTTTCTTTCTTTTTTTAAAAGATTTATTTACTTATGCAAAGGTACAAGCCATAGGTGCAGGGGTGGTGAGAGGATTTGCCAGAGACAGAGTGGGGAGCAGAACAGGCAGATCTATGAAGTACATTGCTGAGGTGAGCAATGGGTGGGTCAGGAGAGGTTTGTTACAACACAGGGGTCACCTTCCTGGCCAGGGATTGAACTCATGCTGCAGTGGCTGCTATAGCTTCATAGTGTGGTGCTTTAACCCATTGCACCACCAGAGAGGGCCCAGCATATAAAGTTTTTGACTAAATTTTTGATTCATTTCACTTGAACATTTGTTGAGTGCCTAGTAGGTGTTAAACATCATGGGGTGAGTTAAGAAAGTTATCAGGGAAGGTATTATGTACCTGTTAACTATTATTATGGTGACCATATTTCCCAGTTTTCTTACAACATCTCTTCTAGTTAGTGCCTTCTTTCACTTTTAAAACTGTGCTAATTTGGATAATAAGTAACATGGATACTTTACACACTATTTTTATGATTCCTAATACAGAATTATCTTAATGTGTTTTTGGTTTTCTCTTTGGGTAGAATTTTTAAATATTGCTAGCCTCTAAGTATTTATAAAGTAAGCAGGAGTCTCTTGACATAAAAAATTTCTGAGTGGGGCCCTCCCTGGTGGCGTAGTGGGTTAAAGCACAACATTAAGAAGCTAAAGCTACTTCAGCACGAGTTCAATTTCGCCCCCTCCCTCCCACCAGGAGGAGATCCACATGGCACTGCAGACCTCTCCTGACCCGCCCGTTGCTCTCCTTAGCTGTGTACTTCATTGATCGGCCCATAAATAAATAAATTTCAAAGAGCTATGCAGGAAAGAAGCATGATTGGAAATTTAAAAATATGTGTTAAGTTGATCACCCACAGCATGGCAGAATAGGGAGTTCTGATTAACATCTCCCCTAAACAACTATAGAATCTCACTCCTACATATGTGTACACGGAAAATGAAAACTCGAGTTCACTACAAAAATTGCCTCCAAATAAGCTGTCAAGATGTGAATGAATAAACAAATGGTAGTAGTCCATACAATGGATTACTACTCAGCAAAAACACAGAATAAATTATTGATTTATGTAACAATTTGGGAATCTCAAGTGGATTTACTAAGATTATTGTTGGGGCTGATGATGGTACATGGAGATTTATTATTATACTCTCTACTTTGATGTATGATAGAAAATTTCCATAATAAAAAATTTAAAAGGGTCTTAATAGAGTATTTTAATGACATCATAATGTCTGGGCATTTCATAGATGTGACTAAAGTTCCATACTCTGATGTCTGAAGCTGCATCCAAAATGTTGTACAGAAAACTACTAGTTAAGTGAAGATCAAATTTGGTAAGGTAAACCATCTTACAGTCTTAAGATACATAACAAAAGCATTTTAAATAGTTTCAATACACAATTTTGAGTAAGAAAAGGCTTACTGGTTTACTGGTGTTAAGAATTCAATTTGACCCTCCCCGATGGCACAACAGGTTAAAGCACAGCACTAAGAAGCTAAAGCCACTTCAGCATGAGTTCGATCCCCATCCCCATCCACATGGCATAGCAGACCTCTCCTGACCCGCCCACTGCCCCCATCAGCAGTGTACTTCCTCAATTGGCCTATTCTGCTCCCCACTCTGTCACTGGTGAATCCTCTCACTGCCCCTGCACTTCTGGCCTGTACCCCATTCTGTATGCATAAACAAATAAATCTTTTTTAAAAAAAAAGAATTAAATTTGCCGAGTTCTGGAAATAGAAATGAAACTAGCCAGAATAGTCTGGTGCCCAACAATTAAGACTCAGCTCAACTGAGATTAAGGACAGGGGTCTGGGAGATGAGTGAACATTTTTCCTTCTGTGTTTGTCATTGGAGGGTGTGTGAAAGAAGAAAGAAGACTCTACACATTTTATTTTTATATTTGTCTTTACTTTAACTTGAGACAGTCTGAAGTTTGAGAATGGTAAGTAATCAACATTCTCATGGATGTCATTACTTGAAATTATTTCTCAAGATGATGTACATAAGCTTTATTTACTCCCAGCATAGGACCACTGGAAGTTTTCCCAGCTATTTTAAACTGTAAGAGGGCTACACTGTAGTTTCAGCAGGGCTATAAACTTTCCCTTGCTAAAAAAAAAACCTCACTATTAAAAAATTACGAGACATTCCTGAGGGTGATATAACAGGTGTAGAATTCAGGAACTTAGACTTTACTGTACTTAAATTTCACTTAGGAAATCATCACTATATATTTAGCTATAACAAGAGGCATGCTGTTATTTAGAGAAATGTACTACTGCCTACAGTGCTTCAAACATCTAAGATGTGTTGATTAAATAGAGAAATAATAGACTGTCATAAAGAGAATGTATAGTAAAATGTTAGAGGTAGAATTCAGATGATAAGTATACAGTGTTAACTGTAAAATTCTTTCAACTTTGTTGTGTTTATAAATCTGCATAATGAGATGTTGGCAAAATATCGTAAAATGTAACGTGCCCCAGATCAATGGGAAATGCAAAAGAGAACACCTCCCTGACTGGACAATGTTCTAATTACCAGCATTACGGCCTTTTATGCTTAACCTACTTCCTAAACGCTAGTTTCTTGGGGGTTCTGTTTCTTAATTCTTCTACTTTGACTTTCTGGTTTACCTATGTATTCAAATACTTACTTCTCCTTCTATGAACAAGGACCTGTGGAGGTGTTGGGGATACAGCTTTGTCACTTTTGTTCCCATGAGCTTCAATTCAAGGTTCATTCTCAGTAACCAGTACCTCTCTTTAATCCCTTACTTCTATCAGGTATGCTGGTTATTCCAACACATCTTGGGTTGAGGCTTTGACTGACAAGATCATTTTATCCACTGAATACAATAGGTTCCATGCCAAGAGTCTAAGAGCTTTTGAAGGTCTATGAAAAATTTGAAAAAAGCAAGTCCTAGATATCTGTCCCCAAATTTCCAATTTTTAAAAAGGAAACTGAAGAATTCTATACAATCTCTAGGCTAGAAAAACTGAACTCCTATTCCACTTGAATCTCCCTTTCAACAGCTCTTAAATTCCATGTAATTGCCATCATTTCCACTCCTGGTGGCAAGTCTAACCTTCATGTAGATGCTGTAGGGAAGTAAGGTGCTCCGGCAGATGGATGATTAGCTTACATAACCTAATACCATAACCTAATGGCTTCTTTCTTTCAACTTTTGTAGTCTGATTCCTTGTTCACCAGGCCACCTTCTGAATCCCATGGAGGTTGGCAGTTGAGAATTCAGAATTTTAGTATTTCTGTTTCTTGTGTTAGTGGTTTTTCAGGAAAACCAGTCATATAGCTGATGATTAAGAGTTGTTACGTTAACATGCCTACAATTCAGGAGGAATGTTTTTGTTTTGTTTTGTTTTAGATTAATTTTATTTTGACAACTAAAAACAATTAGATATTCAGAAGCAGTGTACAATGAAAGAAAAATCAAACCAGCAACTTTATCATGTATCTCCTGATACATGAAGCAAAAAAAAAAAAAAAAGGACTTTCTGCTTTAAGGAAAAAGTCAGAAAATAGGCCAGTATATTTTTCTTTTCCACAATCCATAACAGCTATATGAAATCTAATTGCAATAAAAGAAAAGGATGTTGGCTTGCACATATCCATTAAAAAGACAACAGGCCGGCCCTCCCTGGTGGCGCAGCGGGTTAAAGCACAGCACTGAGAATCTAAAGCCGCTTCTGCAACACAAGTTCGATCACTGGCCAGCGGGGTGATCCACATGGCGTGGTAGACCTCTCCTGACCCGCCTACTGCTCCCCTCAGCAGTGTACTTCGTCGATCTGCCTGTTCTGCTCTTCGCTCTGTCTCTGGTGAAGCCTCTCGCCAGCCCCTGAGCCTCTGGCCTGTACCCCAGTTCTGTATGCACAAATAAATAAATCTTTAAAAAAAAAAAAAAAAGACAACAGGCCATCGTAGCACATGAGCATAGCTCCACTTGCCTGCATCTGGTACCTTGAGTTTTCACTTACCAGCAACAACTAAGTTAGTCCCAGCACTGGAGCTAATTCATGTGCCTCAGTATCTATTGCTCATGTTTGCCTTTAGCAGAGAGTTACTCTGGCAGACTGATGCTTTTCTCTGCTTTTTTTGTTTTAGTCCATAAGTCAGTGGCAACTGCCTGATGCTTAGGCTTTAATTTTGGGAGTTGAACTAGAGATGGAATCTGAATTCTCTGAAGCAATTTCTCCCAGCTCCTCTTCTGTTGTCCCTGGAAAACTGGTCTTTGGCAGCCGGCTCACCACCATGCTCTTCTGGAAGCACACATTTCCAAAGACTTATGTTTTCCCTCCCACAGTTTGCCACCATCTCAATGTTCTATCTTCATAACCATGAGCATGAAGCTCTCCATCAGGGCTAAATGCCACACAGTGAATAGGACCAAAGTGCCCTTTGTAGGATTATAATTCCTCTCCACTATTATGATCATACTTAAAGTTTAAAGTCTTCACCAACCACCTGCAATAAGAAATTCTTTCTCAAGATGAAGTAATGCAAAACTGATGGTTGCAGGAGCATCAGAGGATTTAACTGGGTCCAAACTTTCTGCACTATGAAAAGCAATTGATCATCCATAAGTCCACCTTCATTGTCACCATCATTATCATCATCATTTAGTCCCTTGTGATTATAAATTTCTCAATGTAAATTAATTTGGTAACATAGTGACTAAAAAGGTGGGAAGGTAAGGGAAATTCTGACCCATCTTTTCATCCATAGTCTTGGGTTTGAACTGTTTTAGTTGATTCAGGCCTCATGAAGCCTTCTTTTATCCTTTTTTCAACTTCCAGGTTCTACCCTACAACTGCTGTCCCATTGACTTTCTCTTACCCTCTGACCTCATGCAATGCCTACCTAATCAACTGAGACCTTGACTTCTATTTCTTGATATCTAGTTGTTTTGTTTCAGTCTCATGGGCAAGACCCAAGCAATCCAGGGCCACAATGATGCCCTTGTGGTTTGTGCTCACTGCACACCTGCAGCTGGGATCTAGACGCTTTTTGAACAACATCAAATTCCACCATTATGAAGATTTCTACTTACTACATACTGACAGATAAGGTATATTGATTTTAATTAAGTACTTTGCTTTAACCAGAGCGAACGACAGAACAATGCTTTATAAAGCCATATTTAATGGAAATAGAGTATTAGGAAATATTTTATTTTTATTGGTTAGTAAGTATGCTGGATGGCTCAGAAAATTACTAAAACATTCTTGATCTTATTGTTGCCCTAGGAAATCCTTCTCTACTTTTTTTTTTTAAAGATTTATTTATTTATTTATACAGAACTGGGGTACAGGCCAGAGATGTGGAGGGTGAGAGGATTCACCAGAGACAGAGTGGGGAGCAGAACAGGCAGATCAACGAAGTACACTGCTGAGGGGAGCAGTGGGCGGGTCAGGAGAGGTCTGCCACGCCATGTGGTCACCTCTGGGGCAGGCGGGGATCGAACTCATGTGGAAGTGGCTTAAGCTTCTTCTTAGTGCTGTGCTTTAACCCGCTGCGCCACCAGGGAGGGCCCAATCCTTCTCTACTTTTAACAAACCATATAGTATCTATTGAGTGCACTTGGTAACTCTAACCTATTATGGCTATGCAGTTTGATTGAAGGATATTAGTTTCCTAGAAATACTAGAATTTAAATTCCTTTCTTTTGAGAATTGAAAGGAGTTCACGACAACTTTAAAAGACTGGAGCGTCTTTGAAAGGACTGAATCTTCTTATGTCAAGTTTTAACCTTTCCATTTTCCTGACAGGGACTCCTCAGAGCTCATTGCATTTTTCTCCTATTACTCTTCAGAAAAGCTTTAGGTTAAAAAAAATGTATATGTGTAACCTGTAATGGGAAGAAGTATCGGGTGAGGCAAGAGGGGTGGGTGTGCAGGTTAAGGAATTCACCAGAGACAGAGTGGAGAACAGAAAAGGTAGATTTATTGAAATTCCCAAATAAGAAATGTAGGTCTGCATGTGAAGGAGGATTTGAGGCTCTCCTTTATACTTATCTCTCCATACTCATTGACCTTTACAGCCACTACCTACGGGGTATTAGGAGAAATAAGAGATAAATGAATATAATATAACCTCATAAATAATATAGCTAGCATTTACTATAACATACCAGTTTATCTTCATTATTAGAATGACATTTGTTTATTGTTTTACACACACTTTCACTCAACTTACTCCACAAAAGTGCTTTGCTCTGGCCCTTCCTGGCAGCACAATGGGTTAAAGTGCAGTACTACAAAGCTAGCTGCAGCCACTGCAGCAGTTTGACCCCCAGCCAGGGAGGTGACCCACATGGCACAGCAGACTTCTGTCTCGCCCCTCAGCAGTGTACTTTGTCAGTCTGCCTATTCTGCTCCCCACTCTGTCTCTGGTGAATACTCTCACTCCCTACACCTCTGGCCTGTACTCCAGTTTCTTGTGTCCTTAAATAAATAAATCTTTTTTAAAATTTGATATAGAAAAATACAGATTTTGCTTTATTTTTTTCCCCAGGAAATACAATAGGGAGATGGTGTGTTTGTTTTCCTTGTTGTTTAGCAAAGTCTTATATTGCTTGAGAATTAGGTAAAAATTGTCAGGGGCAGGAAATCTAGGAGTTTTCAATTAAGCCATGGCTGAAAATTTTTAATTTAAACTACAAATGTGGAGTCTGGCCTTGAGCAGCTTGTCCTAGGTGCTCACTACCTCCTCTGCACCTTCCCCCTTCTGTCAGTGGGAGCAGGCTGCCACTTCACCTTTGGCACTGCTGTATTGCCTTCATTCTTCACATATTTATCTTTTTTCGTGAGTGAGGACATTTAAGTTCTTACTCTTTTCCACTTACTTTTTGCAAAGATTTGCATTTCTTACCACCGCCCTATGGTATTTAACTGGAAAAAAAAAAGCAAAATCTATATTTTTATGCATACTTGAAATGTTAAGAATACACCCAGTTGTAATTTTGAACAAAGCACTTTAAACTTTGTGAAGTAAATTGAGTGAAAGTGTGTATAAAACAAATGTAAGCTATTGGGGGGTGGGGGTGGGGCCCGGGAGTGCAGCCCCTGCCCCAAGGCTATCCATACTCAGTTCTTTTATTCCTGTTTATTTCCCCAAACTTCTTATACCTTTTCACATGTGGCCTATACTCTGGGAGTTTCCAGTTTTGTCTTTCTTTTTTGTTCACAGAGATTTATCGGAATTGCAATCTTACAGGAACTGTTTTAGATATTCTCTTTTTGTTGCTCTGATGGCTGGGTCCTTCATTTTCTTTATTTATTGATTAAAATTTTTTATATTTTTACATCATTGCTTATTTTGATTTCTCCCCTCAGGTGTAGTCCCCATAAGTCTTCCACAACCACTTCACCATCAACTGTCACCATAGTCCCTCATGCTGTTTCCTTGCTGTATTGACCCCTCTCTCTCTGTCCCCTGCTGCATGCCTAAGTGCTAGAGTTTGCCTGGAAGTTTTGTCCTTTTTTTTAAAAAAAGATTTATTTATTCATACAGAACTGGGGTACAGGCCAGAGATGCTGAGGGTGAGAGGATTCACCAGAGACAGTGAGGAGCAGAACAGGCAGATCAACGAAGTACACTGCTGAGGGGAGCAGTGGGCCGGCCAGGAGAGGTCTGCCTCGCCATGTGGTCACCTCTGGGGCAGGCGGGGATCGAACTCATGTGGAAGTGGCTTAAGCTTCTTAGTGCTGTGCTTTAACCCGCTGCACCACCAGGGAGGGACCGTTTTGTCCTTTTTTTTTTTTTTTTGAGTCTTTGTTTGGTTTCCCTGTATTCCTCCCATATTCCTCCCAATATTTTTTTTTCCTTCTGACTTATCTCATTGAGCATAATCCTTTCCAGCTCTATCCATTTTGCTGCAAATGTCCTAAGTTTATCTTTTCTGATTGTGAATAGTATTCCATTGTGTAGCGATATACCACATTTTCTTGACCCATTCATTTGTTTTTGGGCCTTTAGGTTGTTTCTGATGGTTGACTCTTTAAACCAAGAAATTTGTCTAGAGTCTTCACTTCATTAAGTGGCATATTTCTTCATTTCCTTTATTTTCTCACCTCACATATTTGGACAAGAAAGTAAGAAAAACAAGTTCTTCCTCTTCCACCAAGGCCCATTGACCTGCGTGGTGTGTCAGGAATCTGATTAGACTTGAGAAGAAGAGCAGAAATTACTTTTGTATTTTAGAAATTGAGAAGATCACTTGACTTAAGTTGAAGAACGTGATCTTATAATAGATAAGATTATATTATAAAGTATAAAATCTAACAAAAAATCTGGTTGGGAAGATAAGCTAGAATCATGTTATTAAAAACATCAGAGATTTTGTTTGTATATTTTAAGTGAGGTTACTACTTGTTAATTTATTATTAAAATGCATAGATATACTGACTTTTATTCTTAACCTCTGCTCATTCTCTGTTTAAATATCAACCTTTTTCTGCAGCCCCTCCCACACCGGCCCAGGAATGCTGGCTCAGCATGGCTCCTGGTAGCCGGCAGCTGGTCTCCAGGGGAGCTCTGCCTAGCCTTGTTATTCCTGTGCAGGTCTTCTGCTTCTGTGCACAAAATAGATGCTGGGGTGAGTCATGATCCTCCTTTTCTAACAAAAGGGCATTGTGCTATGTTGTTTGATTTGAGATCTTGTGTGCAACTTGTGGTTGCAAACTTACAGGGCAGGAGGCACAGCTCCAGTGGCACACCTCTTAAATTACATTATAATGATCTAATCAGGGTGTGGGCAGGTAGACTGAGAGCCTTTAAGGCTCCAGACTTCTGTTTAATCTTAATCGTTGGTTGAGCCCCATCCTTAGGCACACTTGTGCCTAGATCAAGATTGGTGATAAACAAAAGTGCTTCTTTGAAATGTTATAGGAGGGGAAGAACGGCAAGTTTGTGCTGGTCATCATAGGGGCCGCCCATCAGGACACTTGATGAGGTGGGAGTCACCTCATAAGGCCGGCAGAGGGCGCACTCGAGTCAGTAGCCGGGTCTTGCGTCCTTGGCCCCCACTTAATTACGTGAGCGTTACCTTCTTGGGTAAAGGCTTGCGACTCCAGGTAGTTAAATTAAACACCCACTCGTATTAGGATATTACCAGTTCTACAGAATAAACCTGTATTGGGTTCAGTCCCACAGAACAACCAGGAGTTAGCCTAAAGAGTACTAAGCGAGTAACATCTTCCAGAATCAAACCTAAGAAGGAAGTTAACCTGCTCAATCTAACATGGAAATTTAATAACTGCAAAGTTGTAAGCCTTGTTATCCTCCTTGAACTAATTTCTCTCCCCCAACTACATCATTTCTCAGAAAAGGGAGATGAGATTTATGAACCAGAAGACTAGCCGCCTCCAGTGGAGACAACTACAGAAAAACTATATTTCACTCAAAATTGGATTTTAGGTATGTGTTTGAAACATAGAGAAGTGGCCATTTGGAAAAATTGTACCTAGAATCCTCATCTCTTGCATCCCCTTTTTCTAATATGTATTTTATATGTACATATACAATATGAAATGTTTGTATATCATATGAATATATAGCATATTTATTATATATTAAAGCATTTTGAAGACATATATTAAAGCATGCCACATGGTTCAGCATATGGCTATGACCCACCCATACTGTCGGGGTTTGAATTCTGGGGTTCTGCCGCTTAGCAGGTTTCTTAATCTCTCTTCTTTTCCTTATTTATAAATGAGATTAATAATAACACATGGTTTATCAGATTACTTTTAGGATTAAGTGAGTTAATTTTTACGAAGCTTTTGGACAGTGCTTGGTACATAAAACTCAATTTTAATAGTCATTATGGATAATTATACAAGGATACTTTTTAAAAGGTTGGAAATGATAAAGGTATAAGAAAGAATGTATGGTTAACTGGCCTGGTCACCAGATTGAAAGCCAAAATGCCTTCAACTATTATTCAGATGAGGTTCTGGTGTCTATGATCCAGGAACGTTATCTGACACTTTTTTCCTCCATTTCCAGGAGTTCAAAAAACGCCATCCTCTTCTCCCTACAATAGACCCCACATAGACCCCAGAATTTCAAAAAATAAAGTGCTTGGAGCATTTAAGTGTACAGCCCCTCCTGCCCTCTTGTTTGAGAAGAACTATAACCCTCTCTCCAAGGGTGGTCCTTAACCTACACCCCCCTACTCCTGCTTTGCTGGTTGTCTCCATTTGAAGGTGGCTATTACTTTGCTTGTCTCCTGAGGCTTTGGAGAGTGGCTAGTACAAAAGAGATTGCCAGTAGTCAAGCAGATCTGACCAGAGAGAAGATATTAGTAGGAAAGTCTTTGAAAGGCTAAATCAACCCTTAAATTCGCCACAGGTGAATTAACATGCTACCTAGGTCTGCTTTGGGAGGTCTGAAACAACAAACCCACATAGACACTCACCAAACCAAGTAACCCAATGAGAGAAGCTATGAATTGTATTAGAGCCTAAATGTTATCTGTACTAAGTTTAAAACAGTTTTCCAGGGGGAAGTAAGGTCAGGCCAGTGCAGCCAAGAAGGGTTGGGTGTTGGCTTTTCAGAAGGCCCAGTTATGCAGACAACTAAGGTTGCCAGGTGTCCTGCATTGAACCAAAACAATGTGGTATTCTGGTGTATTAAAGTACAACAAATATCTGTTTTACTTTTTAAAAATATCATTATTTCAGATGCTATATTTCTTATATTTTGATTTTTAGTCATCAGAGGTTTGTAACTTCAGCTTGTAGTTACTACTTCTAAGTACTGAGTGTACAAATGCTATTTAAAGAAGCCTTTTAAATCTTTTGAAATGTGTGTAGATAAGTTGCTCCAACACTAATGTTAAATACTCTATTAGTAAAGTGAAAATCTGTCATTTTGGAAGGGAGCGCACACTGTACCGAAAAAATTTCCCCTCAGTCTCTCTGGGATGAATGCTTTCATAATCCTGTTTACAGACTAAACAGGAAAATACAGTCATCTTTGGGACAATAATAAGAGTTAACGTTTGCTGAGGATTTTTACTACGTGCCTGACTGAGTGCTTGACCTCCTTTACCTCTTTCTTTTCTCACAACAATCCCAAGGGGAGTTGCTCTAAATAGCCCCCTTTTACGAAGAGGAAACAGGCTCAGGTTAAGTATTGAGGCTACAAACCTGAATGTTATCCCCAATTCTTCTTTTTCCCCTCAGACCTTTTGTCCAATTTATTAACAAATTCTGTTAGTTATAACTTCAAAATAGATTTTTAGAAGCTGATGCTTTTCTGATGCTAACTCAAGTCCTCATAACCTTTCCTGCTTGGATGTTGCATTAACTTCCACACTGTCCTGCTGATGCATTTCTTACTACCAGCCCAGTCGCCTTCCACATAATGTCAATGTGGTCTTTTTAAGCCGACAGTCAGGTCAGGTATTCTCCAAATATTCTTCTCTTCACATTTAGAATCAAATGTAAAGACATTGCGAGGTTTTAGAAGTTTCTATGTGATCTGGCTCCTGGTTGACATGGGTAAACTCTTCCTTCATCAACAAATATTTACTGAGGGCTTACTATGCTTCATAATGTGGTGCTTTAAACCATTGCGCCACCAGGGAGAGATCTAGAGTTTACTTTTCATGATAAGGAGTGACTATAGTAAAGGACGTTGGACTTAAGCTGGTTAAGTAGAGAGATGTACCAGGAAAGAAAGAGGTGACAAATAGCCTGGAAAAACAGCAATATATAGGCTCTGATGGAGCACTTGGGGAATTGGGGTCCTGCAGAGACAGGGAGGTAAGTGATTAGGGAGGTAAGTGATGGCGGAAAGAGGGCTGCTTTGTGTGCCACCATTCTTTCTACTCTCTGTTCTATCTCACTAGACTTCTTGCTGTTCCTCTGACACTTCATTTATTCCTGCCTCTGGGCTTGGATACTTGCTTCTTCTTTTCTACATTTTTGCATGGATTGCTTTCTAACTATACTTAGTTCTCTTTTTAATATCACATGTTCAGGGGGGTTTCTCTGATCCTAGGTAACAGCAAATTCTTAGCCATGACACCGTTCCATTTTTCTTCATGGCATGTATTGCCATCTGAAATTATGCTAAATTCATTCATATGTCTGTATTCTGTGTCTCCCACTGAAATGTGAGTGCAGGAATATTGTCTTGTACACCTTATATCCTTGACAGGTAGTGGGCATTCTATAACTACTTGCTGAACAAATAGTGAATAAATGAATTTTCTGGAAGTCTCTCATCTAATAAATGATAAAGTCAAGATTAACTCCCAGTAATGTAATTCTAGAGCTCATGCTCTTTACTACTCTGTAGGATGAAAGAAGTGGAAGAGAGGCTGCAGCAGTTGGAGCTTTCAATTTCTGAGATGTTAGTAGCTTTGCTTTTTATTGGAAAAGGTGAAAAGTATAAAAATAATTTCCCGGCCCTCCGTGGTGGCGCAGGGGGTAAAGCACAGTATTGTGAGGCTGTCTGCAGCACCCACAGCCACTGCAGCTGAGGTTTAGGCTCCAGCCAGGGAGCTCACCCACATGGAGCAGCAGACCTGCCCACTGCTCCCCTCAGCATGTGTTTCAGTCAGTCTGCCTGTTCTGTTTCAGACCACTCTCTCTGATGAATCCTCACCCCCCACCTCTGGCCTGTACCCCAGCTCTTGTATGCATAAATAAATAAATCTTTAGGGAAAAAAAAGGAAAATAATTTCCTGGAGTGTAAAATACTAGCAGGACAAAAACAAAACCATTAATGTATCTGGGTGGACCCTAGGAAAAGGGGAAGTTCCAGGTTCCCTGCCCCACCCAGAGGAGGGTGGAGCTGAGCAAAGAAAAAGGAGAGAAAGAGAAAAAAAGAAGGAAGCTGGATGGATAACAAGAAGGAGACCTGAGGAAGCCACATGGAGCAGCAAGCATGTGAAGAAACTGTGCTTGTTTCCTGACCCTGGACTGGTTAAGGCAGATGTGGGTGAGATATCCGTAGGGAGGTGACTATGGCAGTGTTTATATTGATTTTGATTTTGCTCTTTTCCTCCCAGATTTGTCTGGCCATTTCTGACCCTTTTCCATGGGTCCTGGCCAGAAGGTGCTTTAATCTAGTGGCAGGCTCTTAGGCCTTGCTTTGGGCCAATCCCTCTTGGGTTGAGGGGATGGGTAACTTCAGGTGTTTGATTTAGAAGTTATACTTTTTGTGTTCTGTATTGTATACTCACTGTATTAAAGTCCCTTTTCATTAAGGTTTTATATGTTTTGTCTTGATGCAGCGGATGGCAGAACCCATTTAGAGCAGGCAGGTTTGGGGCTTTAGGGGTGCCCCTCTCTCCCTGCCCTGTAACAGACTTGCTGTCCTGTAACAGTGACAGTATAGGGAAAAAAGGCCACTTAAGCCTCTGTGTGTGTGTGTGAGTGTGTGTGTGTTTTCAAAGAGGTTGGATTTAAGGTCTTGCTTTCAGAATAAGAATTTTTTTAAAGTAAATAAAAGCTGCAGATAATCAGGTGATGAAAGTAAATCTTTAAGTCACCTGTTCTGGAGAGCAACAGGTTTAGAAGATTAAATTAAACAAATAAAGAGCAAAGATTTTTGAATTCACCCATTTTATGAGTAACACACAAATCTTCAGTTTCATCATGGATGATCAGGAATAGTTATGCTTGCATGCAAGACTTACTCTTCAGTATTATTTTCCATTAGCAAATTGGATTAATTTGAGTCAAAAAATTATTTTTGTAGACTTGGTTGCTTCCTTTGCAAATGTTTTTAAATTAAGTTACAGAAACAGGTGAATTACACATAGAAACATTTCTATTTTCAAATATAATATGAAAAATATGAAATTGAGAGTATTCCTTCACACTGAAACTGGTCAACTTTCTTGGTAAAGTTCTGTTAAACAGTCAGAAATGTGTGGAGTCTGGCAAGGTGGTGACAGAGTGAAGACGCAAGGATTGCCTCCACATATTCCAGTCAGTTCACAACAGGACAAAGTTAACAATCCCTGAAAGATAAAGAGACTATTGCATAAGTTAGGAACAAAGGAATGGGAACAGTGGAATGAGTTGGGAAATACTGTAATTAAATGGTTCGGGTGATACCTGACAATATAGTCCTTGAGAACTGGAGCTCTTAGTAAACAAAATTTACCAAGAAAGTTGATTAGTTGAGACACATTGGGGTGCCCTGTAACAGTTTGACACTTTTTTTGCCTTTTCAAAGAACCAGCTCTTCATTTCATTGATCTTTAGACTTTCCTTTTGATTTGTATTTCATTTATTTTCACTCTAGTTTTTATTTATTTACTCTTGCCAACTTTTGGTTTCATTTTTTTCTTTTTCTAGAACTTTCAGGTATAAGCTTAGATATATTTTTTAAAAGATATATTTATTTATGCATACAGAACTGGGGTATAGGCCATAAGTGCAGGGGCAGTGAGAGGCTTCACCAGAGACAGAGTGGGGAGCAGAACAGGCCGACTGACAAAGTACACTGCTGAGGGGAGCAGCGGGTGGGTCAGGAGAAGTCTGCTGCGCCATGTGGTCACCTCGGGGCAGGCGGGGATCGAACTCATGCTGAAGTGGCTTTCTAGTTTGTTGCATCCCATAGGTTCTACTAACTGTTGTCTTCATTTTCATTTGTTTCCAATATTTTTTTTATGCTCCTTTGCCTTCCTTGTTGACCTAACAGCTGTTCATTAACATATTTCTTAGTTACCATCTATTTGAGGTTTTCCTCTTTCTTCCTTTGAATTTTAGTTTCACATTATTGTGATACTGTTACAGGACATGGGGGGGGGGGCAGCACTGAAGCCCCAAACCTGCCTGCTCTAAGTGGGTTCTGCCATCCGCCGTATCAAGACAAAACAAAAGACTTTAATGAAATGGAACTTTAATACAGTGAGTATACAATACAGAAGACAAAGAATATAATGTCTAAATCAAACACCTGAAGTTACCCATCCCCTTGCAGGCAAAAGTCAACCCAAAAGGGATTGGTCCAAAGCAAGGCCTGAAAGCCCACCATGAGCCTAAAGCACCTCTTGCCAGGACCCATGGGAAAGGGTCAGAAATGGCCAGACAAGTCTGGGAGGAAAAGATTTATTTATACATACAGAACTGGGGTACAGGTCAGAGATGCAGGGGTGGTGAGAGGATTCACCAGAGACAGAGCAGGGAACAGAACAGGCAGACTGGGGCCCTTCCTGATGGCACAAAGGGTTAGGAAGCAGCACTGCAAGCTGGCCACAGCCCCTGGAGTTCCTCTCAGTTCCATCCCTGGAGGTGATCCACATAGTGCAGCAGACCTTACTGCATGCCCACTGCTCCCCTCAGCAGTGTACTGCTGATTGATCTGCTTGTTCTGCCCCCCACTCTGTCTGTGGTGAAGGCTCTCACCACCCCTATGCCTCTGGCCTGTACCCAGTTCTATATGCATAAATAAATGTTTTTTAAACAAAAGAAAGAAAAGGGACTTTATTAAAAAAACAAAACAAAACAAAAACAAAAACAGGCAGACTGACAAAGTGCACTGCTGAGGGGAGCAGTGGGCAAGTCAGGAGAGGAGGAGAGGTCTGCCACGCCATGTGGATTACCTCTGGGACCGGGGATCGAACTTGCACTGAAGCTGCTGTGGCCAGCTTGCAGAGCTGCATCCTAACCTGTTGCGCCAACAGGGAGGGCCAACCAGCAATATTTTTCAAAGAAACTGAACAAAATATTGAAATTTATATGGATCCATAATAAGTTTAAAAATTATTGTGATTTGGAGGGAAATGGAGGTATCATGTTACATGATTTCAAACTTTACTACAAAGCAACATACTAAAAACAATGTAGTACTGCCACACAAAAATGCATAGTTCAATGGAATAAAATAGGAAGTTAAGAAATAAATCCACATATATATCAAAACCTACCTATGATATGGCAAATATGACCACAAAATAGGGGGAAGGGGGGTTTCTTTTCATAAATTATGTTGGGGGTGGGTGCTCCCTAATGGTGTAAGAGGTTAAAATTTCACTAAAAAATGCATAGGCCCTCCTGGTGGTGCAGCAGGTTAGGACGCAGGCTGCAAGTGAGCCGCAGCTGCTTCAGTGTGAGTTCGTACCTCGCCCCACAGGTGACCCACATGGCACAGAAGACTTCTCCTGACCCACCTGCTGCTCCCCTCAGCAGTGTACCTTGTCAATCTGCCTGTTCTGCTCCCCACTGTGTCTCTGGTGAATCTTCTCACCGCCCCTGCTCCTCTGGCTTTGTACCCCAGTTCTGTATGCATACATAAATAAAATATTAAAAAAAAATAAAATGCATAAAAGAAATTCACTGGCAACACATTACATGATATCTATATTAAGATAATTTAGGTGACTTGCCCCCTATGGCAAAATAATTAAAAAAAAAATAGACAATTGTGATTATTTCAAGTTAAAAGCTTCTGTTGAGCAAAATAAAATACAAGACAGTTAAAAAGACAACCTATTGAATGGGAGAAAATACATAAAATATATGAACACACAGGATTAATAGCCAAGATATAATTTTAAAAATCAGACACTCCAGGGCCCTCCTATTAACTACCTATCAGATCTTACTATATAAATATGATAATTATGTAAATGACAATTTGTGATCTATGAGTTAATAACCCAACTTTCACTTTTAAATCAATGAGAGTATTTTAGATGTTTCTATAAATTAGATGAAAAAACAAACAAACAAAAGACCCTAATTGGAGATATGGTGCAGTTTTCATCAGCAAAAGGTTAGGGGGCTCTAGAAAGAACCTGTACATGGAATCGAACTTTAGAATTTCACTTCTGCCATTCGGTTTTTACATTACAAAAATCACTTTACCAAGTTCATGCTTAGTGAAATAAACCAGAAAGGAAAGGAAAAATACCGGATGGTTTCACTCATAGCAGGAGTATATCGGACCAGGTGATAATAGTGAACAGCTATATACCGGAGACATTTTGTGGTGGTGGAGTGGAGAATGGGATCAAAAACAGTGGGGGGAGGGAAATGCACTGGACTATGGTAATGGCACATGGGTGATTTGGTGATGGAAAGCTCACGAGGATTACAACTAAGATGGGAGAATGCACAAAATGATGTAAAAATAAACTATTATTTTTTAAAAATCACTTTACCTAGGATGGGGATCATAATTTCTATGCCACAGTGCTCTTAGCAGGATTAAATGACATAAAATATGGGAACTGCCCTATTTGTGAAGTTTCAGGAAGATGGCACCCAGGGCTACTTGACTTCTCGGATGAGAAAGAGAAGGGTCTTTTATGGAGTTTGCGCTAAACATTACACACCCGCCTCGAGAACCACAAATGACAGTTTTTAAATACCTTTCCCCTAAATTCTAACCCCATATCCCCCAATAGAGACTTCCCCGGCTATTATGCACAATCTAACTAGATTCTGTTAGAGATAACACAGGGATTGTCAAAATTTTTGTCACACTGGAATTTCCTTCTATTGACTGTTCCTCAAATAAGTAAAGGAACAGCTGACGTTTGGAATTCATGTCACTACAGTAGTAAGACTGTAGCTAGGCTGTAGTCTTATTTACGTTTCTGTCTCCTGTGATCTATTTTTACAGATAGACTTCTCCAACCCTAGGGTATATTCTGTGACTTTGTACTTGCCTTACTTCCCCCGGGGTTGGTTAAGATTTGAAGAGGTCATTATCACTATGTCTATATCCGTGGAAGCTCATTAGTAAATGCTTAACGTATCTGATATTAAACAAGGTTCCTGCACAGGAAGCAGGACGTGAGAACAGTCACTCAACAGCGGTGGATTCTTCAAAGCCGATTTTAAGTTATTTCTCCTCTGGAAAGGAAAGAGCAGTGCCTTTTTTTCTTAAAGAAAATCTTAAATAGTTGCCAGTGTTCAGCCTAAAGTCTGCAAAGAAACAGGTGTGAAATTGTGGGGGACGCTATTATGAATGGTCGAACACTGGCCAGAGCCCTGCCTTTACTCCCCACCCGAGCACCGATCACACCCCGGGTCGTGCTGTGTGGGGGGGAACAGGCAGTGGTCTCGGTCCGCCAAATCGCTGTGGCCGACTCTCTGATGCTGAAAGATGCAGATGAAGTGGTGTGAAGGGTTGGGCTTTTTTTTTTGTTCCTAAAAATGCAACGAACAAAAAAAAAAGTACAACAATCCAAACCCAACCGTCTCGTTGCGCGTCGGCATTCTTCCCGGTGGCTCCACAGAGGGCGGCGCAGCTTCCAGATCCGCACTGGCCGGCCGGCGGGCTCCGCACCTCCCCGAGCCGCGAGCCCTGCGCGTCAGGGCACGCGCTGTCCCAGGCGCGCGTCAGTCGGGCGGGGACCTGCGCGGGCCGCCTCCGCCCCGCCTCCCTCTCCCTCCCCCCGCGGCGCGGGCGGGGCAGCTGTCGACACCGGAAGGAGCCCCGCCCCCTCCCTCCACCCTCCCGCGGGAAAGCGAGACCCGGGAGGCGGAACAAAGGCGAGCCCCGGCTGGGGCGGCGGGCGGCGGGCGGCTGGGCGGGGCCCAAGTGGCGCCTCGAGGCCATTTTGCGGCCCGGCCCCTCGCGGTAGCGTGCTGTCCCAGCCGTTGGCGAACTGGCTGCCGCGCGGTTCCCGGCGGAGGGCCTTCCGCGGCGCTGAAGGTGGGAGATGAGTACGGCCGCCGGCCGCCTCTCGGAGGGAGGAGGGTGGGCTCTAGGCGGCCACTGCGATCGTGGGGACGCGCCCTGGCGGGGTCGGGACCTGCGGGGTGGGGTGCTGGAGGGACGCTCAGTCTGAACGGCGGTCCCAGCGGCGCGGCGAAACCTCGGCAAACTGGTACGGGTTGTGGGGAGGCGGCGCGCGGGTGGGCCTAGGCCTCGTGGCTGCTCCGCGAAACCTGCGGTTACCGAGCACACCGGGCTTCGCGGGAAGAACAGGCGGCCAGGAACCTGACTTAAGCGCGCAGCCACCCCTTGGGCCTCATCTGAGGCTGCCTGGCGCCGACGGAGGGCGCCCTAAGTAGAACTTAGTACAAAGATGTCCATTCTCATGGTTTTGATTCTCACCAGAACCTGGCTGGCTTGATTTGGGGGGGATGTTTGAAAAAATTGAGGGTCAAGACTGGAGTGTACGTAAAGAAATGCGTAATTCCCTATTCTTTGTTCTTTGCAGTGGCCTCTTGTCGGTCACAGCGTGAAACAAACAAGATTGCTCCACCCTAGGAAGTAGAATCCTGCCGAATACACCTGTTTGCTGTGAATAGAGGTAAACTATAACCCTGTTCCTTAACATTAAAAAAAGAGCACCGAATTATTTTAGACCCAGACACTTTCAGAATTTAACGTGTAGAATAAATATAATCCTCTCCGCTTACAAAAATGTGGTGATCCTTGTTCTTATTTTCTCAAAACTCAAAAAAATAGAATCCGTAATTATAAATTTATATGGCAGCTACTTTAAATGTATTACAATCCGAATATTTTTATCGTAAAGGAAAAGAGGAGGTCTCAACGTTTGTTTTACGGTTTTCTCTTTTCCTTTGCCAGGCTGCTAGTACTTGAACAGTGGCTTGAGTTTTCTGAGTTCAGAGACTTTCTCTTAAAAGCAGAATTTTATTTTTATATAGTAGTCTTTCTAGTAACGGGCTCAGAGGGAATGGAACTGTTGATGAACTGGTTGTATTTATCTCCTGCACAATGAAAAATAACCTTTTTTGAGACTTTTTCCCAAAAAATACCATCTTTTTTGCACCAGCTGACTTAGCCTACCACCACATAAAGTTCTTTTCATTCTATACATGATAGATTGGTTACCTGGCCCTACTTCTGCCACAGTTTTTCTTCAGACATGGTCACTTTCATCACAGAGCTTTGGATATGTTATCCTATATAATATTTGCTTGCCTTCCCTTGAATTACAGCTCAAGAGAGTCAGCTGTGGTTTAAGACATTTCTTGGTTAAGACACTCATGCTCTAAAAATGCATATTGCTTTGACAGTATTTGTACACATGTGTAAATAAACCACTTTACATTTGTAATTTAGCAGTTTACAAAACTCACATTTGTAATTTAGCAGGTTACAAAACTCACCTTTCCAATAACATTTTTAAGGGTATGTGTTGTAAAAATTGTTTGAATCTAGTTTAGCAGGTTCAGTGTTCTTTTCCCTTTATTGGTAAGCCTGTTAAAGTATAATTTATGAGAATCATAGAATTTTATTTTATTATTAATGTTTTTTAAAGATTTATTTATTTATGCATATAGGAACCAGGATACAAGCCAGAGGGGTGTGTATGGGGGGGAAGGCGGGATGAGAGTCAACACAGAGACAATGGGGGAACAGAACGGGCAAATCTATTGAAATACACTGCTGAGGGGAGCAGCAGGTAAGACAGGAGAGGTCTGCCATGCCATATGGGTCACCTTGGCCAGGATCGAATTCATAACTGCAGCATACTGCAATGGCTGCTGATAGCTTCATAGTGCTGCAACTTAACCACTTATGCCACCAGAGAGGCCTGATAGAATTTTATAAGAGAATTAGAGAACCAATGATTAAACTCCCATTTGATTAATGAGAATGCTAAATTCTTGGACCTACTTTGGAGATACTATTAACATCTGATAATTGGGGAACTTAGGTTTTATGTGCAACAGACCTCTTCTGTCTCAACAACTACTACTCTCTGCAGTGTGTTTTTGTGAACCTGCCTGTTCTGTTCCTTGTTCTCTCTGGTGAATTCTCTCCCCCTCTCCCAACCCTCTGGCCTGTACCCCAGTATGCATAAATAAATAAATCTTAAAAAAAAACAAAGAAACAGCACATTTTAGAGGGGCCTCAGTTCACTCAGCTAGGATGGTTAGCTAGATAACCTCTAAATCACTTTTTAACCTAGTACTTGTATTTTATTTTACCCCTTATATGGTATACACAGACACAAATATTAGTTGCCTTAAGCTTGGGTTGTTATGGTTATAAAAAAATACGCCTTGTTCTTTATTTCTTTACTAAGCTCTATAATGTAATGACTGTATTATAAGTCAGGAACTGTGGAGAGGTGGGGCATTCTCATACATCATGGGATTAGAGTTCATGTATTCTTTCTGGAGGGAGATGTGATAATCCTTTCAAAAGCCTTAAAAATATTCCCATTCTTTAATCCACTAGCTAGTACTCTTACACGACTTGTATAAGGAAATAATCAGAGCTGTGGACCAAGACTTTCCTATAACTAGGACTTCTCAGTTATCTTTTAAATGTCTGTCTTCCCTTGGCACAGTATTAGGCACCATGTAAATAATCTCAATCTAGATAATCTATTGATAGCTAGCTACCCAATGAATGTTAGATTTTGACAGCTAGATCAGACATCCTAGCCCATTGCATACACTATTGAGAAATTATGTGAACTACAAATGGTATTGAAGCTCATTTTTCCCTGCCCAGATGAAGTTAATTTGAGAAAAAAATATCTGAAATTTAGGGAAATATACACATGAATTAAGTTATTCACCTAGTCTGATTATTTAAAAAACAAACCATCACCGGTGGAAGAGAGCATATCTAGATTGACTATCAAGTTTTAGAAGAATATATAATGATAGGGGAAGTGGATGTTACAAAACAAGTCAAAAAAGTAGATACAAAATTGAGTTATATACCAGCTTAAAAAATATGTGTATACAAACATGAGATTGGAAGATATATGCCAAAAGAAATATATCAACATATAGGTTAGTCTTTTGCTGATGTGACTATGGATGATTATTCACCTGAGTTTTCTGTGATCACAGAGCTAATTTTAGCAGAATAATTTAGTCTGTATGCATTTCCTTCAGATTCAGACACTGATTTTTACTCAGATTGTTTTAATTTGGATGAGAATGATGGATTCAACAACATTTGGAATACACAGATTTCTTAATATTGAGTACTTAAGTACTTGTATGTAGCTGGAATAGGGATAATTCTCCAACTTTAGTATAGTATCACCTTTGTGTCCTTTTTAGTAAAGTATTAGTCATATTAAAGTAATAATTTTTTAAATGTGCTTTTTAAAAAAAAAAGATTTATTTATGCATACAAGAACTGGGGTACAGGCCAGAGGAGTGGGGGGTGAGAAGATTCACCAGAGGCAGAGTGGGAAACAGAACAGGCAGGTTCATAAAAACACACTGCTGAAGGGAACAGTCAGTCAGTGAGACAGAAGAGGTCTGTTGAGCCATGTGAATCACCTCCATGACCAGGGATCAAACTCATGCTGAAGTGGTGGTGGTAAGGGGAAGGACGTCCTAAAGGAACTCTGCAGAGTTTTGTGGACTCCAAACCCTTACCCCAGTTTTTGGAAACTACAGCTCCCAGCAGTACTAAGGAGAGAACTGTGAGGACCCAAGGGTGGAGCTAATAAGACATTCTGGGGCTTTGGGGGATAAAAAGGGAATGATTTTTCAATGGCTCTTGGGGTGGGGGCGGCATAGTGGCTCTCTTAGGCTGGGGGTGACTGGAGTCTATCAGTTGGTTACTAGAATTGCAAGTCAGCCAGGCTGGTAAGGTATTCTAGTTACCTTGTATCTCTCTCTTTCCCTGGGTTGTTCCTTTTCCTTTCCCCTTTTTGTAAATAAACCCATTATCTACCTTTTGTGTGTTCCTGCAGTATAATTGAATGTTAAGCACCTGGGTGAGGACCCACAGACAGGCAGCCCAGTACACACTGCGTTGTCATGTAACGGTTATGGCGCCCAACTAATTTACACCTATGGTTGACCAGCCCAAGTACCTTGCGTTGGGCACTCTAACATAACTAATTTACACCCATGGTTCACCAGCCCAGGTACCTTGCCGTTGGGCATTCTAAGGTAAGTGCCTTAGGTCTGCAGCACACATTGTGTCTTTATTTTAGGTCATGAGAAATTTTTTTTCTCTTTGTGTTCTGCTCTGGTTAATGTTTACCATCATGGCTTTGACATTTTTATCCCTAGTTTAGGTTCTTTCAGTTTTATTCTGGTCTTAAGTATCAATACCCTTTTCCCATTGAATATTACCACCAGTTCTATACATGTCAGTAATCTGGTTAATGGCAAATGCTGTTGCTTTTGTTCTTTATGAGTGGCTTCCAAGCCATTCCTGTTTTGCAGTCAGTGCTTCTGGGCATCTTCTTGATACTTTGTATCATTTTTTTGTATTTTTGACTCTGAGATGAAGTGGTGGGAGCTCTGCTCCTTCCACAGCAAACTTGTAACAAATTCGGGCTCTTACTGAAAACATGCAGCAGCAAATACAGGCCCTTAATTCACTTATAAACAGTTTGAAAATAAGAGTGGGGTTGCCCTTGACTATTTATCAAGCCATGCAAGCCCAGATACAAAATGCCTTCCATAAATTAGATATGGCCCAGGATCTTATTATGGCACAGAGAAGGGGTAAGCCTTTCTCTGAGGACTGCAGGAGGGCAGTTAGGGGAGGAGGATTATTACTTAACACCTTAAACCCTTCAGAAAGAATTGTTCCCTGCATAGCAGTGTCCCTCCTGTAGAAACTTGTAAGGCTTCAGTCTCCACTGCCCTCTGGAGTAGAAACTATCATGCCTTCTCCTTCCCATACTAGACAGGGCACCCTTTTTTGGAAATAACAATCTCCCTGAAGCAGGGCATTTCCCTCTTTGACGTATGACAGTGGGTGGTTTAACTGCACAAGGACAGCCTGCTGGGTACTTTTGGTCACAATCCTTTTAGCACAGCAGACCTCCTAAATTGGAGGAGCTCTGTTCCTTCTTATAGGCAGGATCCTAAGAAGATGGCAAACTTGTTTGCTTCTATCTTTCTTACCATCCTAATTGGGCAGATATCCAGTTAATGTTGCAGACTTTATTGACCTCGGATGGACAAAGGGTGGTTTTCAAGAAAGCCAGGGAGTTGGCTGATTGCCTCCACCAACAGGATGTAGAATCCCCAGAACCAGATGTGGCTATCCTGATGGTAGATCCCAACTGGGACCCCAATGAAGGGGACATGGATATGTTGGAGCTCTATAAAAAATGTTTATTGGTAGGGCTGCAGCAGGGGATTTCCAAACAAAAGAATTTTAATAAAATTCTGCAGTTTGAACAAAGAGCTAATGAGGATGCATCTGAGTTCCTTGAACAAATTATCCAAACGTAAGCCAAACACACAGATAAAAATCCAGATGCCCCAGAAAATGCTCGTCTGATCACTATAGCGTTCGTTACACATTGTGTCCCAGACATCAGGAGGAAATTAGCAAAGGTGGATGGCATTGCAGAGATGAGTCCATCCCAGTTAGTAGACTTGGCATTTAGAGTGTATAATAACAGAGAGGAGAGACCTAAACAGGTGACTGTTTTTGTACAGAGGCCACACAGAACAGAGTTTCAGGGTAACAATAACAGAATGGCAGGTGGACCCATGAGACGTGAGCCTCTAGGATGGAATCAGTATGCCTACTGCAAGGGCGAGGGACATTGGAAGTATGAATGTCCCAGATTACAGGTCAACAGGAGACGTTATTATGACAGGAGACAAGGAAGAAGGTCAATGGCACCTCATGATTCACGCCGAGGTTGTAGGAGAGAATACAGACAGAGTACACGGGATCCAGAACCTAGGAAGGAGGAACGGAGGCAAATGATGGCTCAGAGCCAGAGACTCAGATGAAGAGAGGAAGGACTATAAACAGGATATCAGAGATCAAGAGAAGACTACTGAGGAAGCTTCCTGGTGCCGTACTTAAACCCCTCCACCACCCGGGAGACCCCTAAATGTGCTGTTTCTAAGTCTAGGGCAGAAATTGACTTTGGCTTACATTTCATATCCTTAAACATCACTATGTCAATTGATTACCCATTTCTGTTATTCATCAAAGACACTCATTGTCACTACCTTAGCCTGACTCTAAATACCAGAATGGTGGTATAATTTAGTGCCATACTTATACCCCACAAGTTAACCGAATACAGGTATCTTTTGATGTATAGTTACAATTAAAGTTCCCATAAAGCAAATTCCCATAAAATGAACTCTATTTGAAGTTCATATCTATTATAGATGTAAATATATTTCTCAGGAAAAGTTGAATTGAAAATTTTGCTGATAAATTATTGTCTCTCCTGTGGTATACATACTACAAGTATATCCTATCTGGCAATAAATAGTCTGGCTCCCTGTTTAAAACTCCAAGAGGAGCTCTTCCTTCCCCTCTTGCCTTCCTGCCTCCCCCCACCCTTGTATTTACTGAATATGAGTGAGATGTGCCAATGTAGTGTATATGACAACCTGAAAATCGCTTAACATTTAGTATAATTAGCTTTCTACTTGATATGGTCTGCTGACATATTTACTAGACTAAGGTGTGTGTGTATGTATGTATGTATGTATGATTCTTTAAGCAAAAGGAACTTAGTTCATACCAATTATAATTCCAGTAGTCATCTCAGAAGTAGCTGATAAATTGTACTTACCAGCTAATATACTAAATGCCTATTTTTACTTGGCACAATATCAGGTGTTATGTAAATAATCTCGACATAGATAATCTAGCTAGCAACCATAAAATTTGACAGTACTCTCTGAAAGCTGGAATTAACCTCAGATACACAGTTAGATGGTAGAAGTTTTTAGTAGATAGCATACTGTTGGGAATAACAATCATTGGTTGCCAATTTAAGGTTGTAAAAGAAAACAATTTGTTTTGTGGGTAAAAATTTATAGTCTTGATTTAAAACCATTTACATTTATTTGGGAGAAAAGAAATCAGGTATTTCTGGTTCATAAAACCTTTGTTGAAGCCAATTTAAATTAATCTCTTAATAGTAAAGATTCCTAACTAAATCTGGTTGGTACCAGACTAGGAGCGTAATTTATGTGTATATTTGTCTCAAACTGAGATATATTTTCTTCATATTAACTCCATCTGGGCAGGAGAGAATGGATTCAACATCATTTTCACATAATTTTTCTTTTTCTTTTTTTTAAAGATTTATTTATTTATTCATATAGAACTGGGGTACAGGCCAGAGGTGGGGAGGGTGAGAGGATTCACTAGAGACAGAGTGGGGAGCAGAACAGGCAGATCGACAAAGTACACTGCTGAGGGGAGCAGGGGCGGGTCAGGAAAGGTCTGTCACGCCATGTGGTCACCTCCGGGGCAGGCGGGGATCGAACTCATGAAGAAGTGGCTTAAGCTTTTTAGTGCAGTGCTTTAACCTTCTGCGCCACCAGGGAGGGCCCATAATTTCTTAATAATGTATTATAGTGGGATTGAGATCTCTGATTTAGCTGGTATTCTAAAACCTATTGATTTAGTGCTATAGGCTTACTTGATTACAGAATCATGTTTTAGGTGATTAACAAATGACACAGGGAAAAGAAAAAGAAGATGAAGGGGACAGGAAGTTAAAAAATGAGGACAGCAGGGCCCTCCCTGGTGGCGCAGCAGGCTAAAGCACTGCACTAAGAAGCTTAAGGCTACCTCCGCATGAGTTCCATCCCCGTGTGCCCGGGAGGAGATCCACATGGTGTGGCAGACCTTTCCTGACCCGCCCGCTGCTCCCCTCAGCAGTGTACTTCGTCGTCGATCTGCCTGTTCTGCTCCCCACTATGTCTCTGGTGAATCCTCTCACCCTCCGCATCTCTGGCCTGTACCCCGCTCTGTATAAATAAATAAATCTAAAAAAAAAAAATGAGGACAGCAAAAGATTATACTACTGAAACAGTATGAGGAAGATGACTTAAAAGAGGAATAGACAAAAAAGTCAACATGAAATAGTGATACAGAAAAGAGAATGAGAGAAAGGGGAAAATAGTTTTACTGAATGGTCTGGACTAGTAAGGTAATGACTTGCTTTTTGTTTTTGGAAATGTCACTTTAGCCCCCAGATTCTATGAATATTCTGAGTAGGTGAGCCTTCTGTACTAGCTTCATTTTGCCCTACTTCTCAGGAATCTTACTGAAATATATTGGGGATGGGGATTTTGACTTTATTCTAGGATAATGCAAAAAAAGATATGTTACTTTTTGTGTTATATAGACACAAAAATAACTTATACTGTATTTGCTGTTTTATAAGTAAGCTATTTTAGATACTACATGTGATTTATTAATTTTAATATTCCTTTTTTTAGATAGTGGAAAGTTCTCTTTTCATAAGCTCACTTTTTCCTTTCTTGTGTTTCTGAAATATAAACACAATTGACAGATACCATCACTTTGCCCTGTTTTGATCATGTAAGTTATGAAAGTCTCTAGAAGCTAGATGAAGTATAGTAACACATAGGTATAGAATATTTAAAACAAGGCCCCTCCCTGATGGCACAGCGGGTTGGAGCACAGCATTATGAAGCTATGAGTTTGGTCCCCAACCAGGGAGGTGACCCAAGTGATGTGGCAGACCTCTCTTGGCCCGCCCACTGCCCCCTCAGCAGTGTAATTCCTTGATCTATCTGTTCCGTCCTGTTCCCCACTCTGCTTCTGGTAAATACTCTCATCCCCCCGTACCTCTGACCTGTACCCCAGGTTCCGTACGCATAAATAAATAAATCTTTAAAAAAATAAAACCTCTTCTCTTAAAAAAAAAAACAAAACAAAACTTTGTGAATTGTCTTTCAAAAAGTCATACAGTGAGAAACTAACACATTTAAATGGCTTGTCAAAGGTTACAGACTCAAGAAAAAGATAAGTGTATCTTGATCCAGAGATTTCCAGTATACTTTAAAAAAATTATTTATTTATGCATACCGAATTGGGGTACAGGCCAGAGGTGCAGGGGTAGTGAGAGGCTTTACCAGAGAGTGGGGAGCAGAACAGCCAGATTGACAAAGTACACTGCTGAGGGGAGCAGGAGAGGTCTGTGGGTCACCTCCCTGGGCTGGGATTGAACTCATGCTGAAGTGGCTACAGCTAGCTTCACATTGCTGTGCTTTAACCCATTGCACTACCAGGGAGAGCCCTCTAATATACCTTTATTTTTATAAACTATAAAACAATGCCGTATCAGATTACGTTCTTTGTGAAGTCTATCATACTTAATGTTTCTGAAGTTTTACCTTTTTTTTTTTTTTTTCAGTTCAATATGCTTTTTTATAGTTGGGGTCCTTTTTTAGTTTTTCTCCCCAACTTGTTCATTCTATCATATACCTGTAGTTGTTAACTAGACACTACTATATTTTTTAAGGAAACACTCTTAATGATCTCCTAAAATAGAATATAGCATACTGTTTGAAAGTAAGATTAACTAGTATGTAGAGAGGAAGTGATTAAAATAGGTGAACCCTTGTATTCTTAAGCACTGTTTTAAGAGTAGATTGTTGGCCCTAACAAAGACATTCATGTGCTTTAGTTTTGCCTGTGAAGTGGATATTTCAAAGTATGCTATCTACTTACTAGGTAATTAGATATGCCCCAAACGCAGGGGGATACTCATTTTAAATCCCTAAGGTACAAAGTAAAATATGTTGGCTTTTCTTTTTGTTCTCTCTAATGGGATATGGGGGGGAAAGTCATGGGCAATAAATAATTTGAGCAACTTTTTATTGCTGTGAGCTAATGAAATTCTATGGCTTAGAAGTTTTTCAGTAAACAGTTTTGTATTCAAATTAACTAGTTTAAGAATGACTAAATGCATTTTTGTATTATAATTTTAAATTGATCATTTAGAAGTAAAGGACTTCTGTTAGCTTTTATTCTAACTTTCGACAATGGCTTTTCCAATATTCTGGTTGTCACGGTATAGTTTTTATTTGTAGAGACTTACTGCTATAAATGTAGGATTGAAAAAGTAGTTTTCATAGTCTTCCTTTAAGTGCAGGTAGATTTAAAATAGCTTAAAAATAACGTGGTAGTGTTATACAATTATGCATTGGTCAGAAAGTGAATTTTATTGTACATGAATTTAAAAGTATATTAAACATCCAAATAATGGCTGCCAAAATTGCCATATTATTATGAGTCAGATGTTTTACAACTGTTTTGAAGAAATCAGAGGTGGCAGACAATGGGATATTTCTGACTGTTTTCTTTGTTGGTACAAACCTGGGGACATTTTAAATTGGTTGAGTTTCAAAATTTTAGGCATTGGTATTCCGAAACACATTGGAAAAATCTTGGAAAACTTGTTTGCTTGTATACACTTTGACACATTAAAATTTTTTTTATAGTTCTTCCCTGGTGGCGCAGCGGGTTAAAGCACAGCACTGAGAAGCTAAAGCCACTTCCGCATGAGTTCGATTCCCGCCTGTCCCGGAGAGGACCACATGGCGTAGCAGACCTCTCCTGACCCCGCCCGCTGCTCCCCTCAGCAGTGTACTTCATCGATCTGCCTATTCTGCTCCCCACTCTGTCTCTGGTGAAGCCTCTCGCCACCTCTGCACTCTGGTCTGTACCCCAGTTCTGTATGCATAAATAAATAAATCTTTTTAAAAAATTTTTATAAGAATTTTTTTATTTATGCATACAGAACTGGGGTACAGGCAGGAGGTGCCTGGGAGGTACGTGAGAGGATTCACTAGAGACAGAGTGGGGAGCAGAACAGGCAGATCAGTGAAGTACACCTCTGAGGGGAGCAGTGATTATAGGAGAGGTCTAGCTGCGCTATGAGATCACCTCCAGGACCTGGGATTGAACTCGCACGGAAGTGGCAGTGGCTCTCTTGCAGTGCTGCATCCTAAACTGTTGTGCCACTAAGGAGGGCCTAAATTAAAATTTTAACTAGAGAATAATTTTGTCCATATAAAGTCTCAGCTTTCTATATTGGGGAAAAAATTTGCTTCCCTAAAAGAGGGGTGGTGTGTATTAGTTTCTTTAAGTGAGTAAGCTGTATTGATTTCTTCATATTTTTATGTGTTAGATGCACTTTAAGAAAAGGATCTATAAATTCCTTTCCTGTGAAGTATACCTTTAACTTAGTGGGACTAAAACCCTTTTGAGGCATCAAATTCATGGCTTGGATTAGGTTTATATGATCTCAACGTTTCTCTGAAAGTTAGCTGTGAAAATGATAAGTTTTGTCATAAAGAAGGTTAGATAAAGCTATAGGAAGAGGATAAACAATGATAATGATAATAAAAATCTTTAAATTATAAACCTCAAGTCTCAGCACTATGAAACTGTTGCTAGCCACTGCTGTATGAGTTGGAACCCTGGGCCAGGGTGCTACACCACATGGTACAGCAAACCTCTCTTGTGTTACCCTGTTTCAGTAGATCTGCATGTTCTGCTCCCCACCCTTATCTCTGGTGAATCCTCTCACCCCCGTGCCCCCCACACCCACCCTGCACCATGCTTCTTGTATGCATAATAGAATGAATCTTAAAAAATAGACAGGATCGGCCATAATTTTGGTGGTTTTTTTAAAAAGGATTTTACCAGTAGTATTTTTCCCCCCTCTGGTTTATTTTAAGAACCATAAATTGATTGTGGCTTTGGAATGACTTTCTAATTTTTCATGTGTGTGATGTTTTCCTTTTGATCATAGCTGATTGCCTTAAAATTCTTCTTGGCTTCTGTTACAATATTCTCAGTTTTCTTCAAAGGTTCTTGTAACCTCAAGTGCCCTTATTTTTTCTCCTAGCCCAACCACTTGGTCTTTTTCATATCCTTCTGTTTAATGTGCCTGCATGGGATTCTTTTGGAAATACTAATCTTGCAAGGATGAATAAATTAGATTTGCTTTCATTAAGCGCTGACCCCACTATTTGTATTTTTACTGCTTACTAAAAATGTAGCCTCAGCATTGCATTCTTAGTTTAAGGATGACAACGAGCAGTGGATATGAGGGGAAACAGGAAGATCATTAAAAGTTTTTCTCTCTGTTCTTATGATGCTTTACATCTGTTTGATAATTTCTCTTAGATGTACACTAATCCCATGTATAACCATTTTCTTCATAATGCTTTTCAAAGGTTGAATCATTTATGTCAAAAAAGACTGTTCAGAAAAATCAGATAACACTTTTTTTTTTTGCCAGAGGATACTAAATTTGACAGAACCTTTGCTTTAATTCTACACTACATGTTTATCTTTATTACATATGTATGTCTTAGAATATATTTAGCCTTGCAAGTTCAGTTTGTTTTAAATATTATATGTATTCTATAAGTCCACTTCAGCTTTTGAAATTAGTTAAATTATTTGTTTTGATTATAAAATGGCCTATGGATTATTAGATCCTATTTCATTGATTACTTCGGTGCTAATGCTATATATTTCATATATCCCCCAATAAACAATATGAGGACAGAGATACTATTTTTGGTTTTAAAAATCAAGAGGTGGGACTTTCAAAATGTTATTTTTAAAGTAGTAAAGTTGAATTAAGAAATGATATTCCCTGGGTGACAGATCTCAAATAGTTTTGTCTCCAGGCCCTTTTTGATACTCTCAAAATTTGAGGATCCCAAGAAATTTTTAGTTATATGTGTCCTGTATACATATATTTACTGTATTAGAAATTGAAACAAGATTTAAGGTGTTAATTTAAAATAATGATAAACTGACATGCTAATATGAGAAAAACAACTTTCAAAACAGTTGTGAGGAGTCATTACTTTTTATATTTATAGACTTTTATTAAATGACTATTCCATGACTAATAGGGGACAACTGGACACCTTTTATCTGTGTCTGCATTACACCTATTGTAGTAAATTATTTTGATTGAAATATACAAAGAAAATCAAATCTCACTTTGCACAGATAAGTGTTGAAGGGAAGAATGTTTTTATAGCCTTTTCTGATAATGTGAATCATCTTTTTGATATTATACCAAAACCTAGCAAATGGTGTTTTCTTAAAGATTAGTTGTAGTATGGAATCTGAAATTCCTGTTTTTTTTAACACATTGGGTCTTTTGATTTTTTACTTAAGTATGATTTATAATGTCATGATTTTTTGAGTCAGTAGAGTCACTGTGTATATAGCCCTTTAAATATTGATATATTTCATTATATATCTCTCCCCTAGAAAAAACCAAAAACCCAACATTCGTTAATATCACTACTTAAAATGCTACACTTACATCACTAGGAAAATAATTAATGGGAAACTACAAAGCGTAGAAGCAGGAAATAAGTTTTCCAAAATTATAATTTGCATTCAGAACCAAAACTTGTATTATTGGCAAGAAGTACTGTCATATGTTTTTCTTAAAGTGACAGGCTCATTTGTTCACTTTCTGGAAAATGTCTGCCAGAGACTGAAGTCTGAATAGCCATAGTTCGTCATTTATTGTTAAAATAAAAATGGTATTTCATGAAAAAAGTAGCTAGTTCAGCACACAGGTCTATCATGTAAATAATTGCCTTTCCGGCCCTCCCTGGTGGCGCAGCGGGTTAAAACACTGCACTAAGAAGCTGAAACCACTTCCGCATGAGTTCGATTCCTGCCTGCCCCGGAGGTGACCACATGGCGTGGCAGACCTCTCCTGACCCGCCCGCTGCTGCCCTCAGCAGTGTACTTCATTGATCTGCCTGTTCTGCCCTCCCCTTTCTGGTGAAGTCTTTTACCACCCCTGAGTCTCTGGCTTATACCCCAGTTCTGTAAGCACAAATAAATAAATCTTTAAAAAATAATAATAATAATTGCCTTTCCTCCAGATAAATGTCTGCTGGTATGCAGAAATGCTTTGTGTTTACTTCTGTTTTGTCATAAAATTATTTAAGACACATACACAAGGATCAAAGTTCAATGAGTAGTTTTTACTGGTTCATTGAGAACATTCTTAAGTAACTCTGGTCATCACCCACTACAGATTCATGAATTCAATACTAACAGAGTTTGGTGTTACCAATGGGCTTGGTAACACCTGGCAAGGTTCCAGCAGTGTCTGCTCACCATCGCTTTTACAGTGCAATTGTCAGCATGGTGCCAATAGCACATAACATCTTAGTGGTTTTATGAAAACAGTATTGACTTCATGGATGCCACGAAAGAGTCTTAGGGACACCCAGGTTTCTGCCTACCACATTTTGAGAATTGATGTTCTGTATCATACAAGATGGCTTTAAACATTCTGGTGCTTAAACACAAAACACATTTAATTCTCCAGGGAAGAGTAAATTGCAACTCTTCCTACCTATTACTTTAATAATTGTAATCTTGCCTTTGAAACAGAGAAAATATGAACAGAAAATAAGAAACAAAAAAATTTTCACTAGGAGTCTACATGAGAGTACATGCTTAGATTTATTATTTCTGTGCTGGTTTCTTTTAAATAGCATACCATTTTATAATTGTGGACTCACACTAAAGAGCTCATTCTACTTACTTAGACACTGAGTAGCTTTGTTTCTGACAGCTAGTAATTGGCATTGTTTCAGAACAATCAGTTGAGTCGTACTGGCTCAACTTACAGTTGTCCTAGTCCTAACCCTGTCTCAGGCAAAGACTGTTGTTGGAAAGCCCACACAAAGGCTTTGTGTACAGGGATCCCTACTAATAAGGAGCAGTGTTCTAGACCTTAGCAGATTTAATCTGCTGGGCTTGCATTCCCTTCCTAAATTTCTCACATTTCTTTGCCTGGTTCACTTAAAGATCATTTTTAATGTCTGTGAAGACAATTTCTTAAAATTAATTACATAGGAAGGGGAGATAACTGGAGTAAAAATGTTTCTTTCTCTATGGTAGGATGTGATGGAGCTGCTTGAAGAAGATCTCACGTGCCCAATTTGTTGCAGCCTGTTTGATGATCCTCGAGTTTTACCTTGCTCACACAACTTTTGCAAAAAATGCTTAGAAGGGATCTTAGAGGGCAGTGTGCGGAATTCACTGTGGAGATCATCTCCCTTCAAGTGTCCCACGTGCCGTAAGGAAACTTCAGCTACTGGAGTCAATAGCTTGCAGGTTAATTACTCCCTGAAGGGTATTGTGGAAAAGTATAACAAGATCAAGATCTCTCCCAAAATGCCAGTATGCAAAGGACACCTGGGGCAGCCTCTCAACATTTTCTGCTTGACTGATATGCAGCTGATTTGTGGGATCTGTGCTACTCGTGGTGACCATACTAAGCATGTCTTCTGTTCTATTGAAGATGCCTATGTTCAGGAAAGGGATGCCTTTGAGTCCCTTTTCCAGAGCTTTGAGACCTGGCGGAGGGGAGATGCTCTTTCTCGTTTGGATACCTTGGAAACTAGCAAAAGGAAATCTCTACAATTACTAACTAAAGATTCAGATAAAGTGAAGGAGTTTTTTGAGAAGTTACAACACACATTGGATCAAAAGAAAAATGAAATCCTGTCTGACTTTGAGACCATGAAACTTGCAGTTATGCAAGCCTATGACCCGGAGATCAACAAACTCAATACCATTTTACAGGAGCAACGAATGGCCTTTAACATTGCTGAAGCTTTCAAAGACGTGTCAGAGCCCATTGTATTTCTGCAACAGATGCAGGAGTTCAGGGAGAAAATCAAAGTAATCAAGGAAACTCCTTTACCCCCCTCTAATTTGCCCACGAGCCCTTTAATGAAGAATTTTGATACCAGTCAGTGGGAAGACATAAAACTAGCAGATGTGGATAAACTTTCTTTGCCACAAGACGCTGGCACATTCATTACCAAGATTCCCTGGAGCTTTTCTCAGTTATTTGCGGTAGTAATTCTGCTCGTCTTTCTCATTTTCTTTGATCCTACTGTATTCCTTGAATGGTCTTTATTTGATGAAGCCACAACTTGGAAAGACTATCTTTCAAACTTTAGTTCCTATCTGACTAACTCAGCTGATTTTGTAGAACAGTCAGGTTTTTACTGGCAACAGGTGACAAATGAGTTTTTTATTTTCAGTGAAAATTTTAAGAATTTTACCTTGGTGGTGCTGAACAGTGTGGCAGAATTTGTGTGCAAATATAAACTTTTATAAAATCTGTTTCACCAACATAGTTCCTGTTCTTTGTTAGATATTTGTTAGCCAATAGAATGACAGTTAAGATTCCAGTCAGATTGTTTTCCTGCAGAAGGATTCTTTTCAAAAATATGGTCCTATACATAATTCAAACTAGAAAGCATAAAGAAAAGATTTAAATATAGTATAGTTCCTCTCTTTAAGACTAGTTTTGAAATAAAAACCCTACCCCCCCCCCCCGTACTGGTTGTGTTTGCTTATAAAGAATGGGCAGTGAGAGAACACATAATGTGAACTATTCCATTGATGGGTAACAACAGTGACCATTTAGTCTGTAATACAAGCTTCTTTGATAAAATAACCTTTTTTGGGGGCATGAATATTTTAAAAAGGAAAGAAAATATGGGTGGGTTGTATTTCCAAATTTTTCTACAAGGGTTTATTTTCCTTATTGAAAGATGAAAACAAGAAGTGATCTGATCTTGCTGCTGCTTGCTTCTGTCATGTTACAAAACATTGCTTTGAAAGCCGAGTATCTTTATTCTGATCCTTTAATTTGGTTGAGAGGAGGTAGTACAAGTGAGAACAGGGAAAAATAGGTAGTAACTAAATTTAAAGAGACAGATATTCTAGCTATGAGCAGTCAAGTAAAGTTGAGTAATGACTGTTATCCATAACTGACAATTCATGATTTAGTCTTTAAATAGCTCAGGGGATCATAAGGAATTACAAGTGTTTCTCTGTAAATCTTTGGCTATGATAAGTGGCCTGGCAAGGGTAAGTGCTTTTCTGCTTCCTATATCTATCTATCTACACACACACACACACTAATTTACAGCAGGATTTCTTTCTTTAAGGGATACAGAAAAGGGATCTATTTGACTTCAGGTACACTGGAAGTTTTATTTTAAACACTTCAATTCATCTGTTTTTTATTTTGTGTACTTAAAGTTCCCAAGCAACTAAAATTTGCAAACACAGCTATGGATACACTATTTGTTTTATACAAGTTAAGAATGTAGGTCTCTCTTTTTGTTGTATTCCCCTCCCCTCCATTTCTTAATCATATATATTTCTATATATATTAATTAGTAACACACAGTTACAGGTTGATTTACAAATTCCTATACGCCTGCAACTAATAGTTTGTAGCCTCTAGTTTGAAGAGAATGAGTAGTCAGGAACTGGTTACTTTGAATGTGGGAGGGAAGATATTCACAACAAGATTTTCTACCTTAAGGCAGTTTCCTGCTTCTAGGTTGGCACGAATGTTAGATGGCAGAGACAAAGAATTCCAGATGGTTGGTGGCCAGATTTTTGTGGACAGAGATGGTGTTTTATTTAGTCATATCTTAAGACTTTTTGAGAACTCACCAGCTTTTATTGCCCACTGATTTTTCAGACTACCTTAGGCTTTGGAGAGAGGCTCTTTTCTATGAACTTGATTTTCTGGTTGATGTGTTAAACCAAGAACACTTACTACTGCAAAGACCTGCTGTTGTGAAGGTGCATTTCCTAAATCGAAATACTCAGGCTTTTTTCAGAGTATTTGGCTCTTGCAGCAGAACAATTGACATGCTGACTGGGAGGATTACAGTATTTACAGAGCAATCTTCAGCACCAGCCAGGAGTAGTGACTCCCTCCATCCGCAGATCAACTTACTTCCACTGCCTCCACAAAAGCCTTCTTACCATGACCTGGTTCTCCAGTGTGGCTGTGACAGCACGACTGATAACCAAACTGGAGTCAGGTATTTTGTACTTTGAAGCCTCTCTATCAGTTTCTTGATGTTTCCTCTAATAAACAAAGATTTTCATGACTGAAACTTGGAAAAATGATTACTCAAGGTAATGGGGTAACCGGGAGAGTTGGGTAAAATGACCAAAAACTATTCAAGTTGGAATACTTTTCACAGTGAAAGAACTGCTGCTGTGTGAGACGACAAATAAATGAAGACTGTCGAGGGAAAATGAACTATGGTCATTTAAGTTACAGGAATAAATAATTTTTATACATTATGTTTCATTGGAATGAATTTGGTTTAGGAATGAGAATTTGTTTGCCCCAAGAGAGATTCTTTGAGTGGCTGGGATACAGTAAGTATAAATGCTCAGTTTTTCCTGACTTCCTTATTTTTTTTTTTTTCAGTCTTTTTGACTACTGATTTTTTTCCCTTCTACTTTATTTTGAAACACAACAAAGGAAGATATAGATACGTTCCATTGCTAATTTGTTACCGTTACATCTAATTTGTTACCGTTACATCTTTGGCACGCATAGACAACTCAAAATTGGGGTAAATGGTCAGTATTTAAAGATAGTTGCTTCTGGGGTTTATTCGCTTCCCGCCCCCCCCCCCCATGTTCTTGGTTGGACCCAATAGCGGATTTCTATTAATGACACATTCCCCCCCCCTTCAGTATATCTTAATACTGCCCCACTGTTATTTCACTGTGAAAGTTAGCTTTAATTTAATACTCAATAGTATTTAAACAGTAATACATTTTTTAAAATGGGAAAGAGTAGGTAAGACATACTTGGGATGGCTTTAGCCATTAGGAAGGACCAGTGTATACCTCTCACAACAGACTCCTTGGTCCTGCTCACTGGGCAACAGAACAGTTATGTTTCACACTTTATAATTTTCTGTCTTTTCAAAGAGTATGAAATGTCATTTTGGTAAAAGAGAAACTGATTGTGAAGAGAACTTAAGTCTCTACCTCAAACTATGTGCTATCTATGTCTGCACAATTTTCATTGGTGGGGCAGTGACACAAACAGAAGGGAAATGATCCTTTTTTTTAAAGGTTTGAATCCTTTTCTATAAAGTTAGAACCACTTTTAAGAAGAAACATTAAGAAAAAACAGTAAAGTGGTATCCTGTTAACTATTAAATGCTCTTTAAAAGAATATGCATTTGGAGAAAACTAATCTTGAGCAAGATTAGAAACTCAAATTGAGACAGTCTTGTACAGTGCCAGGTGATTTCCTTTCTGTTAAGTGTTTGTGTTTTAGAATGTGTTTTTTACTTTAACAGGAGAATGACATTACGTTTAACATACAAAGTTGGTAATTTCAAAACCAAGTCTTAAAAAATTTTTTTGCATCACAGGATAGTATTCTTTATAATAGTTTGAAGTTGGAAAATTTTCCTAATTTGAACAGAGTGTCAGTTTCAAAGTAAAAATAAAGTGATTGGGATTTCTGGTGATCAGATGAACCCTGACCTTAAAAGACCCACTTTAGGTATATAATGGCTTAGCTGTCAACAGTTTTCACTAATCACACCATCTGTACCTGTCTATTTCTAGATTTTTAGGAAGTGGAAAGTATATAACCAAGTCTTAATGGCACCTACTAGTCTAACATCCAATTTTTAAGAATGTTCCTCTAACATGATTTACCACCCTAATATCTTGTTAACCCAATGGGTTGCTCAGTTACAGTATTGGAAATACTTGACTCACATCTTGCAGATGCGCATTCAAATGGCACCACATTATCAAGCTCAAGTAATGGTCACAGGACTTGGAATCTCTGATAGACTTTGTTCTGACCTTTTCAAATTCCCTCATTAATTTTCTATTTCCCTTTGGTTTCTGGTGTCTTGAAACACTTCATTTCTCAATTTGTCCTTACAAGGAGTCAAGTCCTTGACTCATGATTTCTTGCAAATACATTCTATTTTATCACCTGCTGTGTTACTATTTATATCTTAATTTTGTGAGATAATCTGTAGCTTTTTTTCACTGACAAATGATTCTAAGTTAAACAGTCAAGATTGGGGCTGGAGAGTAGATACACTGATTTACTGGTAAAAAATTTGCTGTACCAAACTAAACATTTGCAAGTTTTATAGTTTTTACATTTTACCAAGGAGTTTTTGCCTACAATGAATTTCTAAATGCAATCATATTAATCGTTAAAAGGAAGTTAGTGAACGATCTCCCCAAGGCTTTTTATCCCATAAAACTACAGCTAGCTTTTAGGTTGTTGCCTGAGACTGAGTTAAAACTTCATCACGTCGCATAAAGAAATGATGGGAGAACAGAAAGACATAAAATTACCCTTGCTGACATGGATGGAGCTGGAGATCATGCTTAGTGAAATAAGCCAGAAAGAAAAGGAAAACATCACATCGCATAAAGAAATGATGGGAGAACAGAAAGACATGAAAATTACCCTTGCTGACATGGATGGAGCTGGAGATCATGCTTAGTGAAATAAGCCAGAAAGAAAAGGAAAAGTACTGGATGGTTTCACTCATAGTAGTATAATAAACCAGGTGAGAAAATAATAATGAAGCTATAGACTAGAGACATTTTATGGGAGTGGAGTGGGGAATGGGGTCAAAAACTGGGGGAAGGGAAATGCACTGGACTATGGTGATGGCACAGGGTGATTTGGTGATGGGAAGCCCACAGGGAGTACAACTGAGATGAAAAAAAATGTACAAAATGATGTAAAAAGAAACATACAAAAAATTTAAATAAAATAAAAAAGCATTGAAGGACAGAAAAAAATTACCCTTGCTGGCAGATAAAGAAGAAAATACAGCTATTTTTATGAGGACATGTTGACACCGTTAAAGTTAACATGTAGCTAATCTAAAAGTTTAGGTATATTCCTGAATTATGCTTTGGTCCAATTGAGTTTTCTTGAGAAAATAATTTTGTTTGACTCCAGATACCTTTTGACATTTTTGCTCAACAATGGACTTGATATGGGTGCAAGTGATGTGTAAAATTAGATGAGGGGGAAAAATATAAATGCATGTTTGATCAAAATGATTGAGTTTGATTAAATTGAAAACAAAAACAAAAATTGGAAATTGTTAAATTATAAAGAATGCTAATTGATCAAATTTTTTTGCTCAATAAAATTAGATCTCAATGAAAGGATAATGCTAAGTCAAATAAGTCTAAAGGAGAAAGATAAATACTGGATGATGTCACCATTATGTGAAATATAAAATAACTAAAATAACAGTCAAAGACAAGTTGAAAAACTAGCCCTTGATAGCTGTCTACAGAACTGAAATGCCATTGGGGGAAGAGAATGGTGAAAGGAAAACAACAGGGAAGGAGGGAGGCATAATGGCTTGTGGTGGGTGCTCTATGGTGGGGATACCCCAATATTAACCTCAGTTAAGATTAAGTAAAAAAAATCATCAATGTTTTACTTAGTCCTAAAGGTGGAATTACAGTGACTTTTCAGATCATAGCAAACTATTTTGTAGTACTCTGAAATTACTGATTTGGATTTGTAAATGAAGCCTCCAAGAAATATGACTGAAAATGGTATAATGTACAATACCTTTACTTGTGGTATAAGTCAAATTTATGTTTAGTTTTATTATTAAAAGGATGCTTTATAATTAGACATTTTTTGTGTGCCCTAGGTATGTTTCTATAAAACCTGATAACCGAAAACTGGCCAATGGAACTAATGTCCTCGGCTTACTGATTGACACTTTATTAATGGAAGGCTTCCAACTTGTCAGCACTAGGACAGTAATCTGAAGACAAAACTGAATGCTATAGCTTTCAAAGAAAAAAAAAGATGTGAAGCTTTTACCGTGAACAAAATACTGAAAACAGAGACTACCAATCAATACCAGAGCAATCTAAGAAAAACAAACTAGGTTCTTTGTTCTCTTTTAGAGTAAAAGGATATTGTATTTTCTGGTTTGGAAATTCCTATATTTAGAACATATCTTAGTGAGATAGGTCCTCAGCTTAACTTTTTGGCCTTGCCTCCTAACACCTTAACACCTCAACAGTGCTCAGGCCTGCTAACTGCTGCCACTTTCAAAATAACACTGTACACCTGGTGCTTTGGCACATGTTCCTTCTACCTTAAGCGCCTCTTTTTCCTTTCTTTTCTTCCTGAACCCTTAACATAGCTTTCAAGAATGGAATCTGGAATCAGGCTGCTTGATTTCCAACCCAAATCACTTAGCTATGTGATTTAGACAAGTAATTTAAGCTTCCTTCAACTTACTCCATCAAATGGGGTAATAAGTAGGTCTCCATTAAATGATATGTGAAAGTTAAAGGAGATAAGTACTTGACACATTGCCTGGCACATGGTGGGCACTTAGTAACTCAGTAATGAAGAATATGAATGGCCCATTTCCAGTTGTACTTTTTTCTTTCTTTCTCAGGCCTTTGTTCTATACTGACTTGCATGTCAGCATAAAAACAATTTTGAATGTGAGCTGAATGCACTGTATACTTTTTAACACTGTAAAGCACTGTGCTTAACATTTAGTAAGAGAATTACCACTCTTGTTACTATTTATACTTATATTTGTTGGTTTTTGAACCACCTCTATCAAATGCAAAATATATAACAGATCTAGTGAATCTCTTATGTAATTTCAAATACTAGGAGACATTAAGTCAAAGAGCACCAAGTACTTTGCACACACTAAGTACTGTTCATTCATAAACACCTGTTAAATGGTTGGACACTATACTAACTTTTCAATATTAAAAAATAAGACGAGTCATTCTCAAGGAACTCAACACTCAAGTAATCCTAACAGCAAAACATTGAAGTTCAAAGTCAGTAAGGAGTGGATAAGTTATGACTTATATCATGAAATACCCTACCGTCTTTAAGAAGAATGAGAGCAGTTTATAAACTAGTATGTATTGTCAAATACTTTATAAGTAGAGAAGCAAGGTGTAGAATATAAATGGAAAAGATACTTGTGCATAGAATTTTCAGCAAAGCTACATGTCACCTAGGGACAGGGAACTGGATGAATGGTGTCTAGGTATGAGAGGAACATTTATTTTTACCACATGCATTTTTTATTTTAAAGGAAGATGCTATACCTGAAAAATTGAATGTGTGTGTGTTTGGAGGTGTTAAAGGGACTATTAAAAAGGCATGAGGACACAATTTACTTCCTGTGAAACCTCTTTTAACTCAGTAAAGAAATTGTATTCCAGAAATATACTAGTAACTAGTGTACTAGTTACTTTTTAGTACATTGGTGTACTAGGTTGTGGGGAAGATATTTTTGTTGAAATGCCCTAACAGTATCTCAAGTGGATCAGTTGGTTAAAGTGCAAAATGCTTCAAGATGAATGTTATTACTAATTTAATAATTTCGAATAATAAAAAAGCCCTATAAATAAGTGTTAAGATTTTGGTGGCACTCATTGCTTTTCTGCAGAAAACTAACTTAGTTTTCATAGTTTTGGGGATATGTTTGGCTCTTATTTCTATTCTAGTTGAGTATAGTTGGTATGATTATATGATTGTATGTGTCACATGTTGTAACACCAACTCTGCAGTGTTTTGCTGGTAGGACTGAAAAAACAACTGATTAAAAAATATGGAAATAAAAAATACTAATTATCTAGTGTGGCAAGGAATATTCAGAAAAATTTTAAAGTGCTCTTGAGGGGGCCTCCTTGGTGGCACAAGGGGTTAAATCTCAGTACTAGGAAGCTATTGGCAGCCACTGCAGCACAATCCCCAGCCAGGGAGCTAACACATGGAGCGCAGGCCTCTCCTGTCTCACTTGTTGCTTCCCCCCCCAGCAGTGTATTTCAGTAGATCTGCCTGTTCTGCTCCCCACTCTGTCTCTGGTGAACCCTCTTACCCCCTGTACCTCTGGCCTGTTCCCCAGTTCTTGTATGCATAAATAAAGTAAATCTTTAAACAAACAAACAAATAAAGTGCTGTTAATACATTCTTAGTCATTCACATTTGAGAAAAGTTTAAAAGTTTTTTTTAATGTGCTAATAGAAACATTATCTATGGAAACAAAAATACATAACATTCATTCAATAAATATTTATTTGTATCTGTTGCCAAGTACTATTCTAGACATTGGAGATACTGCAAGATCTTCCCATTAGACCTTATAACAAATATAATTCATAACATTGGTAATGGATTTAAATTACAATAACTTTGGTCTTTAATTAAATATTTTTCAAAAGTTATGCATTCTCACTAAAGTGGTTTTTAAAAGGAGAGAGTAACCACAATATATATGTGTGTGTGTGTGTACATATATATCTATATACATATATATAAACACTTCATATATATATATTTAATTCATTAAGGAAATTAAAGTAGATTGAGCTTATTTAGTAAATATTTTAAGATATTTTCTCATTTGGAGCCCTCCATCAATGTCATTTTGGTAGTTTCTTGTGTTCACTACAAAATAGAGTAAGACAATAACTGATGTGAAGATAGGCAAAAACTGTACTTTTAAAAGAGACAGGCAAAATGTAGTTTGAAGGAAACAAGGCTATGTTAGATGCAACACAGGCAAATTAAAAAGTTGCTTCAGGAAGACTAACATGGGACCCACTTAATTATTCTTGACTGAATTGTTTTGTCAATTTTATTTTAAATGATGAGAAAAGTAATGATGCAAGCCTGCTTTGGCCAGCCACGCTGAAAACTGTTTTATCATATCTCTCATGTATACAAGTTTAATTCATTACAATGATATTTAAGGTTGGACAGTGCTATGATACTATCTGTAGTTGGGATCCCCCTATTCTCCCACTCCACTTGCTTGTTTCAGCTCTTTTCAACTACTCGTGGTTTAATTTCTGATAAGAAATTAAAGGTTTCAGCTTATTTTCCTGAACCTTGATTGGAAATTCTCTTTACAAAGATTTTCTGAAAAAGAGCTCTTAATATTGAAGTTTTCTCTTGGATTCAATATAACTACAAAGAGTTCTTAGGTTTGGTAAAGTCAGAATGAGTCTGGACTACTTTCACACTTTTTACTGAAATAATACAAAAAGGGGGGAAAGCAGCTTGAGAAATAAGTGATTTAGGAAATCATAACCTCTTTCTAATTTATCTAATACACTGTTTACAGCCTACAAACTTCAGCTTTGCTTTATAAAATTTGTATTGCTTCTTCATCATAAATAATAGTGATTTTATCACCAGAGACCTTACTTGGGTAATAAATAAGAATACTTGAGGCCCTGCCCAGTGGCGCAGCAGGTTAAAGCACAGCACTACAAAGCTAAAGCCACTTCAGCATGAGTTCGATCCCCGCCTGCCCCAGAGGTGATCCATATGGCGCAGCAGACCTCTCCTGACCCGCCCGCTGCTCCCCTCAGCAGTGTACTTCAACGATCTGCCTGTTCTGCTCCCCACTCTGTCTCTGGTGAATCCTCTCACAGCTCCTGCACCTCTGGCCTGTACCCCAGTTCTGTATGCACAAATAAATCTTTGAAAAAAAAAGAATACTTGAAACTGCTTATATTCTATTAGTTTTCCTGTGCTGGGAAAATCGATTTCTAAGAACAAGTTTAGCAATGTGAGACAACACTAAGGAAATTTCATTATTTTTCCGGGGTCAAAGGACCATGTGAAAGAAAACTTAACTGTTTTAAGAAAAAAAACAACAAATAGATGATATGAAAATGTTACTATTTAGATTTCTATAATACCAGTCACCTAGTAAGAAGCCATAATTAGGGGATTTGCCACAGAATTATTACCTCAAAAATTATTAGGTCTTCTATTTGGCCTATTAGAGACGAAAAGTTGTGAAAATTTTCACAAGAAAACCTTGCACTTAGCTTAAAGCATGCCTTCATATTATCTAAGCTATGAGATGCTCTATTCCATGTTACTTTTCATCATTTCACACTTCGGTAAGAAATTATATTTCTTTGGGTTCTCAAGTTGGAAACCAAACTGAAGACATCTGCCTTACCCTTCTTGTATTAAGAGACCCCCAAGAAAGTCTGGCACAAAGTTCCATGAGTTCATTCAAGATGAGGATGGGTACTGTGCTTTCTCCTCTTCTTTATATTCCCCACAATGCTGGACCTCTAACAAACTGAACTGAAAGTTTGGAACACTGTAGTGACATGGAAAAGGGACTTGGAAAAATCAAGAATTATAGCAGATGAGGATAATATATATATAGAGAGAGAGTCTGAGAATGGATTCAAGTTGAAAAACTACAGAAAACTCATGGTCTTTTTCTATTAGAAGTTTACTTGGGTAATCATAGAAGAGGAGATGTATACGAATAATAGCCAGTTGAAAGTCATACAAAAATAGCCCAGTTAAAACTAGAATATATGTATTTTGCTAATAATAATGTAATGATAGAAGAATACTTAGTAATTAAAGAAAGTCAGGGAACACAAGTTCAGAATGAATGTTATATGACCATAATCAATATTAAATCTTAACTTACCTCCATAAGTCATGAAATGATACAAGTTTGCAGGACGGCATGTACAGATGTAACTAGGATGGAAATACAGAAAAAAGATGTTTCCAGTTTTGAATAGTCTGCAGTCATAGCTACACTGAAATTGGATTAATCAAAAGGTTCAAGAGTTGAAGTCTATAGTCAACACACTACACAATGAGGTTTTAAAATTTATTTTGGAAATACATATTAACAATTTAGATTTCCTTACACATTAAAATAGAACATGTTAATTAAAAACTGGAATTTCTTTCTAATGACTGGTAGCTATTCTTCATGGCAAGCAATAAAGTAAACAGCAAGATAATTAGGTTTTCTATATAAAAATCCCACAAAACAAGGTTTAGCTCCAAAAAAGCAAAATACTTGCTTTCAATTAATTAGAAAAACTTTTTGTCTCGACAGGCTTGAATGCCTTCTTCTTCCCCTTGAATGCAAACTCCTTCATACTATTTAAGAAATGCTGAATTCCTATTTGATTTTCTTGGCTGAAACTTTTATTCAGAGGCAAGTATGATTTTAAGGTGAGGAGAAAAAGTTTCAGGGCTCTTAGAATCTTAATTTCCTCTTAACTGTGTTTCTCCATCAAAAACAAATAAGGAATCTCAATTATCTAGACCTATTTTTGGCCATCTTCCGGAATTTCTTATTATATCTCTTTTGAAATGTCACAGTTGCACTCTTGGAAAACTTGTCTTCCTGGTTTTCAAATATCTGTTCATTATTACAGCTTTCAGCCAGTTGCCAGGTCTTTGTGCTGTAGTGTTTCTTAAAATGAGAGACCAGCACATTTCCCACAATTCAATAAATTGCTTTTCCAATTGAGACATTAAACCACATCAATTTTTACAAAATTTTAATTGAATTACTTGTACCTTTAAGTTCTCAATTCCATTCCCTCAGTTAGTACTGGGAAACATCTTTGTTTTATTAATAGAAGCAAAAGTAAGTTTCAAAAATACTAACATTTTAGTCATTTGACCCTTATAGCTGATAGGAGTGTAGAAATTTTCTTAAAGGCTTGAGATATGATACTTTAAAGAAAAAACGGACAGTTTTAATTCAGTTTTGGAAATGTTTAAAGTTGCACATGCATCAAATAATTTACACATCTCATCTTAAAAGAAAGGATCTATTGTTCTTAACTTAGACCTCCAGTTTATCTCCCTTATAAATTTTAGTTGGATATAAGTGACAAATTTACTACTTCAGCCTTCTAAATAGAATCCCAGTTCTGTATATGCAACAACCTTAACCAAAGTGTATTTCACTGAAATACATTGCTGAGGGGAGCAGGGGATGGCAATGTGGGTCACCTCCCTGGCCGGGGATCGAATTCGTGCTGCAGTGGCTGTGATAACTTCATAGTGCTGTGCTTTAACCCACTGCACCACCATGGAGGGCCCTATCTTTCCTCTTTAAACCAGCTTTCTTTCAGTGATCCTGCCATTGTATTCTAGTATATAAAATGTATAATTATTAATACCTCCCTCTTCAGCTCATATTTTACAACTTTCTTTTGAAATCTATCAGTTAGTTCATCTCCATTCTCAACATTTCTCTTTTCTATTGGTTTTCCTTATTTCTAGATGACTACAATAGTTATAAACCCAGTTTCCTTGCCACCAGACCATTTCTTACAGTCTTTTTATGTTGTATATTACTACTCATCAATTTCCATTATTTTGTCTCAACAGGCTTGAATGCATTCCTATCATGCAAAAGAAAACTACAATTTTTAATTGGTTTCTCAGGCAAACATCCAAAAACAGTCCTATCTAATTACCTAAAATCATTTACTTTTTACTTCAGATCTAAAAGGCAATGACCCCAAGTTGCTTTTGGGAGGAATATTACAACCTATTTTGGTATAAATTCTCATCCACAGACTGGGAAAGTACATTACTTGATAACTCAGTGCATCTTAATTTATAACCAGACAGGCCACAAATTATAAAATGAAGGCTTTTTACTGAGCCAGTATAGACAAAGGCCCAATTTCCCTGAGTTACCAAATTTACTTACAGTTTTGTGCTGAGATCATTTCATGTGGCATATTTATTGCCCTTTACTAGAAGAAGGAGTTGTTGGACAGTGTGTGCAACGTTATATTTTCTACTTCCTTTGAGAAAATCCTTTTTTCCATGTGGTCTAGGTGTCTATAGTAAACAAGTCTTCACCTTTTTTTTGAAGAGGAGAGTGATGTCAAAATTCATGCCTAGAATGAATAATAAGTAAATCAATACACACAGGAAACTACTTTTGCCTTAGGAACTATTATTTAGTTGCTGATTGAATTCCTGACTTAGCTGAATGTTAAATGTAACAAATATTTCAAGTACCTCAAAGTCAAACCAGAATACAATGGCAACCAAAGATTTATTTTTTATTTTTTTTAAAGATTTTATTTATTTATGCATACAGAACTGGGGTACAGGCCAGAGTTGCAGGGGCGGTGAGAGGCTTCACCAGAGACAGAGTGGGGAGCAGAA
>NW_004567111.1:52640785-52641374 GCF_000260355.1 Condylura cristata | reverse complement strand
GGTCACCTCCGGGGCAGGCGGGAATCGAACTCATGCGGAAGCGGCTTTAGATTCTCAGTGCTGTGCTTTAACCCGCTGGGCCACCAGGGAGGGCCGGCAACCAAAGATTTTTAATAAAATGTAATTTATATATAAGTTCTGGAAAATAGACCTAGTGTCCTATAAATGAATTTCATATAGAAGGTCCAAGGGTACATAAAGATAAATCCATATCACAGCAGTGATTTAAATGTCCTAGAAGAAAACAAATGCTCCATATTTGAAATTCAGAGTTTTGTTTCTTCCTTAGAATCCTGAAAGTGTTTTTGATGTAACTTATATAGTCTTTTACAAAACTATCCAAGAAAAGTTTGTAAGAAAACCTGTTTTGTTCAATAAAGTGCCTCTGGTAAGCCACTGCATACCAGACACAGAAGCATTTCATTAACTTTAGAGTCATTTTAAAGAATTATAGTAATGCTCAATACATTTGGTTTTGTGATTATGGTTTCGGTGTTTCTTGAAAAACATTTTTTAATATAAGCACTTTTTATCCTACTACCATCACTGATCTCACATCAAATAATTTACACATCTCATCTTAAAAGAA
>NW_004567111.1:52617819-52640685 GCF_000260355.1 Condylura cristata | reverse complement strand
ATCTCAAAAACACACAAATAAAGGTCAACAGAAAACAAACTATTTTGTTGGAAAGCTTTAGAGAATCATTTGATCACTGGCCCTCAAAAGGGCTAGCAAGGTAGCACAGACGTTTGAACTACTTTCATTCCCAGTCACAGGTTTCGTCGTCTTTTTGATTAAAAAAAAAAAAAAAAAAAGACAGGGGCCTCATTGGTGGTACAAGGGATTAAAGCACAGCACTATGAAGCTATCCTCAGCCATTGTAGCACCAATTTGATCTCCAGCCAGGGAGGTGACCCACATGGCACAGCAGAACTCTCCTATCTTGCTCACTGCTCCCCTCAGTTTATTTCAATAGATCTGCCTGTTTTGTCCCCCACTGTCTCTGGTGAGCCCTGTCAACCCCCCACACTTCTGGTCTGTACACCAGTTCTTGTATGCATTACTAGATAAATCTGAAAGAAAAAGACATTGTATCACAAAGTAATAAAAGCTGGAGAACCTTTAGCTATCAGGAGCGTGTGGGCACTTCTACATGTATCTAGCTGGTATTAAGCACTTTCAGAATGTACAGTCCTAAATATTACTGAAATATGAAGCACTCATTATGCTACACTTGCACACTATACAATGAAGAGTAAGTTAGCCCCTTCCGTAAGGCAGATTACATTCACTATTGTGGCAGAATTAAAAGCATAAAGGTGAGAAATGTTATTCCTCATTGAGGAGGAAAAGTGAGCTGGAAAATGTTCATCCAGAGCCTAAGATTCGGTTGAAGACAAAAGGAAAAGACACTATAGGAATCAATAACTTGAACTAAGGCTTCAATGTGAATTAGAGATTTGAAAAGTGTTTCTCGTAAAAACAGTGTTGTGGTATTAATTCATCAGTCATTCTCAAGGTAATAAAGTCAATATCCAGAGGAAAAAAATCTGATTTTAGAATTATTTGAGGAAAAAAATCTGATTTTAGAATTATTTCAATGCAACCTTTTCAAGATTTCTCAATTTGTTGATTTCAAAGTCACATATTCCTAACATTTAGGGAAAGCTTTGTCTAATATAAGCCTAGACTATCAAGATTTCTTACAAATAATTATTTTTCTTCAAATCATCACTTTGACTTTTCAAGAGCTACAAACAACATAAATACTCAGTTACTTATACTGGAAATTAGGGCATCTTATACAAAGGAAAACAATTTCAAACACAGTTAACTTTTTGCTACCTATTCCCCAGTACCAGTCTCTACTTTTAAGTCTAGTATACTTACTCCTTCCTACTTGATCATATCTTGGTTTATATTTTCTGCACTTCAAAGTTTTCAATTCCTTCATGTCACTGCACTAATCCTATCCATTCACAAGTTAATTCGTCTTCCTTCTCCTGTAAGTGTATATTGGATACATTGGGGGCTGACTGTTCCACAATTATAGAATTTGGAACAAGTCATGCTCAAGTTCAGTCCCTTATAGTTGAAAAAGGAGTCTTCTAAGGCCACAGAATTAATCAGTTTCAGTTTTTAAATATTTTAGTATGATCATGCATAATTTCTGTGGGATGGGACAACTTCTGTATGTGACACTGTCATTCCTCTAACAGATTAACCTAGTTACCCAGTTCTTCAGCATGACATTCATATAAATATAATTTTACCATACTGAATTATAGTACTTTGTTCTGATTCATTTCAGGTCTTCTAAACCAATAGAAAAGCCTTAGATTTGCTTACATATTCAGTTGTGATCTTAATAAAATGACTTGATGACAACATAGCAACTAGTATAAGATGCAAGTGCCTCTGAATAAAGCAACATGTGAAAACTGTGTACATTAATGAAAATGAAGAGATGACAAGTTTCAACATCTTTAAAAATAAGGCTAAAAAAGGGGCCTCCCTGGTGGTACAATGGTTGTTAAACAGCTGCAGCACTGTGGAGATATCAGCAGCCACTGCAGTGTATGTTCAGTCCCCAACCAGGCAGGTGATGCACATGATAGACTTCTGTTGACCCGCCCACTGCTCCCCTAAGCAGTGTATTTCAATAGATCTGCCTATTCTGCTCCCCACTCTCTCTGGTGAAAGATAAACAGCCCAAAACCAGAAATTCCCAATCACTATCTCCATGGAGAATATGAAGGGCTGGCTGAGGTCATAAGGTGATTTCATCATTTTTATGCTTTCTTTCATAGGTCTCTGGATAAATTCTGCTGCACTATTACCTACCTAAAACTTACTGTTAGTGTGTCATGTTTTTGTATACAGCATCTTGATGAAAAAAAAAATCATATTCTAATGCATTACAATGGGATTTTTTTTTTGTCTAAAAATGAGGGTAATCAGCATTATCTGGCAGCAATTAATCAATCTTTGAAAAATGCTTAAAAGTGATTTTACAGGCCCTGCCTTGTGGCGCAGCGGGTTAAAGCACAGCACTAAGCAGCTTAAGCCACTTCCACATGAGTTCGATTCCTGCCTGCCCCAGAGGAGATCCACATGGCGTGGCAGACCTCTCCTGACCCGCCCGCTGCTCCCCTCAGCAGTGTACTTTGTCGATCTGCTGTTCTGCTCCCTACTCTGTCTCTGGTGAATTCTCTCACCCTTCACATCTCTGGCCTGTACCCCAGTTCTATATGAATAAATAAATCTTCAAAAAAAATGATTTTACAGGGACCTCCCTGGTGACTTAGGGGTTGTCAGAGCTATCACCCTAACAGTTCACTACCAAGAAGTTCAGAATCTGGTAGATCAGCAAGATAATAAATGCAGTATTAGGAAAATGAGTCATACTCTATCATTCCAATGTGAAAAATGCAAGTGAAAATTATTTATGAGGTAGAAACCGTGGCTATTACTAATAGTAGTTGAGTCCTTACATACAAACTAATTTAATTTTCCTAACTCGGATTGACTTGGATTTTAAAGCTAAGTAATCAGGTATAGGGTCAAACAGATGAATGATGAAGCCCAAACAAATTAATTTCAATACTTTCTAAAGTATTTACTTTTTTAAAAGATTTATTTATGCACCCAAGAGGTGGGGTATAGGCTAGAGGTGTGGTGGTTGAGAAGGTTCACCAGAGACAGAGTGGGGAGCAGAACAGGCAGATGTACTGAGGTACAATGCTAAGGGGAGCAGTAGGTGGAGAGGTCTGCCATATCATGTGGGTCACCTTCCTGTCCGGGAATCATACTTGTGCTGCAGTGGCTGCAGATTACTTCATAGTGCTGCACTTTATATGGCTGTGCTGCCAGGGAGGTCCCAAAATACTTAATGCTTAAAAACAAAAACTAAATCTTGAGATAGCAAGCTAATTTGAGACTGCCACTGTGCTTTCTTATTATATCTCAGAACACATGGGAGTCCAATTCAGTCTGCTAGAGAATTTTTTTTAACTTATATTAGGTCTTGTAATACTTGACCTTATGAGAGTCCTTATAAAGATTCTACATAGGAAGCTTTGTATTACTTGGCTGTTTCTCATTTTCCTTTCACTCAGTGAAATTGTGATATTGATGATCTATATAGATTTGACATAATTGAATCCAGGAAATCCCATTGAAAAGACTGACTAGTGAATTACTTTTGATTATCCACACTTATATTGGTATCAATGTATTGTACAGTAGGGGACTAATATTAGTATTCTGTGAAGTTACCAGTTATATTTAGTACATCAGTCATCAAACAAGCTAAGATTGTAGGAGGCTTACACTATAAGGCTTACAGGCCAGTAGTACACAAATAGGGTGTATAAAATAATTATAATAAATACTGATGAAACTATTACTGATAAAAGATTGAAATCCTTAAAATGGTGATAGTACCTAAATGGGGAGTTAATTTTCTGTGTGGAAGGTTGCCTTTCTAGAATTACACCTGAGAATTTTTCTGAAGGCTGAGTCAAAAATGTGACGTACCACCTTTAATTGTTCTCAGGGACAAGTGATCAAGCCATTCCAGAAATATGATTCTTTGGCAAATACTCAGAAAATGATTGTGATAGTTTATAACCTCCAAAGTAGGTTTGCAATTTAAATGTACTGCATACTTTGCAACATCGTCTACTTTCTCATGTTTTGATGATTCCCAAAAAGTGTGCTTAAGTGAGATGACATTGACTTTTAAATACCTTGCAAACATACTGCCAGTGGGCCCTTCCTGATGGTGCAACTGGTAGAACCCAGCACTGTGGGGCTGTCCACAGCCAGTGCAGCACGAGTTCAATTCTGGCCTGGGGTGTGTGTGTCAGGGGGTTGGGGGGAGCAGGGGCAACCCACATGGCGTGGCAGACCTCTCCTGACCAACTGGCTGCTCCCCTCAGCAGTGTTTCAGTGTATTTGCCTGTTTTGCTTCTTACTGTGTCTGGTGAGCCCTCTCACCACCCCTTGCACCTCTGGCCTACACCCCAGTTCTTGTGTACATAATTAAAAAAAACCCTCAATATAACCTTTAGATTATGTATTCTCAATAGATAGGAGGGGCAGTTTTCTTAGGACTACTATATTCCATTAAAGGCTGATTGGATTTATATTACATGCATAGCTATAGCTATATATATATATATATCTCCAAAGGCCACACATACATATACTGGATATAGACACAAATATTCCATGACCAGTGTAACCAAAATACACTTCTAAGAGCACACCCCTTTGCAATGTGACAGAACTATCATGGAATATTTATGACAATTTGAGTATGGTGTAGTACTTCTACTCTGGAAGTTACAACTGTAAGGAGAGTTTGTCTCCTCTACCTTGTTAGCTATAGGACAGAGGCTACAGATTTTAATTACTAAGTATATGAGCTTTGCTCTTAAGTCAAAGCTCCTGAGCTTCAATCCTGACCCTCCTCCCTTAAATAGTTGTCATTAGGCATGCTATTTCCTGGTTACTCAGTTTCCTTACCTGTAGTATGAGGTTAATGATGTACTTTCTTCATAGTGTGATTATGAGAATTAAGTGTAAACATTTCTGGCAAAGTATGTTATCAGTGATTATTTGCAAAGGATAAATGTTACTAGTAATTATTTTTATCACCCCCAAGCAGCTAGCACTTGGTTACTATATGTACTTTAAAAGAAAAAACAATGACTTGCGATAAGTATTAAAATCTTTCTCACTTAAACGGTAAATCAAACAATAAAAATATACCTCCTATTTCCCAGAGGGGCAAATAAATATTAATTAATGATGATCTTTATTGTATTTACTTTTTTATCAAGAGTTTCAGGTATTTTTTGAGAACTATAGTCCAGAAAAGCATTTGAATGTAAAAAACTAGGACACCTATGTTAGAAATGTTATAAAAAGTATCTTCTCAGCAAGTCATAACATTGTTTTAATCAAGCCTCAATAATGATTTGGGCTTAAAAGTTGGGCAAATATACTACAGAATATTTCCTATATTTGATGTCAGAATTGACTGGACCAGCTGTCACCTTACACTGAGCATGATCTTCCTAGAACACCATTTTAAAAATAAACATCTGGGTTTTCCCTGATGACAGAATGGATTAAGTGCAGTACTATGAAGCTATAGGCAGGTATGGCAGCATGAGTTTGATCCCCAGCCAGGGAGGTGACCCACATGGCGTGACAGACCTCTCCTGACCCACCTGCTGCTCCCCTCAGCAGTGTATTTCAGTAAATCTGCCTGTTCCATTCCCCACTCTGTCTCTGGTGGAGCCTCTCACGCCCTACCCCAGCCTGTACCCAGTTCTGTACACATAATCTTTAAAAAAAAAAAAAAAATGAGTATCTATTAGGTGCCTGGCAAGATGATGAAAACTTCATTTGAAGCCAAGTTCCTCTATTATTTTACAGAGAGAATTGCAAGAGTGGTAAATTGAACTCCAAACTACGGTTCTGCACTCCTACCACCATCCAGGAACTCTAGAATATAAACACCTCTCATCCCACTGACACTATAACTCTACTCTCCTTAAATCAAAACTGTATTACTTCTTAGAATTGACTCCTTCATGTTTATCCAAATTATTCAATTTTATTCTCCCTTGAAGTCTTAAGAGAAAATCTTAGTGATCAGAACTATAGTGAGTCTTCAAATAATCTTTGAAAACATGCAAATTTAAAAAACCTTTTATTTAAAAATTATGTTCCAAACCTATAGTATTTCCATTACTCGCAGCTTTCAGACATGCAATATACTTCTGGAAACTTTAAAACATCACTTCTAGTAAAAAAAAATCCTGAAACAAAAATCCAGAATTTCCCCTTAAATTAACCTGTTAGCACAAAAATGCCCTTACATTTTTAAAGGCAAGTGTTTGGCAAGTTGACATTTTGGTTTTAGTTTTAAATATCTTCAAATCTTAATTTCATAACTTTGGAAGTCCTTGGTAGCTTTTCCTTTCCATAATGCACTCATCCATCGTAGGCAGAAGTCCACGCTTCAGATTATATATGCATCCCTGAAACCTTTCTCTAGTTTTGCTCTCCGGTGCAACACAGAACCAACAACTGATTATTCTTTCAAGCTTTTCAAGATCTACAATTAGTCCTTACATTTGAACACTTCATATTTTCTAAATTCTTTAAATGCCTTCTAGTTGGTTCACATATACATATGGCCTGATATGAGTTAAACACACTAAGGCTGTTGGGAAGAACAAGTGTTAATTACCATATAGCAATAGTTTATCCTTAAAAAGTGAACTTGCAAGTATCTTGAAATCTGTTGAAACGTTACCTAAATTCCAAATTAATTTAGCCAACTTTGCTATTTGGAAACCAAGACCATCTGCTATGGATGAAAATAAGGAAGTGTGTACAGATAAATTTCATTTTTAAAAAAGGAAATTTAAGTTCTAATGAATACAGGAAGCATTATAAAATTAACAAATTTTCCCATTAATTTTAACTATATAGTTTTAGAATATTTTTTTCAAAATTTCAAATTCCTTGAGTTTTAGAGTTAAACACATTTAAGAACCACTAATTTGAAACAGTCTATTAGCTTATCAATTATGGACCTAAGGTTTTATTTTTGGACATTTTTCCTACTTCATTAAAAAGGATATAAAAACCCATTATGACAAAAATGTCATAACAAAAGGGGCTACCTAGAAATGTTTTTCAGTAAATTTTGATGATTACTCAAGCACAACTCCTTCTGCCCCAAACTGCAAATATACTTGTCTTTAAACTTCTGTTAAATGAACAAATCTTGAGCAATATACTTATTTCAGTAGTTATTTTTTTCTTACTTTTCTGTTTTAAGATTCTTCCATGACCTCTCCAGTCACAGAATGCTTCTTCCACCATGGAAAGGTATCTTTGTTAATAAGCAGATATGGTAGAAAAGTCACAGGGCAAATAACATGCATCTTTCTCAAATTATTCAATTTACTAGGTATGCTAAGAATTTTCAAGCCTTTCTACAGGAAAGTGTTATGAAAGTATATATTAAAAGTATAGATAAATGAAAAAAAAAATTGCACCAGAAACATATCCCGTGTTTCTCTCTAGTGGGGATATTTTCTTTTGCCCCCAGCATAGTAATGGACTGAATAAATGCATTCAATAAACCAAATATTAAACCTGAAGAGAATATTACAAGGATAGTAATAGCCCTTGGATAATAAAAACAAAATTTTTTTTATAAAGATTTATTTATTTATGCTTACAGAACTGGGGGAACAGGCCAGAGGTGCAGAGGTAATAAGAGGATTCACCAGACAGAATGGGGAGCAGAAGAGACAGACTGACAAAGTACACTGCTGAGGGGGGCAGCAGGCAGATCAGGAAAGGTCTGCCAAGCCATATGGATCAGCTCCCTGGCAGAGGATTGAACTTATGCTGCATTGGCTCTGGAGAATTTCATAATGCAGTGCTTAACCAGTGTGCCACCAGGGAGAGCCCATAAAAGTGCTATTTTTAAGTAGACTTTCTGAGATTATTTCTAAGGTTTTATGCTTATATATTACTGTTACGCTAGGAAGAGTTAAACTATTAAATGGAAAAATTCTTAACTTTTAAATCTAAAAGTCAGTTTCATTGTGCTAGAAAATATTTATGACTGCAAAATAAGCCAGCTTTCTAATTTTTTGCATGGCTTATTAATTTAGCTTCAAATTTAAAATAGTAAAATAATTAATTTTTTCATATTACCTTTTGTCTGGTGGAAGAGTGGAAAAATGACAGCAAAACTTCTCAACAAAGAAGCAAGAACTGATTCTTGAATTTCTTTTTAACACGCCTCTGAGAACACAGAATAGATTGCTCCCTAGAAGATGATTTTAAAATTATCTGTTCAGTTATTCCCATGATAGTTATCGCTTCTAAACTTCTGAATCCAGTGGAATTTTCACTTAGATTACTAAAGGGCCATTCTGTGGTGTTAACTCGCTTCAAATAATTGCTTGTAGTGGTATGATGGTATGATTTCACTGCCTTGTAGTATACAGAGAAAGAAATGAATGAACTAAATGAAACAGAAATTAACTTTTTGGATTTTAAGACCAAGGAATGCATTTGTAGGACAAAGGGGACAATTACATGGTAAAAGAATTAGACTTTAGTATTGAACTTATTAGGTATATCAACATATATTAATTTTCAGTGATGCATATTCAGAACCTCTACATATAACACAATGTTTTCTCAATAAAAAAAGACATTTCAACAGGAAAAATTCTATTTCAAAGGTTTTTTTATTTTTAAATATTTATTTTTATTTATGCGCATAAGAACTGACTGTAGGCCAGAAACACAGGGGTAGGATGGTATGAGAGGATTCACCAGAGATAGAGTGGTGAGCAGAACAGGTAGATCTACTGAAATACATAGCTAAGGGGAACAGTAGGTGAGACAGGAGAGGTCTGCTGCACCATGTGAGTTAACTTCCCTGATGAAATTCATGCCACAATGGCTGGCAACAGCTTGACAACGCTGAGACTTTAACCCCTGTGCCATCAGGGAGTCTCTAAAGGTTTTCTTTTCCAAAAAATGGCAAACTTTCGCCTAATCACAAAATCATGCTTATTTAAAAATCAATAAAATAAGATCCACCCTCCTCATCCTTAAAAGGTTTATCTCACACTCACAGTAAATTATTAATAACAATTAGTACATGTTTTCTTTTAGCAAGTCTGTTCATTCTATTTGACAATTCTTTTTAAACTCAATTATGAACAATTTTCTACCTCATTAAATATTACATTATGTTTAAAAGCTGCACAGTATTTCATTCAGCATGTTATTTAACCAGTCTTTTATTATTACTTAAAAACCCTTCTACAATTTTGTAATAGCTCAACTACTATAAGCAAACTTATTGAAAGGGTATATTAGTTGATTTTACAGTATCAGAAAACTGAAGTAATTCTTTAATTCTTTTAATGTGCTAAAACCCTACAAATACTGGCTGGTCACACTTAACTACATGTGTTAGCTATCTACCTACCAATGGATAACTTAGAGTGGTATCTATATTGCTTTTCATATAAACTGAGGAAAAATTTAAAATATGTGAAATTGGGAACTGATATTTAGGCTTAAGTTCTGGACGTCTTAGTCCACCTGTTTTTCTTAATTTTACTTCTCAAAATTTCTGTTCATATTTCTAATATATTTAAAAGGCTAATACATATCGATAAAGAACAGTTAATGATAGAAGTATTATATCCCACAAGTGTGTTAAAGAAAAAGATAAAGACCTACAAATATAAATTGTTCATACCACAGAAGGGTGTAGAAATGCTACTGACTACTTAAGCCAGAAAACACTGAAGCACACATCAAGAGATTTGGCCTGATTTTTAAAAATGTATAGAAATTAGGGGAAAAGTAGAGGTGGGTTGAGGTGAAACAGTATAAAGGCACAGATACAAAAAACAAAGATTAGGGCAAGATTATGACATACAAGCTAGAAAAGCACAAGCAGTGTTTTAGGAAGGTTAAATAAGAAAATCAAACAATTAAAAGGTAAGAACTCAGATGCACACAGAGTAAACCTAACTGAGAAATAATAAAGAACACAACAATAAGAGCAATTGTAGGAATGGAGTCATCAAAGATGACTATAGTTTGCTTGGAAAAATGACAAAAATGAACAAGTTCAGTGTCTCTTTGAAGCATAAGCTTTGACTAATTTCATCAAGTGGAAAATGACTTCAGAGTTACTGAAGCAGTTTGCAAAAAAACTGATCATGACATACATACCTACCAATCATTCAAACGTTTTGTTTATATTCCAGATGGTCTCAGAATGGAGGCTGAATGAAAGACACAAAAATATTCTATCTATAAGGTCAAATAAGGTAAGGCATATTAATAATTCTCAGGAAGTATGAAATCTGTAGATTAAACTGAAAATTAAACAACCATAAGATATGGCTCTTGTAATACTCTTTATTCCTATTAAGACACTACTCTCCTCCTTACCTGATCATAGCTACCAACTGTTCCTTGTGTTCACAAGGAAACACAAAAATCCTTTACTCTCAGGTTCTCTCTCTTGTATTCTAAATATCTTTTATCCCATTGTTTTCATTTCCTTTGCTCACCCTACTCATGACTTGTCAGAACTTACATACCACATAAAGTAGAGTATCTATCAGTTTTTTGTTTATTCTGTTACCTATGCCTCACTTACAAGATACTTGAGATCCATTTGGGTTAGAGTTATGTTTGTTCAGCACCGATCCACAGCATTTATTTATAGAATAAAAAAAATTAGCCTATAGTTTACTAATAGATGTAGTAAATGCAAAGAGAAAAAAAGTTTAATGGTACTACTATAAGATCTTATATTCTGAAAAACGTTAGTCCCATAAATATAAGCATTCCCAAATATTGTAAAGTGATGAGATGTGGAAACAGTCAAACTCTGGGGTGATTTAAAGTTTCTACCACTTCCTAAAAGTAGAACTGTACTCATTAGCATAATACTAGGTATTCCATGCTGTAACAGAATAATCCATGTTAAGCACATAAATTATAAAAAAAATTATGAAACAAAGATAACAAATTAATCAAGCTGATGAACAATTAGTGTTAAGAATGTTTTAAAAAATTTTCTCAAAATTTAACTCAATATATAACTATAAATAGTAACAAGAATCTTCAAACAGTTACATTTCTTCAGAATACAAAGGTCTAGTACAGGAAATGAGATTATTTAAAGTATAAAAGAATTAAGGTAGACCTGTACTAACAATATGCTAATCTTAGCACATTACTCACGCATGAATTCCACCTGTTATAATCAATAGACCCTCAAAAATGTTCGAATATTGAATTTAATTTCAATGAAAAAGAGAAAAAAACAAAAACAAAAACCTCAGCATTTAATAGAAACTGTAAAAGTCCCTTGAGTAGGAAAATAAAAAATTTTAGTAGCTGTAAATATACTGATGATGATCTCTAATTTCTTCTCTCAGATATGCAAGGAGTATGTCTAAATGCTTACTAGAATCAAATCTATCTCAAAAGACATTAATTTTTCTCCTTTTTTGTTAATAGTCAAATGAGAACATTTAGAGTAAAACTTTTCCATGAAGGGTCCTCCCTCATGGTAAAATGGGGTAAAGCAGAGCACCATGAAGCTATCCACAGCCACTGCAGCAATTTCAATCCCCAGCCAGGGAGGTGACCCATATGACACAGCAGACTTCTCCTGTCTCACCCACTGCTCCCCTCAGCAGTGTATTTCAGTACATCTGCCTGTTCTGCTCCCCGCACCTCTGGCCTGTGTCCCAGTTCTTGTATGCATAAATATATAAAATAAAAACAAAAAATTTCCATGAGTAATATACACCTGCAAAAAGGAAAAAAAAATTGATAAGGAATGTCAACTTTTAAGTAATTAACTTAGAGATCAGCTCAGATCAGATCAGTCTATGAAAGTATACTTGCTAATCCATTTCTGGCTAACTTGTGTGTGTACATCAATAATGATACTTAGTGTCTTAAAAACACTAAGTTTGGGTCCTCCCTGGTGGCGCAGCGGGTTAAAGCACTGCACTGAGAAGCTAAAGCCATTTCCGCATGAGTTCGATTCCTGCCTGCCCCGGAGGTGGCCACATGGCGTGGCAGACCTCTCCTGACCCGCCCGCTGCTCCCCTCAGCAGTGTACTTCATAGATCTGCCTGTTCTGCTCCCCACTCTGTCTCTGGTGAAGCCTCTCACCACCCCTAAGCCTCTGGCCTGTACCCCAGTTCTGTATGTACAAATAAATAAATCTTAAAAAAAAAACAAAACACTAAGTATAACTCCATAATAACCAAATTTTCAATGTATGAAATTTATTCAATGGCTAAAATTTCAAGTCTATTACCATTTATCAATTTTTGTGCTCTTAAATCATCTTCACTTGAATGTAGGGTGCAAACAGAATCACTACATTATTAAAATATTCCTCTTGCTACCTTCCAGATACTTGCCTGAAGTCTTCTGAGTTAGCTCCACCTCAATGGGATAGTCCAAAATAACAAATTTATGATGCTAAATACAGAATTACGTGGCATCAACTTAAAAAGTAAACTGAATAGAAAAGGTTAGGATTTTTTCCCAAACTAGTTGGGGGGGGGGGAGAACGACACAATACTTAATACTTAAGTATTAACTAAACAATACTTTTTCTGTGCAAAATAAGTAATGAAAATTAAGATGAACATTAAAGGGAAAACTTTCACTTTACTATTTGCTCAAATGTTTCAAAGCAGCTCAAATGTTTCAAAGCAGCTCAGAAAGATGGAAATGTATCAGCTCTTACAAGTAAAACTTCTAGTCCTGAGGAGTAACCAAAATGTGATCTGTTAAATATTCATAGGCTAGTTCCTCACCTCTTTAATAAGAGACCAGAAAGAAGTTGCATACGGTTACAATATATTTCAGTTGAACAGTTTTTCTATTTCTTTAAATGACCCATATATTTTTTCTTAGTTCATTTTTAGGTTTAAGGAAAAAATTTTATCCAGCTGTTCTAGTTCCAAATGGTCCTTCTTTATTTTATTACATTTGGTGCCATTTAGATATAAAGATTCACCCAATATGTTATAAAATCCAGGGTTTTTTTCTTTGTCATTTAGAAGGGAGATTAAACATAATTTTTAAAAAATCTGACTCAAAATACATTAAGGAAAATAAAGCCAAAAAAGAAAATCGACTTCCTGGGTTGTTATGGAAAATATTAGACAACCATTTTGTAATTAATTAAATACTGGATGAGCATCTATGTGTTAGATACTGAAAAATTTTCAGTGGAGCCAAAAAATACTTACTAGTCTTTCAAAAAAATGGTTGAAATGAAATAAAAGAAACAGTGTAAGTGCTTAATAAGTGACTTTTAAAAGTATCAAGGCAAATTATTTTCATATAAAAACAGGCATTTATTTCCAGCCTCTTAGTATGATATAGAATACTATACTGCTTCCTTATTTTGGGAAAAAAGTTTGCTAGGAAAAAAGCAAAATTTTTCTTAGAACATGAAAAATTTTAACTTAAGTAATCCTTTATATTAAAGTCTGAATTTAAACAAAAGATCCTTGAATACAATTTCTTAAATTTTATCTGAATACTTTTAGGGCTTCCAAAATAGATAATTGTAACTGGAAGTAATTCATTAAGAACTTTTTAGTTTGTAGACTTTCTACTTAGTTACAATTGAAAAGGGTAATATATTTGAAGGAAATTAAATCAGAAGAATGGTATTAAACTACATAAGCAGTCATCTTATCCTAAAAAATAAATTATTTTAATGACTTAAAACACACCAACAAATAAAGAAAAAGAAAACATTTCCTTCAAGTTTTGAATTGAAATTTGTTTTTGCATCTGTACAGTTAGTAACTGTAATTTTTTTTTTGTTTTTATTCTTAAATAATGGATACCAAAAAAAGGCCTCATTTTTTACTTTGTCAAACAAAGTGTTTGCTTAAGGTTTAAAAAAAAAATTAAAAAAAAAAAATAACATGATAGTATAGGTTAGGAGAAATAAGATTAAAGTCCTAATGTGTCATATGCAGCAAATAACTTGAGTATCTTTTTTTCTGAGCTATCCACCAATTAGGCCAGTTCTTTATAAGGCCTTTAAAGTTATGAATTAAGTGTATTTTGAGACTCAAGCTTTCAATGCTTTGATGATTTCCCTATTCCCTTAAAAGTAAATATTTAGAAATGTAACTAGAAACTGTCTTCTAAGTTGTTTAAAATATGTATTTTAAAATATGTATTTTAATATATGAACTAAACAATTATAGTAATTTTACAAAAGGAAAACAACTTTATCTAAAAAAATTTCATTTATATTGAATAAGATGTGCATTAAAATAATTTGATGGTATATAAGCTGTCCAATAAACTCCTGAAGATAGTTAACAGTTGTTAAATAGCAATTAAACTATTTTAACATACAAAATACATTACAAAGTATTAACTTATTTTTTAAATTTTCTATTTTTATACTAAACATAGTAAGTTGAAAATATATTAACAATATATACTAAACAGTAATGTTGAAAATATATTAACAATATATACTAAACAGTAATGTTGAAAATATATTAACAATAAAACTGAAAATATATTAGTAATATAAAGTACAACTGTAGAGTATAGTCAACCTTACTTCAGCAGCACAGTTAATACTGGAGATAATTTTAGAATCTTAACGCCAATATTTACGTGCTGCTAAGGCACTGCTGACATCACTATCAGAATATTCATAATAAAGAGAAACGTATATTCTTCAGAAGATCAGATCCTTGTATTTTTGAGGCAGCACAATATGGCCTGCACCTTTTCAAAATCCACAAACCATTATGTGCTGCTACTTTACTCCAAGGTTTTGTTTTGTTAAACACACATTAGCGCCTAAGGACACAAAATGTTTTTTTCCTTTTATCTAAAAAAGATAAAATACATTAAAGCCCCATGATTAAATATTTTAACATGAACACAGTGTGCATTATTAGTTATTTTTTAGCTTATAAGTTATTTAGAAAACATTTCTACATCAAAAATTTAAGGAAAAGTCTAATACAAACCAAAGACACTGCTATGTAATTAGGAACACCTAAGATGCATAATATCGGGAAAAGAAAAGCATTTTATGAATTTTAAGTCAATATAATTAATGTCTAAACAAATTTGACTATCTTAGGTATATGAAGTTATGTTTATTTTATAAACAAAAATTGAATAAAATTTGTTCTTTACCTTGATGAAAGCATAATTTACAAACAGAATTTGATTCCTTGCCATATATTTTTCAAAAGACATCTTCATCAAAAAGTTAATACTTCATGTCAAGGGAAAAAGAAGAAATTACATACAAGAGCTTAGTTTCAGTAAATTTAAGCTAACAAAATGCAATTATAAAAACTAGAAGTCACATGGAATATTTTAATTCTCAACTAAAATTATACAAAAGTCCCAAATAAACCAATCTTCTTAATTTAAAATATACAAATGTTATTTTACCCTCAACATTTATCTCCATATTACTGTTATTCTGTTTTAGACTTGAACATCATTTTATGAAAGAATTCTAGAATATGGAGACTTAGAAAGATGAGTAAAACTTTGCACCCAGAAATGAGAAATAAAACAGGAGCCCTTTGTTCTTGACCCTTACCTTTTTGTACTCTTCACCAGGCAAGAAAGTATACTTCTATACAATTTCCACTTACACAGATATAGTCATGAAAATAGTTCTATCTCTAAAAGATACCAGTAAACTATTACCACTCTTGACAACTTCTTTGCCTGTTTTCTCACTGTTAACATGGTCATGCTAAAAGCACACTATTTCTGTTGTATAAAAATGTGATGGGTACTGATACTCCATATTCTTTGTAAATGTTTTCCAATTAAAAAAGTACATCTTGTTATTTCATCTGAGAAACCTGTATTTTACATATTACTCTTATTATTGTCTCAAGTTGCTACACAATTTAAAATATGTAACCAAAATGAATTTATTCACAACACTGAGACACATACCCATTAGCATTGTCCCTGGCATCCACTTTCCAGAGCAAATTATAAACATTTTTGACATTTTCAAACATATATGCTTTTTTAAACATGTATTTTATTAACACCTAACATGTGCCAGGCCAATGCCAAGACGGCACACTACTATACCAATAGTCTAAGAACTTAAAAATCACTTAAATTTTAAGACAGTTATCAAGCAATTGTTCAAATCCACATATTGTCTGTTGCCCTGACACATACATCTACACATATACATAAATGATTATACTAAAATCAAATGAACTACATGTCAACATTAAGGAAAAATGTTATTTTAATTCCAATCCTTTTTATTTGCTAAAATATATGCTCTTTAAACTGAGTATGAAATTGAAAAAAAATGTGAATACTGTGAAACAGAAATTTTACAAACCTTTACCACTCCACAATGAAAATGACATTATTTTAAAAAATTATTGAAAAATTATAACATGATGGCGTAGTGGGTAAAGCGCAGCACTCCAAGCTAACTGCAGCCACTTCAGTGCAAATTCGATCCCTGGCCCTGGCGGTGATCCACATGGTACAGCAGACCTCTTCTGTCTCGCCAGTTCGCCCCTCAGCAGTGTACCTCATCAATCTGCCTATTCTACTCTCTACTTTGTCTTTGGTGAATCCTCTCACTCCCTGCACCTCTGGCTTGTACCCAAGTTCTCTATGCATAAATAAATCTTTAAACACTAATTCCTCTTTCCACTCCCAGAAGCCACTGTTCTACTTTCTCACCTCATGAATTTGCCTATTCTAGTATAATATAAATGGAATCATACAATATTTGCCCTTTTGTGACTGACTTAATTCACTTAGCATAACTTTTCAAGGTACATTCATGTTGTACCTTTCTTCCCCTGGAGAGTATTCAATGGTATGTATGTGTATACATTTTATCTATTCACTGAGTGGATAATTAGGGTGTTTCCATCTTTTGGTTATTATAATTAGTGTTGCTATAGACATGGCATACAAATATCTGAGATACTTATTTTGGGAACATGCCTAACGTGGCATTGCTAGGTCACATTACAGTATTTTTTAAATGCTTGAGGAACTGCAAAGCTGTCTTGCTAGTGGCTATACTAATTTACATGTCCATCAACAATATAAAAGTTCTAATTTCTCTGTATTATTGCCAACACTTATTTCTTAAACTTAAAAAAGTAATTTCCATCCTAATGGGTATGAAGTTAATATTGACTTGTTACTTCCCTAATGAGTTGTGATGCTGAGCATCTCTCCTTATGCCTTTTGGGTAACAATTTCTTTGGAGAAATATTTATTCAGATATTCTGCTCATTTAAAAAAAATGGGCTTTTGTGGCCCTCCCTGCTGGCGCAGTGGGTTAAAGCACAGCACTGAGAAGCTAAAGCCACTTCGCATGAGTTTGATTCCCGCCTGCCCAGGAGGTGACCACATGGCGTGGCAGACTTCTCTTGACCCGCGCCCGCTGCTCCCCCCTCAGCAGTGTACTTTGTAGATCTGCCTATTCTGCTCCCCACTCTGTCTCTGGTGAAGCCTCTCGCCGCCCCTGAGCCTCTGGCCTGTACCCCAGTTCTGTATGAACAAATAAATAAATCTTTAACAAAAAAAAAAGGGTTTTTTCCACGGGGATTACAAATGAGATGGAAAAAGGCATAAAATGATGCAAAAGTAAACTATATTATTAAAAAAAACAGGGAAAATAAACATGCTGCAAATTTCTTTCATTAAAAAAAAAGGGCTTTTTTAAAATGGTGTGACCTTTATATAAGTGTGCTATTAATCCCTTATCAGATACATGATTTTCAAATGTTTTCTCCCATTCTGTAGGTGAATTTTTGTCCCTGTGCTTTTGGTATCTATCCAAGAAGTTACTGCCAAGTTTAATGTCATGATGCTTTCCTTCTATGCTTTTTTCTGAGAATTTTATAATTTTGAGTACTTATGTTTAGGTCTTTGATCCATTTAAATTTTTATATATGGTGTTAAGTGTTGAGCTTCATTCTCTTTTATGTGGCTATCCAGTTTTCCTAACATTTTTTGAAAAGATTGTTAAATGCTTTCATTAAGGCCTTTCAAGTCTTCCCATTTGTTGAAAATCATTTAACATATAAGCAAGAGTTTATTTTTAATGTATTATTCCATTGGTCTTTGTCTTTAGCTACATACTGTTTACCATAGTTTTGTATTAAGTTTTGAAATTAGGAGTGTGAGGTCTCAAGCTTTTTTTTTTTTTTCAAGACTATTTTTTGATCTTTGCTATCCCTTGAAATTCTGTATGAAATTTAGGTTGCACTTTTCTGCAAAAAATGTCACTGGAATTTTGATAGGGATTGCTTTGCTCTGTAAAGGTAGCACTGTCATCTTAACAACATTAAGACTTCCAATCTATGAACATGGAATGTCTTTCCATACTTTTTCAAAAAAAAGATTTGTTTCTTTATGCATACATGAACTGGGGTACAGGCGAGAGGTGCAGGGGGTGGGGAGTGAGAGGATTCATTTAGACAGAGTGGGGAGCAGAACAGGAAGAACGAGTGAAACACACTAATGAGGGGAACATAAAGGTGTCAGGAGAGGTCTGCCATGCCATGTGGGTCACCTCCCTGGCTGGGGATCAAACTAGTGCTGCAATGGCTGTGGACAGTTTCATAGTGCTGCACGTCAATCTGTTACGGCACCAGGGAGAGCCCCATATCTGTCTTTTAACAGTCTTATAATTTCACTGTTTTCTGAGAGCTGATTTGTGCCCTGCAATTTTGCTTAATTTGCAAATGGAGTCAAGGGTTTTCTACATATAAGATCACATCACATATGAACAGAAATAATTTCACTTTATCTTTTCTATCTAAGACTGGTTTAAAAGCTGTCAACTTTGATGAATTTATTCTTGCAGAAAAACTCCTCTCCCTTCAAACTTTCAGTATCTTTCCTTTCATTCTCACTTCTATTTCAGAAAATAGAGGTTATCAGAAGAGAATTTCCCCTACTTCTACTGAAAATATATCTTTGTATTATGGGTGAAAAATCATTGTTTATCTTCCCTTATTATATACTAGTATTCTATCCTCTCCAGCTTAGCAGTTCTCCTCTAGCACTCTCACCTGCATCTTTAATTCTCATATTAGATTATCAGCAAACATACAATTTTTCTCACCTTCATTTTCGTCTCTTAAAGGATATATTACATGACAATACTGCAACATTATATTTTTAAGATACTCCCAGAGATTTTTCTTACTTTATCTCTAAATATCTGGGATAATTAAAAGAACTATGTTCTCTTTGAAAACGACTAATTTATACTAGAAAAAATTTCCATATTTCAGAAAAATATGGAAAATTTTACATTCAAATTATTAGAACTGAAAGATTCCAGTTAGACAAAGAAGGTGTATCTTTCTCTTTGTATTCAAGAGCAACAAATAAAAACTCTTCAGATTTCTTTGAATTCATATTGTTTTCACTGTCACATGACAGGGCTAGTCAGTTGCTAATACACAGCATGAAAATGTCTGCTTCTTTGTTTAGACAAAGTCTTTATATATGGTCCAAAACTGTTTTCTAATCCAAAAAACCTAGTTTTTCACTTTAAATATAAAGTTGTCTTTATAAATATAAAGTTGTCTTTAGACTCCCCCTGATTTTTTTCAGATGGAGAGAAAACATTACTTAAGAAATTGTGTGTGATGTTAGTTTCAATCAAAACAGTTTATTTCAGAAAAGTCAGGATGTGTACAAAAGACACTCAAATATGTTATCCATTAAAAAACAAAGGAAAATTGGAGATAAAGATGAGAAGGAAAGACAGAAGAATGCAGAGAAAACACCCAATAACTTAAGCCTGGGCTGATCTTAATTACTTTCTTAACCATTAAAATATGCAAGCAACATTTTGGGATTTCTGAAGTTAGCTTCCTTTGTGTCATGTCAACACATGGAAACATGAGTAATAATAAAAAATTTCTTTTTTAAGCCTTAAAAAAAAAAATCACGGGGCCATCCCTGGTGACGCAGCAGGTTAAACCACAGCACTGAGAAGCTAAAGACACTTCTGCATGAGTTCGATTCCCGCCTGCTCTGGAGGAGGAGATCCACATGACATGGCAGACCTCTCCTGGACCCCCCAACTGCTCCCCTCAGCAGTGTACTTCGTAGATCTGCCTGTTCTGTTCCCCACTCTGTCTCTGGTGAAGCCCCTCACCGCCCCTGAGCCTCTGGCCTGTACCCCAGTTCTGTATGTACAAATAAATAAATCTTAAAAAAAAAAAAATCACTACAGAGTAACTTGGTATTTTAGTATACACACACAAAAAATCTTTTACAAAAGTATACAGTAAAAATTAAAGCCATATCATTATTAGATTCCCCAGCAATGGTCTCATATACAAAGTTAAACTTAGAATTGAACATTTATATTTAAAAAATTTTAGACTCTTCTTTCTTTTATATGAATGAATTATACCAGAATATTAGTCAAGAAGTGCAACACAAAAGGTTTTTACAAGAACATAAGTATGCTACTCATTTTAATGTTTTTCTTAGACACATTCTTTTGAACCCAAATTATGGTTACTTGCCCACTACTATTCTCTTTACACTCAATTTTCACCCTGTGCCAATCATGCCTTGCATTCAGTAAATAAGAACAACTTACTGGTTTTTTGAGATTCAAGTTCTTCTGTTTCCTTACCATTCTTAATTTTATACCTTAAATCTAGATCTAAGATTCTTACACCTACAATTGCATTTCAGCAGGACTTGTATCTTTTGTCACTTATTAAAACTTCCGGTCCTCCCTGGTGGTGAAGCGAGTGAAAGCACAGCACTAAGAAGCTAAAGATACTTACTTATGAGTTCGACTCCCGCCTGCCTCAAGGTGACCACATGGCTTGGCAGACCTCTCCTGACCAGCCCGCTGCTCCCCTCAGCAGTGTACTTCGACAGTCAAGCCTGTTCTGCTCCCTACTGTCTCTGGTGAATCTTCTCACCGCCCCTGCACCTCTGGCTTGCGTCCCAGTTCTGTATGCATAAATAAATAAATCTTAAAAAAGTTATATAGTCAATAATATACTTGTGTTTCCCTAAGTAGTCTTTATTTCTCTGCTCTAGTACCAGTGTATAGTATATATATAGGTCTATATAATCAAGACCTATCAATATTTTCTATTTCTCACCCATGAAAACACTTTACCTTTCCAATTAAAATATCACTTAGACACAAGACAACCAAATGCAATGTGGACCTTTCTGAAATAAATGAAACTTTAATGAAAACTAGACATTATTCTAGTATGGGATTATTATTACCAGTTAGTAGGAAGTGGAACAAATAAAATTACTTATCATTTGAGTAAAGCGGTTATCCTCTCCCACAGAGTGATTCTTTAAGACTCCTGGACAAAACGAGTCAGTTCTTTTCTTCTCTAAACTGTGTATTTATACCTGATCCCTGAATCTTCACTAATACTGCTGTTGAAGGGTAAATACTAAACTAATCTCTACTTTAAGTCTATTTTCTCAAAGGGGTTATTCTTCAACCTTCGTATTTGATTTTGAATTGTACATTTATTATGACTTTTGAACAAAGGCCTGTTTTTAGTGTTAAGTACTGTGCTGAGCAGATAATTGGTTTCACTGTTTTATAGCTATCTTCCATTTAGTCTAGATTGACAATTAAGGTTATGATTTCTGGTATGGTGCATGCTCTTTCTTCACTCCTACACATTAGGAATAAAAATATAGTGCTCCATCTTAAATGTCTTTAAAGTTTACTAGCTTAAAAATAAATAAATAAAAATAAACCAGAGATGGAAAAAGGCACAAAATGAGGTAAAAATAAATTATATATATATATTAAAGGACACCTTTCCAACCTACATATGCAAATAGACTTCAATGGCTAGATGTAGAACCACAAGAAAGAACTATCAAATAAAATCCAAAACCAGGCCACTCTTTATACAGTAATCTAAGTTTCAAATATGGTTTTGATGGACTCGTATTTCTATCGTCTTTCTCTTATTTCTATTTTCTTATATATATCCTTTTATTTTTATGATCTTCTATGAAAATAATCATTTTGAAAGGTGATGCACAATAAATATCTTGCTTAAGAAATTAATTTGAACATGCCTCTGAAGTAAATGGGAATCTTTAAATACTTTATATTAGTTTTCTTTCCATATTTAAGGATCTACAGGAAAAAATACAGTAAAATGATAAAAATTTTATATAAAATGATAAAATTTTATATAAATTAGTGGTTTTCATCTCACTTTCTTATGATTTACAACTCTTATTTTGTATCCATTAATATTCTAGTTTAAGTTGATTCACTTTCCTTCTAATACTGCTTTAATTTCAATTAATCTAGTTTATATAAGGCATTTGACAAAAATGTTAAGAAATTCTAAGCATGTCTCCCTAAGATCTCCTGAGTGCAAAAGTTTATTAGTCAACTTGTGCATTTACATCTTTATCAATATAATAAGCAACAGAAATTTATAAAGGCAGAATGATAAAGGACGGCGAATCTGAAACATAAGACCCAAAATGAAATCTTGGTATTATCCCTCATGACTGACCTCTTGGCTAAGTTATTTCATTACATAGTCTTGGTTTCCTCTTCTGTAAAATGGGCTTACTAGATCCCTATTTTTTAAAAGATTTATTTATTTATACATACAGAACTGAGGTACAGGCCAGAGGTGCAGGGGTTGTGAGAGGGTTCACCAGAGACAGATGGGGAGCAGAACAGGGAAGACAGGAGAGGTCTGCTACATCATGTGGGTCACCTTTAGGGCGGGAATCAAACTCTCACTGAAGTGGCTGAGCACAGCTTGCAGTGCTGCATCCTAAACCGCTGAGCCATCAGGGAGCCTATTTTTTTTTTTT
>NW_004567111.1:52583406-52617034 GCF_000260355.1 Condylura cristata | reverse complement strand
GGATTGCTGGGTCATAGGGAAGCTCCATGTTTAGCAGTTTGAGGAACCTCCAAACAGTTTTCCATAGTGGTTGTACTAGCTTGCATTCCCACCAGCAATGCAGGAGAGTTCCTTTTTCAGGGAGCCTATTTTTAAGAATGTAAGATCTTAAACTTTTATAGGAGCATTTAATAGTGAACAGGCACATTCAATAAATGCCTGTTGAATGTAAATTTATAGTAGGATTTGAAACACTTGTCACAAATGTAGGGTTTCAGTGGACTGAAATTCAAGGTGAACCAACAGTGCTGATGACCAAGGAGTAGTGAAATTGGGCTGCATTAACTGAGTATGTTATATATCAGAGATGTACTGTCTTTGTACCTCAAACCATATCAAGTATATTGGGTTACATTTTATATATAATATTTTAAAGGGAATACTATCAAAGTACAACAGATTATAAGTGAAGTATCCTGGATACTAATTGTTATTATTCATACCATGAGAACCATTGGAAGAATTAAGCTATGTTCAGTATGTCTAGCCTAGGGGGAAAAAAAACAAAAAAACTATTTTTAGAAGATCTATCTAGGACCAAAGGATGAAGTTAGCTAAGTTTAAACTTTCTCTCTTGGGCCTTCCTGGTGGCACAAGTGCTTAAAGTTCAACACTATGAAGCGATCCACAGCCACTGTAGCACCAGTTCAATCCCAGACAAGGAACTGACTTACATGGAGCACACCTCTCCTGTCTCACTCGCTGCTCCTCTCAGCAGTGCATTTCAGTCTGTTCTGTTCCCCACTCTGTCTCTGATGAATCCTCCATTCTCCACACTTCTGGCCTGTACCCCAGTTCTTATATGCATAAATAAATAAATCTTCAAAAAAAAGTCTAAAATTTTATTTTCTAAGAATTACTGATATAATTCATAACATTAAGGGAAAAGTTTGTTTTTGTTCTAATTCTAATATTCTGAAATCCAAGAGAAAATGAACGCAAATTAACTAGAAACTAACTTTTAGAAAACTGTCAATTTTAAATTCTAAATATATGGACCCAAAGACTAGGGACATAAAGAAACAACTTGAAGAGCCAAATTAAAACAAAATTGACATGCTTTTATATGTTATCTCAGGAAATCTGAAGTTGAACATCTAGGCAAAAAGTCAGATGTAATTGTAAACTGAATATATATATATATAAATGTATATGTGTGTATAAATACACACATATATTTATTTGCCTATATACACATTTTTTTGCCTATCTATTTAAATTCTGTGTTCAATTTATTCCTGTTTTGACATACACATGACTGAAAACTCAAATATCAGACAAATAGATAATAGTGTGGAGATGTAACCTGTTGTATTTATGCTTAAATCTTGAAATCCCTATGAGAGTTCATTATATTTGTATGTCTATTTCCTACTTAAGACTGGTGTTAAAAATTTTGCTTGTCGGCTCTCCCTGGTGGCGCAGTGGGTTAAAGCACAGCACTAAGAAGCTAAAGCCACTTCCGCATGAGTTCGATCCCCGCCTGCCCCGGAGGTGACCACATGGCGTGGCAGACCTCTCCTGACCCGCCCACTGCTCCCCTCAGCAGTGTACTTCATCCATCTGCCTGTTCTGCTCCCCACTCTGTCTCTGGTGAAGCCTCTCACCACCCCGAGCCTCTGGCCTGTACCCCAGTTCTGTATGCGCAAATAAATAAATCTTTAAAAAAAAAAAAATTTTTGCTTGTCATTTTCCTAAGGAAATAATAGCCAAACTTTATAAAAACTCTCTATTATTCTTCCTTGAACCATCCATTTGAAATTGAAAAGTTGTTCAAAAGGTTAAAAAATGAATTCACCTCCCCTATCTATAATTCTGGCACTAAAATCCAAATTTTATGGCTGTAATTTTGTAAAGAGCAGAAAGACATCTTTACTTTAAACATAAAAGTTCAAATTTAACTCAATCATTCTGTTATACACACATGTCAAGTATATACAGCTCTGAGGACAGGAACACTCAGCATTTGATTCTGAAAAATAGCAGTTATTTGAATGGTGACTGAAAAGTAGCAGTAGCAATACAGTGACCTTTCTGTGATAAATTATAGAATACACAGCTTTAAGAGCCAAGATTCTATGAAATCACTAAATTAGTAACAATTGATTATATCAGTACATTTACTAAGCCCTCTTTATCAACAAATGTGAACAATACCTAACACCCTTATGAATTTTTTGGCTATGGATTATAACACTTTTATTACTAATCCAAAAGCCAAAAACTACAATTTGCTTTTCTCTCATTTGGAACTTTAATTTGTACAAACCAATTAAAAGAAGGAGCCAGAACATTTGGCTGGAGACTATTACCATCAAACCCTTTTCTCCTTGTCTTCAAAACCCCTAATAGGGCCCCTTGGTGGCATAGGGGTTCAAATTTCAGCACTTTCAAGCTATGTCCAACAGCTGCAGCATGAGTTTGATCCTGGCCAGGGAGCTAACACACATGGCACAGCAGAGATCTCCTGCCTCACCCACTACTCCCCTCAGCAGTGTATTTCAATATATCTGCCTGTTTTGCTCCCATTTCTGTCTTTGGTGAATGTTCTCATTTACCACACCTCTGGCCTACACCCCAGTTTCTATATGCATAAATTTAGTAAATAAATCTAAAAAAAAAAAAGATTCTAAGCTTTATTTAATGACTCTTACATTTTTATTGGGGGAAAAATTTCATATCATTTACCATATTGATTATTGATTACTTAATACCAGTAGGTCTACATTAATACTATTTATAATTTAAGATTGATAATATTTTCTACAAAGCTATGACTATACTATTATTATTCTATTGCTAACTTGCTAACATTTATAAAAACCTTATACCTTATAAAATTTATACCTTAAAAAACCTTATACCTTATAAAATTTATATCTTAAAAACTGGTCCAATATGAAAATGATTTTTGTGATTTCTTTTCACTTGCCCAGGCACTGATAGCAGGTAAATATGCCTTCTGAATTACAATGTAATTTGTCTCCTTCATTTCTGTTTATAGGACTACAACCTCTGTCAGAGCTGAATGGTGAACATTCTTCTGTATTTCCTGTTTCCTATTTATAAAGTCATGTCTTAAGATTTTTGTTATTGCAGACTTAAATGATAGAAGAAATGAATTTAACTGCTGGCAATTTCTATTTAACACAATAATGTACATGGTAATTTTAAATTCACCTAACAGAAATATAATTTAAGCATATATACACCAAAATTCAAAAAAATAAACAAACGTACCTCAAAGTCGACAAAAGGGGGAAATATAACTATGTCTGAATGTTTTATGTTAAGGAACAAAAATTTAAGAACTTTGAAAAAATTTCACCTCTTTACTCAATTTGTAAAACGGAACCCAAGCCACTCACTATTAGTTAATCTCAACAGCATCTAACATATGGAATACTAATAAGGTACACCAATACTTAGTAATAATAACACTGCTTCTGGAACATCCACATTCTCCAAGTGAATAGCATTAAAAACAAAACAAGCAAAATGAAACACTACCTTAAAGAAACAATGGCATTAAACAAACATGAAAAAATGACTACTACTATTATGATTTTCCTGGGTATTATTTAATTGGAAACATTACTTTTTTAGTATTTCAGATTATAGGGAATTCCAGGCATTCTACCTAGAATAGACAACAGAAAGAATTCTGACTATAAAAAAGAACAAGTAAAATAAGAATACTCAAGAGTATCCAAGAAACGTTCTTTGCTTAGAGTTTTATGAAAGAGATGAAATGAACTAAGAATGTGGTTCTATCTGTGCTTTTTCATCTGTTACAAATTAAATGATACTTATTTCCTTTTGAAAAGTAGAGTGCCCTCTAGAATCCAGTAGAAGAGCAGTATCAATTGAAAAAGATTTCTTTTTCTAAGCCTTAAGATGAAGAAAAACTGAGCTGGCTTCCAAGGGACCAATTAAGAAACCAAGCTAGTATTATATAGGATTCTTTGGGGATTTGCAAATGTTTCCATTCTAGTTTTCCAGAGACAAAAATATAAAGGGAAAAAAGTAGAAAAAAGAAGGAACCTGTGGCATTTGGTTACTATTCTTTAAACTGTTTCTTATTAAAAGTTTTTAACTTAAAAAAATTTTTTTTTCTAATTATGCATACAACAACCAGGGTGCCGGGCAGAGGTGTGGGAGGTGAGAGGATTCACCAGAGAGAGTGGGGAGCAGAACAGGAGGATCCACCAACATACACTGCTGAGGGGAGCAGCAGGCCAGACAGGAGAGGTCTGCTGCACCATATAGGTTAGCTCCTGGCCTGAGAACTCATGCTGCCACAGTGGCTTCGGATAACTTGATAGTTCTGACTTTCACCCCTACACCACCAGGTAGACTCAAAAGTTTTCAATATTTAATTGATTTCCACCATGTTGATTCCAATGTCTTATCTTCTATGATCATGTCACTTCTTGACACATCAAGAATTATCTACTGGGTCACAATGCAAAATGGTATGAAATAATACAACAAGCATCTGAAGCACTATTTTTCACTTAAACAGGGCCATCCCATAATATCAAAAGCAGAAACAGCTGCAACTGAGTTTCTTTTATTTAGATATGTAGAATTAGGTCTAGTAATCTTTCTGGTAACTAATTTTGGAATCTCAAGGAAGGATCTTATATACTTATGATGACCTAAATTGGAGAGGTTTTCTAGTGGCATATTAGTTTCATCTAACTTGTTAAAATTATTCCCTTAGATTTATGAGTTTCTTAAAAATTAAATGAATAAGGGAAAAATTTTCTTATTCTAAGAAAAAGGTATCCATGTGTATATATAAAAGGAAGGAAATGGGATTGCCTTCCTGTTTTTTCCAATCCCTGAAGTTAAACAGCTAAAATTTAAGTATCTTGCAGAGACAAGTCTGAAGTATAATCTAGTGAAATTTAAAAACAAAAGAAAAAAACAAAACAATTTCTCAAAAGGAAAGGATAGTACCATAAAGGGATTGTCAGTAAACCTGAAAATGATAACCAAAAAGACCTTTACTTATTTGTAAATCCCTTGAAGGAAAGGGGTTTAAAATTTTGATGCTCAGACAAGAAATGATAGAGCCTGGCTGTAAAAAAAAAACAAAACAAACATACTCAAGGTAATGACATCATTCTTGATCTAAATTGGTTTAAATTAACATGGAACCTCAATTTGTACAGGGCATGGGGAGGTTAGAAAGTTGTCATCCAAGGGTGAATAGAAAAGAAATTCAGAAATGAAGTAAAACATGCATGTAAATTTTATAGCAATGGTAGGAATGATAGTTAATACTTACAAGAATGCTCCTCTATAAAGAAGGGACTGCTTAATTGTAGCCTTCATTTTATTATTAAACCTAGGAAAAAGAGACATCAAAAATCTGATCTTATTTTATGTAAGTTAGAAAAATTTCAACTGAAGTTGACAATCATTGTTTTTTGATCTTAACCCAGCACAGAACAATCACAGATTATAAGGGAGCTGCATTCAGTATTTTGGTCCACAGCATTATAGTTGTTAAATTCACTTCTCTATTACTATTACCTTACTGAGGCTTAAAAGTCAACTATGTAAATGTAACTAGAACTCATACTTTAATGTCTAATTTGGAATACACTAAGTTTCTGGAGGACATAATTGTATATACTTTCATACTTCAAGATAAACCAATCTCTCTCTCAAACATACATAAACATACTATGCATACAGGCAAAATAAAAAACTCCATATATTGCCCAATTCCAATAATTCTATTCTAATACTATGTAAATGCAATGCTTAAATTGTAGCTTAAATTGCAGAAATATCTACAATATAAATTGCTGTAAATATGTGATCTATGACAAAACAAAAAAATAGTTATGAAATTGCCTGAATTAAAAAGTAAAACAATAGTGATTAAGTGAAACTGCTTCTATGGTTGTCCTTTACTTTCAAAAACAGAAAAGATTAAAAGTCATTATAGTATGAAAAGGAACCATTACAGCCCATTTAAAAAAAATTTTAAAAAATATATATCCATGAAAGTTAGAATGTTTGAGTTTTGGGGGCTATTATAATAAGCTATATGTAGTCCTCATACCAAGTTAACAGTGAAGTACTTACCTTACCACAAGACATGGAAAAGAAGCAATAAACCTATCCATGCTATTACTGGAGTACTTACTACATCTTCACCAAATAAGGATAGCACGCTTTTTTTTTTTAAATGTGAAAAAACAGACATTTTAAAAATCCATAGAAAAAGCAAATAATATAAAAATGAATGAATCCTCACATCCTACCTATGGCCTCAATCTATTTTGGATTTTAATATTCTACCATGTTTCCTTTACTTTATTTACTTTGTTTTTTAAAGAAAAAAGATTGCATATATATATCTTCTAATATACAACCACAATTCTGAATTTGGTATTGATTTCCTCTGCATATTTGTACACTATTAAAACAAACTCACTATTGGCTCTCCCTGGTGGCGCCGCGGGTTAAAGCACAGCACTAAGAAGCTTAAGCCACTTCCGCATAAGTTCGATTCCAGCCTGCCCCGGAGAAGCTCCATTTGGCCATGACATGGCAGACCTCTCCTGACCCGCCCACTGTTCCCCTCAGCAGTGTATTTTGTGATCTGTCTGTTCTGCTCCCCACTGTCTCTGGTGAATCTTCTCACCCTCAGCATCTCTGGCCTGTACCCCAGTTCTATATGAATAAATAAATCTTAAAAAAAAAATTCACTATTACTACAAATATATCAGTGCTTTCAAGCTTTAATGTCATACTATATATGTGTGTACATTATCATACAGTATTATCTTTTACAACTGGTTTTTGTTTGCTGAAGGACATCTATCCATGAAGTACACAGCTTTCACTATAACAGCGGCATAACAGTTCATCAATGACTGTATTATAACCTACCACTTTCTATTCAAAGTTAATCTAGAATATTTAGAAAGATATTTGTGCTTAAGCCTATGTATACCCTCAACTTTGCTATGTGATAGTCAAACACTTCCAGAATATAAAAAGTTCCCTTTTCTTTAACATTTGGAAAGCGTATTTAAGAAAAATAGCCATTAACTAGTTGAAAACTTAAAAAAAAATTAAGTGATTAATTTCTTCTGTTTTCATGATGTATAGGTCTATCACAGGCATACTAAATATTCCAGACAAATAAATAAACTAAAATTTAGCCCCAGGTACTTGTGCAGAAACAAAGCTCTGATTATGTATTTTCTTCACATGATTATGAAAATGTCAATACCTAATCTGTACAAATAAGATTCATAATTACCTAGCTTAGATCCATGAGAGCCAAAAAGAACTATAACAAAAAAAATCAGGCTATATAAGTGGCTTATTGATATGATGGATTTTCTCTCACTTCATTTTGGGCTGTGTTTTTCATATATAGCACTTCTAAAAAAACTCAACTTGTGAAAAACACAAAGTGCTGAGCCCAAGCTCAAGAGATTGATTCACCGGACATCGAAAAATATTTTATTGTAGATTTTTCTGCTACAGGTGGTCCACAGACACTTTATACAATAGTTAATTGTAAATACAAGGCATTTGCAATATAAAAGATTATGTAACTCACTTTTTGGTTAAGGATAGGTAACAGCAATTAATGCTACATGTAAATTACATCAATCATTAAGGAAATTACTCTCTTATTACTCAAAAAAGATCTATCTTAAATGTCAGTATGATTTAATTTGACTTCATATTTTTAGACCAGATTGTGGGTTCATTTATTATTTTAGATAACTGAACATTCATTTACAGATTAAAAAAAAAAAGTACTAGTAAGGAACTAATATTCCAAGTTTAATGAGAATAAAAGTGATTAGGATTGATCTCAATGAAGATGACCCAGTGAGAAACTAAGAGTACATTTTGAAAAGAGTATTATTGCAAATACCAGACTTTAAATTGGGTCATTAGGCTTTTTAACATTAATATAAATTGTTTGTAGATTTCCAGTAAGAATGCTACATTAGAACTAATTGAAGTCCAGCATCTACTTTCTTGTAACTATATTCCACTGGAATTAGAAAAACAAGAGGTTAAAAATATAAACAAATATTTAGGTAGTCTAAATGTATGCAAACTGAAACAATACAAATATTTTTATGTTTTTGAAATTACAAAGTCCTAGTTCCAAAAGATTAAGTATAAACTGAACTTTTCAGTTCAGTTAAAAAAAAAAAAGATTATTTATTTATGCATACAGAACTGGGGTACAAGTCAGAGGTGCAGGGGCAGTGAGAGGATTCACCAGAGACAGAGTGGGGAGCAGAACAGGCAGATCGATGAGGGGAGCAGTGGGCGGGCCAGGATGCTGAGGGGAGCAGGGGGTGGGCCAGGAAAAAGTCTGCCATGCCATGTGGGTCACCTCCGGGGCATGGATCGAACTAGCACTGAAGCAGCTGTGGCCAGCTTGCAGTGCTGCATCCTAATCGACTGTGCCACCAGGGAAGGCCCATCAGTTCAGTTTTTAAATCTTTTTTTAAAAAAAAAGTTTTCAGACATAAAATTCAGGCATATTATTTTACTAGTGAGGAAAAAAAGATACTAATTTCCATCTGCAGTCTGCTTTGTTTTTAGTTATACACAGAAGGGTGTATTGTTCTTTTTAGCAATAATGAGGTAAAAATTTGGCTTCATTCAGACCAAGCTATAAACTGAATTTCAGAATATGGTTCAAAAAAGTGAAACACTGTGGCCATAGTCAACTTTCTTTTCCTCAATATACTATGTAATTTGTGTTATCACAAATTACACTTCCCCCTCACCCCCCCTTCTACTAGCTTAAAAGTGAAAAACATGCCACATATACTTCCAGGAGACCAGGTCCATTAAAAAATTAATAAAAATTAAATATACTAAAACCACAAAGTAAGTAAGTGAAATATAGTATCTAAGACCTATAAGCATTTACTATTCTGTCTTTGCTGCTTTGGAAAAAAAGTATCTCTTTGTCATAGGCTGGATGTACTGCATTGTATTATACAGGTTATACTGACAGTTGGGTCCTTCCAACCTGGTTTGCAAAAACTGGTGGGTGCAGGCTATTTTGGCCACCATTACTGCATGTAGATGATGCTACTCTGTACAACAGCTGACAAGCAGCAGCAACCTACCAGCCCCTGGTTCCAGGTGTAAGGGACAGGAACAAGGGCTGTACTAATACTTGTTTATTTACTGTTGCTACTGCTGCTGAAGCAGCAAGCTGAGAAAAGAAAATAGGATTCACAGAGGAAAAAGCAGTTTAGTCCAACCTATCTAGTAGATCTGCTTATATTATTCATTAATATAATTAAGGAGTTTTTCCTCAGCAAAATGAAATGGGGAGAGGGGAAAAGATAAAATTGTGCTGTTATCAGAATTTTCAGAATTCAGTCTCTCCCCCCAGCAATTATGGAAAATAACGCATCTAAACTGTAATCAAGGATAAAATCATATTTTGCTTATAAAAAGTTCCAGGCTGCCAGGTTCCACACATCTAATCATCACCATATGTTTGACATCAGACACTATTAGCAAAGAAATAAGATTTCAGCCATAAAGTTTTTACAAAATTCCAACTATAAAAAAAAAATTTCCACATGTAATTTACCTATTTTATTCAAGTATATATTATCAATGAGTAAAAAACCAGAAATACTTGTTTTAAATTGTTTATAGACATAATTTTAAATTTAAATGCAATTATTATCTTTCAACACCTTCAGTAATTTCTGATTCTGAAAAATTTACAAGTTAGGAAAATTTGGACAAATAAATTATGTTTTTAAGTATTAAAACTTGCTGATAAGTTTAATAGGTATTTTTATCTGGTACAGTCAAGAAGGCCAAATTTAAGATGCATTAAAAATATAAAATACAGAAATATTTAAAATTCAGGCAACATTTTATAAAAATAAAAAAAAAAAATGAAAGCCCAATCTTTTACTTTCATCAAAATTGAAAGATTAATTGTTGTTAGAGGTAGCTCTGGGAAAAATGCTGATAATAAAATATAAATGATCATGTACCACAGGGTAACAAAATAACTAAATATATTTAGTACAAAAACTAAGGGCTTAATGGCAAATACTAAAGGATTTTAAAATTTTAAAACAGTCAGAAACAGTAATAAATTTAATAAACTATTAACCAGTAGATTAATCTGTTTCAGCAACGACATTTGAAACAAGTTTCATGTTTTTCTTCTTTGGGACTCTAATCATGAAAATAGGAAAGTAAAACTAAGTCAAATCACATATGTCAATAAAATAAAAGTATGGCTTGTGGTACTGAGAACAAATATTCTACTTCAAAATGACATTTAATACAAATTTAAATCATCACATCTTTGAAAATGTTTATCAGAAAATATAATTTTGTTAAGAAAACACACAAAACATATATATACAATTTTTTCATATAAACAGAAACAATTTTTTAAATGGTTATATCAATTCTTTAATGAATCCTCAGCAACACATAAAATCTTGACTAAAGAATTATTAAAACTGACAAACTACTTAAAATACAAAATTTCCTTAAAAAACAAGCATTATGTATAAATGACAATTTCACGATTCTTCCTATGTAAATGTTAAATTACTCCTAGCTTATCCAAATATTCTATCTCCACCCCCAAAGATAACTATTTTCAATAGAATAGGAACTCTGACAGTATAACTATTTTAGAAATAACTGAGAATTTTTGCTTGAAACGAATGTTAACCCTGAAAATACACTTAACCAAAAATGTTAATACTGCATTGTAAGATATAATTACTTATTTATATTTATAAATAAGATACACATAAAGTAACAATAAATTATCTCTACCACATTCTGACTCAAGTAACTAATATATATCAAGGCTTAGTTAGATATAATCAGGTTTTCAAATTTAAAACAGCCAAAATCTTTACAGATGTGCTTTAACACATAAAGAATCATATGTAGCAATAAATGCTCCTATTAATCTATCTCCTAAAGTAATACCCTACTAATTAGGTTAAAGTTTCTCACCCCTTAAGAACTAACCAAATATAAGAAAATTTTAATATATGCATGGAAACTCTTTTAGATGTTAAATTATTTACTAAGCCAAAAAATTCTGAAGTTTATAAACCAGAATAGAGACCTATAAATGACTACAATTTTATGTTTCTAAATATTGATGCCCCAACAGCCAGTTTTAATAACTTCAAAGATCATGAACTCTCTAAATTAGAACAGTTTTGTAGACTGGTGTCCTTTTTTTTTTTTACAATATATAGTCAAGAGATCTGTTCTTCCGTTTCATTCACTTAGACTGTCTACAGGTACCTGGATTGAAAGTAATAAAATGAACCTGAATTTTTCTCCCCAGACACTCAGAAACCATGTATTTCACTTTTCACTTTAATGATCTCTAATCAAGGAAGCAACAGTTAAACTGGGAAAAATCTGTATTTATTTTCATCCTATTCAAACTAAGTTGCTTTTCCATAACAATCTCAAAGTTATGAAGACATTCTGTGCTTTGTATTTACCTCAAGCCTCTTTACATGACACTAATATTTTAGCTTCATCTTGATATCCATTAAATTTTAACATTTTATCTAACCTTAATTGTTAAGGCATTTCTATTCCTATCTTCGTAATAGCTAAAGACATAGAAAAACCTAATTTTAGTTTATTATTTTGATATGTTATACTTCAGTGTTCAAAAATGCAACATCTAAGAATCGATTTTAAAATCTTTTTAATACTGTTTAGAGATAAAAGCAATTTTATGACCTGATAATTACACTTTACTCTTCAGAATAATATTTTCCTTATGAAAATAAGCCTGTGTGATTTCTTATGACTTAGGTATATTTCTTGTATTTAAGTATATAAAGTAAATATATTTTTAAAAATTTCAGTGTATTACATTTTAGTATACCTCATTTTATTCAGCAAATAATTTATAAAATATAATTGTGGTTAATACTTTATCATGTAATACTGTATTATGCAAAAATTAAAATCCCATTCAATAACTTCATTTGTTACACTAGATTATCATGCAGAAAACAAAAAATGTTGATTAAGTATCTGTTATTTTCAGTTAAAAATATAAAAATAAAAGTAAACAATATGCTAGAAAAGTGGCTCGATGATAAAGTGTTTTGGAGGTAAAGACAGTAAGTCATCAGTTTTGCCATGCTACATTTTTAGTCTGCAACTTTTGATATGAACAACTTTAATATTTTACTCAGAGTATCTATGAGTAAGGCACTAGTTTTTGCGTAAGAAAGTGGATTTTTCAGTTTCAACTACATTGCCACTTTTGATTAGGATGAACATGGAATATATGATTTCTGTTAATAAACCTTTACTGATTTTTACTCACCTAAAAGTTTCAGTTTTACCAACTGTCTAGTCCAGTAACCAATGCAATGATATAAAATTGTTGTTTTAAAATTTGTTAATATACCTTAATCTCCTATCATGTTCCAATGCATTATGAGAGTGTTCAAAGAAGTTAGACTGTTCTCCAGAATTGGCTCTCTCCTAAAGGTCAAAACCTGCAATAAAAATGTCATGTATTATAGCATGAAGACACTCAACAGATTTCCACCTCCTGCAGTTCCACAGTTGATCCCTGAATACAGAGCTAAGGTCTTTCAAAATGACCCCAATCTTGCCTATGTTCAAAGAAACCCTAACTTGAAAATGTTTTTAAAATAGAAATAACTTGATTAGAAACACCTGTGATATGCTTTATCATCCGAAGCCTCTTCAAACAAATCAGATTAATGTGTTTCTGCTTTCATTTCTCTTTAGGGCATTCATTTTCAAAGCCCTATAGATGAGAAAAAGAGAGAAAGTGTGTGTGTGTTTGTGTGTGTGTGTGTCTGTTTTCACATGTGTATGTAGGAAGGTGTTAAAGGACTGGTAAAAAGGAGACTCCATAAGAAAAGTTACCAGAAATATAGTTTGTGCTTCTAAAACTCAAAAGTTACAATTTAAAAAAATTACTCAAGGGGTAGGGACATATTTTAAATTAACTTTCTTCCAAATTATCAAATTTTTTAGTAATAACAAAAATTACCATTAGTTTACATTTAATATTTCTGCCATGGCTGAGCGAATATTTATTGAGATTCCCAAATGTAGGCCTATATAATTATAACAAAATTTAGAATTCATTTTTTAAATAAATTAATATATTTATAAGTAATAAATGGATGTCTATTAGGCCAATAATTTTTTAATATTTCTAAGTAGAGGTGGTATAACCAAGTATATGTAAGTGGTCTTCATTTGTTTCACCAAAATCTTAATGACTGAGTGGTAACACAAATATTAATTATCAAATTACCAAAGGTTACAGTGTACTATATGTGAATCATAATGCTGAATTTAAGTATAGCTTAGAAAAAGAAATGAAAACCAAAGAACCTTTATTTCTCTGGGGCCAAATACTTGATTCTAATATGATGGTTCTTAAAAATATGTAAAAATAATTTCTAAAATTCTTCCTCAAAAGATTTGAAAGGTAATGTATCTTAACTTTTAAAATTACATAAGAGAAACAGAAGCCAATGTGCACTCCATGCTAAATGTTTCTGTCAGTAGCAGGGAAACAAAAAAATTACCACACAATAAAAAAACAAGAGAGATTCAGATGTAACACAAATAGAAAATCAAATATGCATTAACAAAATGATGGAAAAAATTATGAAATATAGTAAAACTCAAACTTACTACAAAACAGCTTATTATTTATTTACCCTTAGAACCCAGGACAAACATTTGAGTTCAAACATTCTTTAAGAGTAAGACAGTGGTAAAAAGTGGTAAACTCCTCATAATTTGATAAGAAATATTAAGAATAAAATTCAAATATATGTTAAATATCAGTTCCAATACTTGAAAAGTGTTTCTAAAAGGGAGACTCTTTAAAATGATTTACCTACCAGAAAATTGTATTTATGGAGATTCTACAGTCATTTATACATAAATCGACAGACAGGCATATATTAGTAATATGATATTCTAAAATTGATATTACTTTTACATTAAGACAGACATGACTTTAACGTTTTAATGCTGACACTTGTAAAAATTAAGTGCAAAATCAGCTTAGGCTCATTTTCAATTAAAAAAAAAAGTACAGTTTATTACTGATTTCCTTTGGTTTTAAGAGGTTTGGGATATCCAAATTTCAGCAAGTTAGTATAAGTTCTAATTATATGCCAAAGTTAAATGTCTGGCACACAGTGTTTCTATTCTTGGTAAATAATTTTAAAAAGGAATAAAACCATATGCATAATAATACTCTTCTATGACAATTCTAAGATGTGCTTTCTATTTATTGTCAGACTAATGTGTTTTTTCTAAAAAAAAAAGATTTAGAAGAAATCAACGTGTGGATTGCTAAGCTCTTTAAACAAGAAAAAAAGTAAAATTTTAGGTCACAAATTTTTAAAATAAGAGACTAACATAGAGTAAGATTTTAAAAACTGCAAATTTATAATTTAATTGAATTTTTAAATTAGAGATATCAGGTAGAAGAAATAGCTAATAAAACTTTTTTTGTGGCAAACCAAATCAACTAGCTCACTTCTGGATTGCAGTATTGTGACATTATGAACAATTACTACATATCAATAAATAAATATGCAAAAGTTTCCATAAAAATAAAAATGTTAAATAAAGCACAATGACATGAGATCTAGAATATGAAAATGGTGTTGAAATTTTTATCCTTAGTTCTAATTCTTTATAAACATTAATCATTCAGAAAAAATATAGTGTTACATGCAAATACCTTAGGCTACATTTTCTAAATGCACAACTAGGACAAGTTAACAGTATTTAGACAAAGTCTAAAACTGCACTTTTCTTCAGATTTAAAAAATAGTATGAAGGCCAAACAAAAAGCAATGCTAGCAGGAAGACAGATACCTTACCTTCTCAAGTTCCCTGTTCCCCACAATATGTAAACACAGCTTAAAAAGGAGTTGAGCTACTGTAGCAACACCTTTCCCCACCATTGTTTTCCTGTGGTACTATATCTTTTCTATTTCTTACAATAGAAAAAATAAATTAGAACTCTCAGTTTTTACAGATATATACATAATAATAAATGTATTATATATAATATACATCGTACCTACAATTCCACAAAACTAAAACCCAAATCTCCTATTAATCTGGCATTCCAGAAAAATTAAAATATTTTGGATACTGTAGATTTTATTTAGGTGCTAGTGTGCTCTCAAACTTTAAGTGTACTATTTTAAATAAAAGAATTCACTTCTAATAATGGCTTACTAAAACAAAATGTACCTATGGCCTTCAAACAACATCCTCCTCCCAAATAAACCAAAGCACTAAAAAAGTATGGGTAAGCTTAGCCAGCTTGGTGAATTTAATTTTATCCCACCCCATCTTAAATTTTCCAATTCACATAATATAAAAATTGAAACTTAAAAAGCAAGAGTACAAAAATAAAATCTACTGGCTTTGGTATTTAAGTAAAATTTTTACTTAATTTACTTACAATTTCATTAAATCAAATTTTAGAGACAACTGACACCTTTTATGAATTTTCATGAGATGAATGCTTTGAAAAAAGGTAACTGAATTCTTGTAATGAAGGCACTATAAGTAGTATGATTTACAAACTCAACTATTTCACTTATTAATGTAAATTTTATTTATAGTCCTACAGAGATTTGTGATAGGCTCTTCTAATCTGAATGTTTTCTAATAATGCATATTTGATCACATAATGTAAGAATTGTTAAGTTTCAAAATTTCAACTCTACTCATAATGATATAAATTCCGATTAAATTTTAAAAATATTTTAAAAAGCACCTACAGTCATGTTGTTTGTAAGTGAGTTTAACCAATTTTCTTTGACAACCACACCCATCTTTATCAAGATGCAATGAAACGAAATGGCAAGTTTGGTAATAAATAGAACTTATACTGAAGGCTGTCTCAAACAATATTAAACAATACTCAACTAAACCACAATACTCATACTGTTGTATGTAGATTTCTTAATAAATTTATTAAAGGAATTAAATCGTAGATACGCACCTGTGTGTACTTACCTGTTGTATTTTTAAATTAACAAATTCCTTGCAAATAAGTTTTAAATCCACTGTATTGACTGAATTAGTAAAATCTACTGATTTTAAGTTGATTGTGAAAGTGTTAAAAAAATATATCGTTATAGAAATGCTGAGCTCATTAAGATATTGTTTTTAGTTAAAATAAAAAAATAACTTCTATAATCTGCATCCAACAAATACTAGTTATAATGAAAAACTTGTGTAAAAAGAAAAAAACCCTAAACCCTACAATTTTTAACTAATAGGGAACAGAATAAATATATATTCTCGTAATTTCAGTGAACAAAATTATAATTTTGAGAAAATTGCCCCCTCGGTTTTACTTTTACTATACATTTCAGAGGCACTCGAAAATTCTTTAGGGAAGAAAAAAACGATTAAAAGGGCAGTTAAAAAAATTCCCAGCCTTAAAGTTTCTCATATGTTTCCGTGGTTCTCTAGAAGTGTAATTTTTCGGAAAAACGAGAATTATAATCTAGTGTTCACCATTCAAACCCCCCAGTCCCGCTTCCTTTTCAGCCAATCAGGGCATAACAAGACCGGTGTCTTGGAGTTCCGTTAGACACAATTTGAAAAATATCACATTGCGCTCTCCTATTCTCTTCGGGGAAAAATTCTAAGTGAGGGCGGGTCCCCCAGTCGTTACAGAAATAACAAATCAATCTTTACATCAATTCCGGGGCGCGGGGGTGGTATTATTTCGGCCGCACAGAGTATTCTAGGTACGTTATTCCTCTTTTCGAACTGAATAAACTGCTGCAAAAACCATCTCCTGTATATTCGCAACCTAGAGCCGCGCGCCGCAGACGCAAAACATCACACCAGCAAAGGGTTAATCTTAATCTACTTGTGCTTTCAGCTCAGAAGATTCAAGTCCCAGCATATTTTAAATGAAAAATGTTTTACATATCTATAAAGTATTAAAGTTAAAACCGTCACTGGTTCAAATCATTTAAGTTGTCCAGTAAGAATGAGAACTATAAATTCACTAGGAGGAAAGGGAAATAACACCCCTCTTCCATTCGTTTCAGCGTCAAGAGAATTCCCAAGAAACAGTGAGGATTGCAAATTTACCGTTAAATTGTCCGTTAAGTTTTCGGGAGGACAATTTAGTTTCACAGATTGTTTTTTCCGTGGGACACGTTTCAGAAACTGGAGGAGGAAAGTCGTCTAAGAGTGAGACTCGGAGAAGGAAACACAGAGGAGGAAATCGCCCAATCTTTCATCTTACCCAAGAACAGCCCCGCCGCCAAGAAAGGTCAACACCGTGAGTAAACGACCAAAATCCCAAGTAAAAATCGAAAGTCCCAGCACCGTTCCTAGGAGCCCGCTAAATCCTCAAAAGCCTACGCCCGCCCCACCTGGCCCAAATCGGGAAGCCAGACGCCGTCAGTGCCACTCCAGCCCGGACCCCGGTGCGCAGAGCCCGAGGGCATCGCGGTGAAACTCACATTCCTGGGCACCTCGCGCTGTGGCGTCCGACACCACTACACCTTGCTGGGTCCGGCCGTGGGCACTGTCCACTCCACCGACCCGAGACGCGCTACTCCGGTCCCAGATTTTCCGTCGACCGTAAGTTTCTCATCAAGAGAAGACAGCCGTCAGCGCGCAGAGAAAGCTGCGATAAAAGCGGCCGGGTTCGGTGATGGGGGAGGGGGCAGGCGTCCCCTCTTCCTGTCAAGGAGTCGCGGCCCGAGGAACCCAGCCGGGGCCCGGCCCCGGCCTGGGGGTCTCGCTGACAGATCCGCTGGGCGGCGGCTGCTCCGCCGCAGCTCGTCCGCGTCCCGCTCAAACTGCAACTCCCCTCCCCCCACACCCCCGTCTCCGCGCGCTCCCGCCACATTCAGCCCGCCGCCGCCCACTCGCAGACACCCAATTACCCCAAGACTATCTTCTCGAATTTTTCGCTATTAAAATGACCCAAGTGCCCATTCTCTGCACCCCCACACCGCCTGCCGGTCCTACCAGTGCCACCTGAGTGCCACTCTGCTATTTCTTCACGCTCTTACCGACTGCTCCAACCCTAGAGAAGCTTCACGTACTCTCTTTCCTCAAAGTAATTTTCGGTGATTTTTTTAGTGATTTTTCCGGCTGCGTCCTAGCGGCGCTATACTCTCGGACAGGTTATCCAGTCTCTCCCGCTAGATTGATGAGATGAGGCATCACTCGAAAATGGCGCCGAAAGCGCAGAGGCTCCTCATTCAAATTCGTTAGAGCCAACCCCGCCGCCCCGGGGCATGCCGGGAACGCGGGCTGCCTCCACAGCTGTCAATACCGCTTCCAACCCCCACCCTTCGCGAGCTTGCCCGACGCTTTTGCGCACGCGCAGTCTTTCCCATTCCCCCGCGCCACGCACTTGCGCAGAATCAAGATCGTGCGCCACTTTCCCTTGCTTGGTTGGTGGCAGTTGTCCTACCTCTTTCCTTGCGCCTGCGTGCAGCTCCCCCTTTGCTCTGCCTCTGAAGTGGTGAAACCGTGGGGACAGTGGGTCCACAGATGATCTATCCAGTCGATAGTCACTTATTTTACTGTTCGAGGAAAACAAATGAAGGACTAGCTTAGGCGAAATGAAAAACGTTTCATTGCCAGTGTCTAAATCCCTCAACGGAATGTGTCTGAGACCTTATAAATGGATATACCTAGGCTTAAAACAGGTTTTGCAATGTCTACTCGGTGCAGAAGCTATCTTGCTTAAGCTTGAAAAGAACTTTATGAGGTAGGTACTATTATTAACGGCTTGCACACCAGCAAACCAAAGTTTCCTTAAGGCAGCACAGGTAGCAAGTGGATGAGTACACATCTGTCAGATTCAGGAACACAGGCAATTCTCTTCCCTACTGTGCGGTCCAACCTGAGCATACACCGGAAGCGTGGTTTCCCCTTCTCATCTGTGTGTGTGTGTGTGTAGGTACACGCTCTTGTTTCTGCGAGCCTTAACAATAGATTTGATGAGAAATTTTCTTTCCAGTCCTAGGCATAAACATTTTGCTTAATCTGGGAGGCCTGAATGGGCAGTCTTTGAATATCAATTAGGGTGATAAGAAAAAAGTTCATCGTGAAATAAATGAACTGAATCTAGTAAAGATGAGTTTCGGTTGTGGAACACAAGGATAAGATAGAAATAGCTAGATGCCACGTATTGCTGTTGGGTGCAGTACTAAACACCTTGCTGGTTGATCGTATATATTGCTCACAACAGCCCTGTGAAGTAGGTATCATCCTCATTTTACAAAGGACGCCTAAAGTCCTTGGAGTAAGAAACATGTCCCAAAGTCTTGCAGCTGATAAGTAGATGCACAATTGTGGCCAACTTCAAAAACCGGGCGTTATGATAGGTCAATAAATAATGTTGTTGATATTTTCACATGTGTCTTACCTCTTTTATCATTCATTTGCTCTGCAGAATTATCGGCCCCTAGGCTAGTTAAGATTTTGAGTTAAGAAAAACTCAGAAGGTGCCACAGATTCTCGTAAGTGATTATATTTTGTGACTATTTTGACTGTTTACTTTTTCCATGATTCCCATGTTTGTTTTTTTCTGGGTTATTGCCATATTTTTTCCAGTTTTTGTTGCACAGCACTTTACTCTGGACCATCGCAACACAAACACACCCCCAATCATTGTGAAGATTTAATAAGACAATGGATATGGAAGTGTCTATTAAGTAAGGGAGTGAAGAACTAGAATGGCTTCCATGATTGAAGTACAATTGGAACAGAAATGGATTTTAATAATTTGAGATAATCAGGAAGTAATATGGCAGTTAGCACCATTAAGAGTTAGAATTTGTGTTCAATATCCCTGAAAGTGATAATTTTGCCAGAGAAATTATTACTTGCCAAGTATTAGTATTGATTTCTATCAGATGAACAAGGATGTTCATTTGTGTCACTATTTCTTAAGAGTGACATGGCAACTGAATAGTTTTTATTGCATTTTCTAACTATTGAAGGAAAAAACCCAAGATCAGTCTAAAATAGGTAAAGTAAAAACATCCAGATATAACCACATATTGTTAGTACTTTAAACATGTAATGTACCTTTGAGGAGAGTACTGTAGGGGTAATCTAGATAGGGATATATTGGGGGACATATTGTCAGGATTGTACTAAAACTTCATAAATTGGTAAATCTTAAAAATTCTATCCACTTTTTAGATAGTCTGTCAAGAAATTTCTGAAGGGATGATGCTATTGATAAGTGATGACATTTGTTGAGTACTTGTTTTGTCAGTCATTGCACTAAGGATGTATATACATTTACCCCCTGAGCCCTTGTGACTCATAAGTTGTGTGCAATTCTCTCCAATTTGCAGACCACATTATATATGGAGGTCACTTTTAGAAGATTTAATTCTGTTATGTTTAAAATCTTACTTGATAAACTAAAAACCCTTCATTGGCTTCTTGACTAAAATGGGAGGAAACTAGAGAAAGTAACATTTCCTGTGCCCCAAGAAAAGCCCATTGGTAAAAATGTTTTGAAAATGAAGAATTTTATGTTTGACCACAAGGGGGTGCAAATTCCTGAGTTGAGTTTTAAAGGGAAAACACAGCATTTTAATTTTAGATCATCCAATTAACAGGTAAAAAGCTAGTGCAACACCTTCCATGAACTTTAATGTTCTACAAAATGATGTATTTTATGAAAATAAAGTACTTAATTAGGTCCGGTCTTCATCTTCAATAAAATGAAGAATTAATCTTGCCCCTCTTTCCACCTGCCTAGTTTGTGTCTTGTATACTTCTCTTTACTTGTCATAAGAGTAGAACTGAAGTCATTTAAAATCTGAGGTTTTCTTTGAAACCTAGAATGTAATCAGCAGCAAATGAGCGGTAAACATGGGTAATATGGAGAATATAGGCCTCATAATTTCCAGGCTCCCTGTCCCCCCCCCCCCATGAGTAAGCTACAACTAACAGCTAATTTATTTGTAAGCTACAATTAACATATAATTTGTTTAGAGAAATCTATGACAGGTAAAGGTCTTTTCATATTTTAAGAAAAAACACTTGTACTATAGAGCTAACTTCAAGTTCACAAGAAGTTGCAAAAGTAAATGTAGGTCAAAGAACACTCATTTTATTTACTTGCTCTTAGACATAGTCTCTCTGTTTCCACATTCATTTATTAAAAGCACTTATTTCCCTAACTCACTTGAGGTTAAGTTATATATATTCTGGCTCTTCACCCCTAAGTACTTGAGAGTGTATTTCCTACTTACTATAAATTTACACTGAAATACTTCAATCTGCATTCTAATTTTGTAAGTTAATCCTTGAAGCAGTTGCTCTTTCCCTTGTCTGTTATCAGGTACTATAATTGAGTGTCATGACTCTTTAGCTTCCTTATCTTTGGAACATTTCTGCAGCCTTTCTTTCCTGTGTGACCTTATAATTTGAAAGATACAGTCGTCCCCACCCCTTTTTAGTAGAACTTTCCTCATTTTTATTTTGTTCCCTCATGACTAGATTGAAGTTATTCATTTTCTACTGTTCAGGTAGATGGCTCTGCCCCTCTCAGGGTATCCCTTCTGGAAGCACAAGCTATCTGTCAATCCCTTGTTGATGATAATTTTGATCACCTGGTCCATATACAGCCTGAGTTTTCCACTGTCTTTTTCTTTTCTTCCTGGCAATTAAAACGTAATTTGTGAGGAGACATTTGAAGATGTATCCTGCCCTTTACAAAATATCTTTACTTAAATTTAATAAAGATAATTATCATTGATACAATTTTGCAAAGTGATGTGTTTGCAAAATGATTTAACAAATCTAGTACTCACTAATCAGCATTCTAGTGCAAACAAGAATGCTTCTCCCATGTTTACTACATGCATTAACATAAGAATTACTATGTTTTCCCATTTCTCTATTTGTTTTCATGAATGCTTTCTATATTTATAGGTGTACATTTTGTACAGGTTTCTCTAAACCACTCAATGGTAGATTATTTACATCATGATCTTATAGGTTATTTCTTCAAATTATCCCAGATTTAGGTAGTAGGAAAACCTTTCTTTAGTCTGACTCTTGTGTTTGAGCACTTCTTTGCTTTCTGAGATAAGACACTCCAATCTTAGACCTTTCAGGAGACAGAACTAGGAAATATATATGAATACATACATTCAAGTATACATACGCTAATGTATACACATATATTAATGATATGGATTTAAATTATTTTCATTATAATTGAAAAGATATCATGGAAACACTTACAAAATTCTGAATAAAGGCAGTGAAATCATAATCCACACAAGCAAGTCATACAATTTTTGTGTTCTCTTTTAGTCAATTTCTAATTAAAATATCTAATTAGAAACAATTTTGTGATTTCCACTTGGCATGTCATAAGCATCTGAATTACTATATTTTTCTTTCCACTTTATCTTTCTTAGTTTACTTATCTATTTGCTTATTTACTGGACGATTTCCTAGAAGTGTTTAGAGCAGTTTTTAGAGCAAAGGTATGTTTTGATGGATTTTATATGTATTGTCACAAAGAATCAATCTTCTTAAATATATGTGCCCTCCCTGGTGGCACAGTGGGTTAAATAAAGCACAGCACTTTGAAGCTATCCACAGTGACAACAGCATAAGTTAGACCCTGGGCCGAAAAGGTAACTCACATGATGTGACAGACTTCTGTCCTGCCTGCTGCTTCCCAAGCAGTATATTTCAGTCATTCTGCCTGTTCTGCTCTCCACTCTGTCTCTGGTGAAGCCTCTCACCCTTCACACCTCTGGCCTGTTCCCCAGCTCTTGTATACATAAGTAAATAAATCTTTTTTAAAAAGAAATACTCATTTACCAAAATCAGTACTATAATTTCATACATAGAAAGAATATTTAATCTTAACATATGTTCTTAAGTAACTTTAGCACCTGTTTCATATTTTATGTAAGATATTGAACATATATTTAAGCAAAATAGCCACAATACTTCACTTTATTGTATAATCTAGTGAGAGAAACAAGCATTAAATTAATAATCATACAAATTACAACTGTGATAAGTACTATGACAGAAAATACAGGATACCAGAAGTGTATGCCATGGAGACCTAACAGTGAAGTTTAATAAACGCCTTTCCAAGGCAGGACAGTATAACTGACAGTTAGGAATTTGCCTAAACACAAAGAAATGAAGAATATTTTATATAAAAGATGAATACTGTTAATGTTTTAGGATCAAGAACAATGCATGTATTTAGAGTTCTTGTAACATTTAAGAAAATTAGATCTCGGCCCTCCCTGGTGGCGCAGCGGGTTAAAGCACAGCACTGAGAATCTAAGGCCGCTTCCGCATGAGTTCGATTCCCGCCTGCCCCGGAGGTGACCACATGGCGTGGCAGACCTCTCCTGACCCGCCCGCTGCTCCCCTCAGCAGTGTACTTCGTCGATCTGCCTGTTCTGCTCCCCACTCTGTCTCTGGTGAATCCTCTCACCCTCCGCATCTCTGGCCTGTACCCCAGTTCTGTATGAATAAATAAATAAATCTTTAAAAAAAAAAAAAGAAAAGAAAATTAGATCTCTTAGAGTGTAAATCAGATTTATCTTCAAAGGTGTTCTTGTAACATTTAAGAAAATTAGATCTCTTAGAGTGTAAATCAGATTTATCTTCAAAGGTGTAAGAGAACCTTAAAGTATGGTGTGCAAAGTACCAGGACATTTAAAAGATATAAATATTCTTTGTATTTCTAAGTTTTACTTATTAGATTTAAAAATACTCAGAGAGCTTTTGATCATTAATCAAACATTAAGTACTTAAAAGTAACAGAAGTTATAAATGCTAAATGTTTAAGGAACTTTCAAAAAGCACTCTTAAAAATTAATGCTGTTAAAATTTACAAATAGTCATATATCAAGTTCAATTTAAAAGTTTAGAAATAGGGGCCTCCCTGGTGGCACAGTGGGTTAAATAAAGCACAGCACTGTGAAGCTATCACAGCTATGTGCAGCTACTGCACGAGTTCAATCCCCAGCCAGGGAGGTGACCCAAAATGGCATGGCAGACCTCTTCTGCCTGCTGCTCCCCTCACCAGTGTATTTCATCTGCCTGTGTATATACATCTGCCTGTTCTGCTCCCACTCTGTCTCTGGTGAGAAGTTTTACCCGGCCACTCTGGCCTGTACCTCAGTCAGTTCTTGGATGCACTATGCATAAATAAATCTTTTAAAAAAGTTTAGAAATAAGCTTTTAAGTCTATAGCTTTGATATAAATTTAAATGACTACTGAAGAATCTTCTTTTTTTTTTTTTTTTAAAAAAGATTTATTTATTTATACAGAACTGGGGTAGAGGCCAGAGATGCGGCAGGTGAGAGGATTCACCAGAGACAGAGTGGGGAGCAGAACAGGCAGATCGACGAAGTACACTGCTGAGGGGAGCAGCAGCGGGCGGGTCAGGAGAGGTCTGCCACGCCATGTGGTCACCTGCGGGGGCAGGCATTTGGTCACCTGCGGGGCAGGTGGGGATCGAACTCATGCGGAAGTGGCTTTAGCTTTTTAGTGCAGTGCTTTAACCCGCTGCGCCACCAGGGAGGGCCCTGAAGAATCTTCTTAGTGCACAAAGGATATCTTGAATAGCAGGGGAAAAAAACCAAAAAAAAAAAAAACCAAAAAAACATGCTTTCACAGTGATGATATGAATGGGTAAATGTTGGCAATGTAAATTAAAAAAGCCCTAGTGGAAAGTCATTTGACAATATATAAAGGGTTATAAAAATATATCTCTCCTATAAGAAATTCTAATTTCAGGAATCTTGTTTAGGTAAAATAAAGCCAAGGTATGAGCAGAGATACATGCAGGGACATGCTCATTCCAGCATTAAATATACAAAAAAATTGGGGGAATTAGATATCTAACAGTAGGTATATTATTGTGCAAACTGAAAATTCCACTGGAGTTACAACTAGTATCATCATAAAATTATATAAAGTAGTGTGAAAAATGCTTATTAGGGTAAGATGTAAGACTTATAAATTGGATAATTAAAGCTACTTCTTAAAATACACAGAGAAATGATGTGCTATAGAAAAACTTTGAACCCATATCAAGGTTTTTCTGATTGAAGTTCAGTTCATACACTTTAAAAAGCCAACCTAAACTTTGGTGTATTGTTGACACTCCCAAACTATTCTTCTAAGGAGCACTGATATTCTATGAGCTATTTCAATGATTCTTCAATTTTGAGGCTTTGTTGAGAGATGTAAGTTCATTTTACTAGAATCATGTGCATCATTAGGATACATTAATTTTCATCATTTTAGGTATGAGCTAAATGTGTGAAACTTACCCCAGGAGCATTAGATATTGATAGGTTAAGTACTGTGGATGATAGTGGTAGAGGAAAGGAGCCCAGTTTGTAGGGAATCTAATTACTGCTTGTGTGTGGTGTGTTTTAAAGGCATTCTGGTGAACTAACAGGATGATAACTTCTATTTTGGTATTTAATGTTAACGTGAATCCTATTTATTAAACTATTTAGCATGTAGCTTAATAATTATTATGGATATCTTTAAAGATGCCATATTTACTTTATTCAAAAGTGAACAGTTAAACCACAACTGTTATGTACTAAACACTATTAGGTATGGGAGGACCTTGTTATACAGGTTTCTGACATGAAGGAATAGTGAAAGCTATGTATGTTTCTGTATAAACTTTCATAGTGTCCTAATCAGGTAACATGGTTGTTACTGCAAAATTTAAACCTTACAACCTTTCTAGGGAAAGGTTGTAAAATATACTTTATTATTCTTTTTTAAATAATTGAAAGTCTTTTGTGCAGATTTATAGTTATGGTGGGACATACTGAGACTTTGGAATAGTGAAGTGATATATGGGAAAAAGATGAAGAAGTCTAAAATGACTCCCTAGTACCTGATTTGGTTGTAGAATACAATGGTGATATAATTAATGATAGAGACAAATAGAGAAAGGAGAGGGCTTTTGGATGCTTGCATGCATGTGTGTATACATGTGTGAGATGGAAAACTGGGGAAGACAGAAAGTGGGACAGGAGATGACAAGCTCAATGAGAATATACTGAATGTGGGAGATTGTCAATGGACTATCCCCATGCAAGAAAGTTCAACAAGGCACTCAATATATGTGCCCGAAGCTTAGGAGAAAGGCCTGGAATGGAAGTAGATACTACTAAATAGGTGTCTGAAATTATAGGGGAATGAATGTTGTTATGCATAGTAATGGACTTATAGTGAGGGGGAATGAGAGTCAACATTAGTAAATGGGAAAAGTAAGAGGAGGCAACAAAGGAACTGAGAAGGAATGGCAGAAGGATGGAAGGGAGCATCCAAAGAGTTCACTGCTCAAGAAGCCAATAGGAGAATTTTCAGAATGAAAGAAGTTAAGAATGTCAGAAGGTAAAGGCAGGGTAGGAAAATTGAAAAAGATCATGGAATTTGGCAATTTTGTCATTAGTGTTTGCTGGACACTGAACTGTGTACTGATGGAGGTGTAATTGTTTGGGTTAAGAGGTGTATTAAAAATGCAAAAGGCTTCAGTAGGTTTGTGTTACTTTAAGGCTTTTCATTTTTTCTTCAAAAATAGAAATAAAAGAATTGTAGGAAGAAACAAGGAGGAGATTCTACAGTGAAGAGAGTGTAACATTTATATATTTAACATACACACACATAGTAGGAATAGAGTCAGCAGAGAGGAAAGATTGCAAATGAGGATAAAGATCCTCTGGAGATGAGAGAATATGAGATCAAGGGTATAGGTATAAGAATTGATCTGGAAAAAAGAAAAGGATACTTGTTCAGAAATTAGATGGACACAGTGAAGATAGTTATGTGAATAACTTGTAAATATTCAGCAAGAAGATAAGGGATGTTCACAGCTGATAGTTTAGATTTTCTTATTCCAATAGAGAAGGCATAAAACATAGAGGAAGAAGAAGAAAGTAAAAAAAACAGGCGAAGTAGAAGTTTTAGTTGAATGAAAATATGTGCTATCAGAAATGGGAAACAGCGAATTTAAAGGACAAGTTTATTAGCAGGTATAAGGAAAAGATACAATTATGTGGGAGACTGTAGTTTGAAAGAAAAGGGACCAGTTGAGGAATAGAGGTTAAAAGATAAGTGTTTAGGCAATAATGAAGTGGAAAAAACTGGCATAATGGTTTTTGTCACAGGTCAATATTTGTATGTATGTGGAGCAATCTCCTAATTATTGGAATGTTGCAGGAATGGTCTGGGTGCAGATTGCTGAATGAAGTGTATGTAAGACAGTGGCGTCAAAGTTGGAGGCTATTGCATGGTTTGTCCATAGGGACACAGTGGCAAAAAATGCAGGAGGGGCTGATACTGAAGCCAACTGCAAAAGACCTCAATGATTATAGGAGGAAAAGATTACGCAACTGATAGGATTAAAGAGAATAATAAAAAATTTCCATGATAGTTGGTTATGGCCTGTTTAGTCTTACAAATTAAGACTCACAGTGGCAAGGACTATATCTTGTTTAATGCTGCCAGTATTTGTTGGCTTCATGAATGAATGATCTCATTTTGAGTATTTATGTTGAATAAGTTTTTCTGAAAACTGGGTCTTCTCCCTTATAAGCAGTTGATTTAAAGAAAGTATCAAGTACAAGATGTAGGAAAAAAATTAATACTTTCACACCAGAAAAACCAGCTAACCCTATTATTAAAACTCTTATATCTGTTTGTTACACATGTAAAAATTTCCTACCAATAATTATTCAGTTATAATATATTTTAGTGAATGATTAATTATTTGAATATAGAATATAGGATTACACTTTAAGATGTTTCTAGTTGAAGGTGGGTATTTATGTTGATTCTAACCAATTTTTCTTTACTGGTAAAATGAGCAATCTAATAGTTAAATTTTTGTCTTAATATCTTACTTATATCTTCTTTTCACAGCCTTATAAATGAATATTCTGGTTGTATCTTCAGCCTATTTTCTTTATTTCAGGCCTGTTTCTGACAGACTTGTTTATATGCATTCCTCTTTTAACCTTGGTTGGAATCAGAAAATCAGACAGTGTTGCAGGTACTGATTAATGCAAGCATTTTGACAGCCCCAAAATTGAGAATTGGTAAGTAAAGTTTCCGTTTCACAGAAATAATGATGGGTGCTTGAAAAATTTGTAATCAGCCTATACTTTCCATAATTATAAGACATGATTTGTGAACTGATTAACAGAATATAGTGGTCATTTTATAAATACATATTCAAATTTAATAAAATGTCTACAGATAAGCTACATTTGTTGAAAACATTCACCTTTAGGAGAGGTTTGAATAAACTTTTAGTAATAGTCAAGCTCACTGTTCTTCAGTCTTTTTTACGAAAGTGTAGTTAATAGTGTAAATAATTGCTTTAGAAATTTGGTTCCAAGCTAGAATTTTCTTTATTTTCATACCAATATAAATGTTACATTATATATAAAGCCTGTTTAGTATAAAAGTAATTTTATTTTTTCCCCAAATCATCTGAGTAAAACTGATATTTCAAAATGCACCAGTTTTATTCCATAGCTTTTACCACTCAGGCATACCACAAGTTCCTACTTCGGAAAGACCCCTAAGATGAGGAAAACACAAGTATGTCTTCAATTACCATTTTTACTGAACATTGGTGGTTCTGAGCAGTGTAATCTTGCAAGAAAAGAAATAAAACACTCAAAGTGGAAAGAAAGAAAGCTGACATAATCAACTATCCCATCTGCTAGTACCTACAAAAAGCTACCAGAACTTACATATGAATTTAGCAGTATTGCAAAATACAGGGTTAATTGCAACTACCTTTTATAATTTTATATTCTAAACAAATTAAAATATCAAAAATACTTAGCATTTGCAGTAACATAAAAAGTATGAAGTATTTAAGGATATAGTAACTCTGACAAAAGGAATAAAAGATCTATATACACTGAACATTGCAAATATTGAGGAGAAGAATTAAAGACCTTTATAACTGGAGAGATTTAGCTGAATGACGAGTTCATATTGTTAAAATGTCAGTTCTCTCCAAATTGAGCTCTAGGTTCAACACAATCCAAATCCAAATCTCAGTAAGCTTTTCCTTTAAAAGAAATTGTCTGGGGCCTCCCTCATGATATAGGGGTTAAAGTCTCAGCACTGTCAAGCTATCACCAGCCACTGTGGCATGAGCTCGGTCTGAAAGACCAAATCGATGCCATGACAGGCTTCAGAATGCTTCTGAACCAGCGAGGCCTAAGTTTCGGTTATCAACAAGGCGCCAAGGCCGAGTTTAACTATAAATGTCCTAATCTTGCTCATCCCATAGCAACAGCAAATTAGCAAGTAGGCAAGTAACCAGTACATTATCAGGAAAACGCCAGATGTCCTAAGGTATGAGAGCCGAGTAGTGAAGGTCACATCTTACATGCATAGATCAACTGGGTTAAGACAAGATAACTTTGCTCAATGTTCACCAATCAATGTATTGCTGAGCAAAAATTCCCCTCTGCTGGGCTGAAACTTCCCTATTCTGTAATAAAAACCCTGCCCTCCCTGAGCTCAGGGCTCTCAACTTGGGCCACTGCATTGGTGCAGGTTGGAAGCCCAGGCTAGAGCTTGCCATAAAGACCCTCGTGTGCTTTACATCAGAATCGGCTCCTTGGTGGTCTTTGGGAAACTCAAAACCTGACACAACAGATCCAGGTCAGGGAGCTGACCTCTCGCTCCTGTCTCACCCACTGCTCCCTCAGCAGTGTATTTCAGTAGATCCACCTGTTCTGCTCCCTATTCTGTCTCTGGTGAATCCACTCACTGACCCACAACTCTGGCCTACATATGCATAAATAAATAAAAATAAAAATATATATTTTAAATATTTATTTATTTATTTGTGCATATAAAACTGGGGTACAGGCCAGATGTGCAGGGGTGGTGAGAGGATTAATCAGAGACAGAGTGGAGAGCAGAACAGGCCGACTAATAAAGTACACTGCTGAGGGGAGCAGCGGGCGGGTCAGGAGAGTTCTGCAGCCCCATGTGGGTCACCTCCCTGGCAGGCGGGGTTCGAACTCATGCTGAAGTGGCTTTAGTTTCTTAGTGCCATACTTTAACCTGCTGTGCTACCAGGGAGGGCCATAAAAACAAATCTTAAAAAAAAAAAAAAAGAAGAAATCAACAGGCTGATTCTATATTTCATAAAGAAATGCAAAAGATTTAGAATAGCCAAAACTACTAACCTCTACAAAAGAACATAGTTGGCAGGTTGACATTACCCTATTTCAAGACTTATTATAAATTTATAATAGTAAAAAGAGTGTTATTAGTATAAAAATAGACATAATCAATACTATAGAACACAGTCCAGAAATAGTCCCACATATATATGGATAAAAGGTTGTTCTCCCCCACCCCCAACAGATAACTATGCAAGAAGTGGATATTCATGTACTAAAATCTGGACTCTGATTTATATTTCATAGCACACACATAAATGAACTCAGTATCAATCATAAGTGTAAAATATAAAATTACTATAAAATTTCTAGAAGAAAACAATTTTTTTCGACTCTGAAACAAAGGTTTTCATGTGTTACAGTGAATGCATAATTTATAAATAAGCAAATTGATAAATTGGACTAAAAATTTTAAAATACTTTGTTTTCAAAAAACAATTAATAGAAAGAAAAAACCATCTACCGAATGCTTTGCAGATATTTATATCAAGAACATAATGGTTAACTCTTAAAACTCCACAATAAAAAACCCCAATTTAAAAGTGGGATTGCCCACTGGGGGAAAAAATAATAATAATGAACAACTATATACCAGAGACATTTTACAGGGCTGGAATGGGGAATGGGTTCAAAAATGGGGTTGGGATGGGGAAGTACACTGGACTATGGTGATGGCATATGGGTGATTTGGTGATGGGAAGCCCATGGGGATTACAACTGAGATGGAAAAAGATACAAAATGATGTAAAAATAAACTATTATATTAAAATTTTTTAAAAAGTGGGCAATAGTTCTGATCAGTCATTTCACTAAGAGACCTGAATAGCAAGTAAATATATGAAAAGGTGCTAGGCTTATTAATCTTATTAGCTTTAGGGAAATCAAAAACTATGATGAATGTACCTCTACATACATTAAAATGCACATATCGACTAGAACAGGTAAAGTGCAAAGTATTGTTGAAGAAATTACAAGTCTGATATACTCCAGAAGGATATAGCCAGTTTTACTAGAACCATACTAACGGGCAAGTAAATACTGGATAAGTGCCTTAAAGAAGACTTATAATACAAAGGTACACAAAAAGCTGATTAAACTCAACAAAAACAAAGTGAATAACTCCATCAAAAAAATGGGGAGAAGAGCTACAAAAGAAGAAATGCAGATGGCAAGCAGGCATATGAAAAATGTTCAACATCATTTGTAGTGAGGGAAATTCATCCATGAATTAAAACCACAATGTGTTACCATCTCACACCATTGAGAATGGCACATATTAGAAAAAACAAGCAATAATAAATGTTGGTGAGGATGTGGAGAGAAAGGAACTCTCCTACACTGCGGATGTGAATGCAAACTGTTGCAACCACAGAAAACTGTTTCTCAAACTGCTAAAAATGGAGCTTCCATATGATCCAGCAATTCTACTCCTAGGTATTTACCCAAAGAACACAAAAACAATAATTCAAAAGGACACCTGCACCCTTATATTTATTGCTGCCTTATTTACAATAGGGAAGATGTGGAATCAACCCATATGCCCCCCAAAAGATGACTGGATTAAAAAAGATGTGGTACATGGCCCTCCCTGGTGGTGCAGCGGGTTAAAGCACTGCACTAAGAAGCTTAAGCCAATTCTGTATGAGTTCAATCCCCGCCTGCCCCGGAGGTGACCACATGGCGTGGCAGACCTCTCCTGACCAGCCCACTGCTCCCCTCAGCAGTGTACTTTGTCCATCTGCCTATTCTGCTCCCCATTCTGTTCCTGGTGAGTCCTCTCACCCTCTGCATCTCTGGCCTGTACCCCAGTTCTGTATGAATAAATAAATAAATCTTTAAAAAAAAAAAAGATGTGGTACATATACACAATGGAATATTACTCAGCAATCAAAAGAGATAAACTCATGCCTTTTGCAGCAACACGGTAGGAGCTGAAAAGGGATCATGTTAGCAAAATAAGCCAGGAAGAAAAATACCAATGGTTTCACTCATAGCAGGAGTGTAAGAGATCAGGGGAAAAAAATGAAAAAAGAGAGAAACAAATGTAATAGAATAAAAATAAAAACAATGAACAACTATAAACCAGAGTTTTTTTATTATAATAGTTTATTTTTACATCATTTTGTGCCTTTTCCCATCTCAGTTTTAATCCCTGTGGACTTCCTATCACCAATTTACCCGTGTGCCATACCATAGTCTTGTGCACTCCCCTGGGCCATTTTTGATCCCATTCCCCACTCCAACCCTATAAAATGTCAACCAGAGACATTTTATGGGGGTGAAAAGGAGAATGGGATCAGAACTGGGGTGGGAAGAGTGCACTGGACTATGGTGATGGCACACTGGTGAATTAGTGTTGGGAAACCCATGGGGATTACAACTGAGATGAAAAAATACACAAAATGAAGAATGATGTAAAAAAATAAAAAATATATTAAAAAAAAAGAATAACCAGTGGGAGGAAAAAACAAAATATACACACATTATTTTCTATGTGCCAGGCACAGTTATTGCACTTTACAGATATTAAATTGTTTATTCTTGTGACTTCTCAATGTAGAGACAACTATTATTATCTTCATTTTATAGCTGATGAAAGGGATGTATCATGTCAAAGAAATTCTAAATGAGGGGGCTTAGTAAGTCTGCTGTTTTAATAACATTTGTATGACAGCCATTAAGCTACAGTTTTTTAAATTTTATTATTTTTTATTGAAGTAGTGCTTTAAAACTCTATCATATATGATGTAGAAGTATAGTTCATATCTCTTCAGACACATGTTACCATACTACACTCAGCACCAAGTCTTCCACCATAATCTGTTGTGCACTCCCCTACCCTCTGGTAAAAGCAACATTGTTTTATTTTCAGTTTACAAATGGAGAACTGATTTACAAAGGTAGTAACTTTTCCAAGGTAACAGAATTACTTATAACTAGTCAAGAGCCAAACAAGTTTATTTTTCTCCAAAATACACTTTCTACTTTAGATTGCTTCCCTTTAGATTTGTAAATAGTTGATCAACAAATACTATACTAGTACTGATAATTGCTCTTACATATTTTTACCATTCAATGTGTCATTTGGTATGTTTGTGGAATATAAACTATAATATATATAGTGCCAATAAACAATCATAAACTGAAAAGTAGTTTGTTTCGTTTTGACACAATTCTATCTTCAATATTCATAGTATAGTTATATGCTCTGGAACTGAGACTTTAGTTTTGAAGTATCTTTTCAAGTTGATATCAA